>NW_027117292.1:600000-929440 GCF_038021145.1 Phyllosticta citriasiana
AAAGGGCGGTTATAAGGGAGAGGCAGCGAGGAGCATTGGAGAAGGCGGCGGGAAGCGAGTGGCTTGACTGCGGTGTGGCGGTGGGGACTTACGCATGCCGAGGGCTTGGCTGTGCTGTCAGTGGCCACTGGCCAGTCACCGCAAACAGACAGCTGAATGGACTGAAAGTGAGGGGGGAAAGAAGGGAGCGAAGGGGTCTTGGTACATAGATATGGGTGAGTCAGGTAGCGGGTGCCCTAGCGGAGAAAGGCTCGTTGGCGTTCTCGTTGGCGTTGGCGGGCTCAGGAACATGTAGCTAGCTCCCTTCTTCATGTTGGACTTCGACTTCCTGTACTCGCTCGCCGTACATACTCTGGGCGCTCGGGCCGCTCCTGCTGCCACCAGATCCACCCACCTGCACTGCACCTGCAGCCTCCACCATGACGACAGACCCCGCTGCCAGCCAATGACAGCCCACCTGCACCGCCACTGCTCTGTGGCCCCGGGAGTTTCTCCGGGCCGGGGTATGCATCAGGGCAGGGCATGCCGCCTCTGGTTGGCTGCTGTCCGCCCGCGGCGTCTACACCACAGCGCCCTGGACATGTGGGTGGAAAACAACAAACATCTCCCGCTTTACACATTATTGCTTCTGCGACGTGGTATCCGTGTCGGGTTGCCGCCCAAGCCGCCCCGCGTCCCCGCATTCACAGCTAAGGGGTTTGGGCCCTGCTGGTTCCACTGATGCACAGAAAACACGTGGATCCCTTCTCGAACACTCTGCACAACCCAATAGCCATCGTGCCCTTCGTCTGTTGTTTTGTGCCATTTTTTTGTTTTCTTGCACCGTGACATCACTTTTGGCCATACTTTGATTGCTTAGGCTCGGTCACTTCTGCTCGCTGCCCCGCTAGCACTGATGGTTGCAGGTGGAAATCCATTTTGGCTTTGGGCCCGTCGTCTCAGCTATCCGTGCTAGCGCCATCGCCAAGTGCCTACCTCTGCTCGACTGCATCGAATTATCAACACCACCAAAACATCGACCGCAAGAGGCAAAACCATTAATCATTCTTGTTGGTAGCAATCGGAACATGTTCTCTTCGACCTACGCCAGCCGACCAAACATGTCCATCTCACGAGTCATCCTGGCCATCGCCAGGCACCGCACCAGATGGTGGAAGAGCATGTTGACGGCGGGTGGAAGCTGCTCCTGCGTCACAGTCGGCCACGTATTGTGCAGGAACGGTACCAGGTGGTCGATGAGTTCTTCATACTGGACCATTCTCCCATCGTACTCTCCAAGCCATCCCATAAGCGCACCCAGGGCATCAAGAATGCTCGCGTGTATTGTCGAGGGCACCTGGATCCCGTACTCCGGCCTCCAGTACAGCTGGCTAAACAGGGACACCACATTCTTTGCCATGTGTTGCGCCCGGATCGTCACCCACTGGTACCGCACTCGCTCCAAGTCCTTGGGCGCAACCCAATCGTGCTCGGAGCGCGCCAGCCTTGCAAAACGGAGCAGTCGCTCCGCCTCGTCCTCCCCAATCGCCTCGCCCAAATGCGTAAACAACATCCTCCTCTCGTCCCTCTGGCCTTCGCGCACGTTGCCGCGGAATGCCCCGTAGTTGCCGCTCACGTAGAACGCAGGCGGCAGCGTGCGCCTCGCCAGCCGCATGTCGTCGGCGCGGTCATAATACTCGAGATCATAAAACGAGTCCTCGACGGTGCGCACGCGGCCACCTACGTACTCGCCCTGAAGCCGCATGCCCGGCCGGCCCGGCACGTTCATGGCCCAGTTGCCGTCCTCGGGCACGATGAGGTCCTCGGTCGGGTCGTAGACGTGGGTGCGCGGCGGGCGAAACGCCTGGCGGCAGATGGGACACTTGTGGACGCGCACGTCGGCGTCGTAGCGCTCCAGGAGGCAGCTGCTGCCGAATGTGTGCCCGCACGTCTTGAGCCGCAGCGTGTCGTGGTAGTTCATCGGGTCGCCGCTGCGGATCATGCCGATTGGAATGTCCAGGCAGAGGCTGCACAGCGGCACAGGGTCCTCGGCGTCTTCGATTTGCGCCCAGAACGGTACTGACCGTCTTCCGCGAGGCGGAGGCGTCGTCCTGGCCATGTTGGGATTGCGTCTGCGACTGAATCGTTCTCGAGAGGTGCAAAAACTCGGGGAATGCGAGGGGGAGGATGGCTTGTGGGTGAGGTGAATGCATCGGCGAGCGGGCATATGAAAACGAAAAGGCAACAAAGACTCTTTTCCTCCCTCCTTAGGCTTTGTTGCAACGGGCTGCTGGACACTCAGCTGAAGGTCAAGCGAACCACGAGGACATGCTATCAAGCAAGAACACAAACATGTCCGAATCCAGCGCAAACAGCACTCTAACAAAGGGGACTTGTTCAATTTCTTTTCTTTCGTGCCATGCATTTCTTTCACGGCAAGTTCGCCTCTTTTTGCAAACCCTCCTTTGTCTCGTGGACTGCGGCGAACCCCCTCTCTCCATTCGACCTCTCACGGCATGGAATGGGAAAATGAGTGAGTGACAAGGGGGAAAAGTCAAACTGGTAAGGACACTCTCATATCTCAAGGTCGTGCAGAGAATGGGCAGTTTTGGATAACCTCCCTCTCCTCTATTGCATTTCCCCCCTCCCCCGCGAGATAAGAATGCTCCTCCTCCCACTCATCTGACGACGGAGAGGAACCAACAGCCCGACCAGATAAACCAACCACTCCAGCTCCAAACTGCCAGAAAGAGAACAAAGGAGGCAGGCCGAATTTCAAATCAAAAGAATCGGGTTGTTGTTGCTTTCTCCTGACTGACCACGTTTGAATTCACTCCATCCGATTGAATCGGGCGCCTGTGCCTCTCGCAGCAATGATCTGAGCTGCTACACACACATGCGACAAAAATTGATAAAACCGCGTTCTCGAATACACGGCCGCAGGTTCCTTCTCATGCGGTGCGCCTTGTTGCCGTTTTAGCAGAGGATACACTCAAGTAAGGTGAGGAAAAGAAGTTGGTAGAAGCTTTGGAGATACAGGAGCTTCTAGAGATCAACTCGACCCTTCGCTCTCCCTCGCTCTTTTTCGGCATTGAATCTTGGAAGCGGTAGCGCAAGGGCCAAAACCATAGGTACATGTAGTGAGGCATATTTGCTTTCAGCATTGTTCTGCCTTGCTCGCGCTCACATTTGTCGGCGCAATACTACATAGTAAATTGATTGATTCTTCATGAGCTTTTGATTGATATATTCGGATCGCGGTGGTGGCCGTGGATGTATGTTTGCGCGCGCGCGCGCATGTTCATACGTAGCCAGCACGTTTGGCCACGCTGCACGCACATTTACAGCATACTCAGAACCGACCGACCGTCATCACTGCTGTTCGTTCGTGTCCATCAATCCATCCGTCCATCCCATCTATTCATCATCAATCGAGCCCTTCCGTGCCATTCCGGGCATACATACCCGGGGCCTTGCGTCGTACCGCATTGCATTGAAAACATGCGGCAGACAGGCCGAAGTGGAAAACCAGCATGGAGAAATGGGAAAACATACTGCAGGAAGAAATGATGAAAAAAAAAAAAAAAAAAAAAAAAATTGCCATCCATCCGAGCCAGCCGTCCGGTGTACAGATAGGTATCGCAAAGAATCCAGCCTGCCGCAATTCCAGTGCCCGCTGCCTGCTGCCCGCTCTGCTCTGCTCTGTCCAGTCCAGTTCCAATGCAAATGTCTTTGGTCCTGGAAGATGTGGGAAAAATGATGCTACCACCATCATGTCGCTCCTTGCGCTAAAACGCCGTCAACGCCGTGATCATGCCCCGTCCAAGTCGTGGGAAGAAACGAAATAAGAGGAAAGACAGAATCTGTGCCCGTCTAATGGATGGACCAAAGCGGTCTGCAAAAGACAAGGGCTGAGAAGCCGCCAAGGGTAAATACTGATGATGCATGTGACGAAGGTGGACGACTACTCGTCCACGGCCAAGATCGTCAGGGCGTCTCATCGCCGAGGCTATCTCTGGTGCTCGTCGCTTGCTCGGCGCGACGATGGCGCCGGTGGCGTGCTGACCCGTGGCGGAGTCGCTATACGTGGTGGACTACTGTCGCGAGGCGGACTGCCATTGTTGCGCGAGAGGCTGCCAGTCCTCGAGACCGTATCTGCACGCGGCGGCGAACCAGAGCGCAACCCAGAGCGGCCCTCTTCAACAGCGGCTGGAGCAGCGACTGGGCCTACGGATGCGTCGGCAGGCGTCGCGGAGCGCGTCGACCCTGCCCGTCTCCGTCCTAGCAGCGGAATGCCCGAAATGATCCTAGTCCGACTACCACCATCGTCGCCGTGGTTGAATAGACCGCTCAGTCGCCGTCGTTGCCGCTCCTCTCCGGCAGCGACGCCCTGCTGGGCTTCACGCTCGCCACGCGATGGTGGCGCCGTGTCTTCCGAAGCGTCGCCTGTAAAGCCGTGGAGCCGGAGACTACGGGCCGTCGCGAGCCGCTCTTCTAGTGTCTCTGGGCGGATATGGAATATGTTTCGGAGCGTGTGTCGACGGTGACGATGGGTCGAGGGGATATTCGCAGCGGCGGCATCAGTGGGTGACAATGGAGGCGCGAGCTCCGAGCCGGAGCGGTGCTCATTGCCATCTGTGGCGCCGTCGCAAGCAGGATGAAGGTCGATGCGACTGCGAATCGAGTCAGCCAGGGCGCGAAATTGGAATTGAATCAGTCAACTTACCATAGTGGACAAGTGCCGCTGACGTTGAGCAGCCATGGGTCGACACAGGCAGGGTGGAACCTGTGATCGCACGGGAGGACGCGGATGTCTTCTCCAGGCTCGAATTCGTCGGTGCAAATGGTGCAACCCGTGTAAACGTCGCCGCCCGATTTGCCCAGGTTCTCCGCGCTCGCAGCGGGTGTCGCCGCGGCAATGCCACCATCATCGGCTTCCGCTGTGCTACCAGTTGCAGCGGTTTCGCCGGCGGAACGTTCTTCGGAACCCCTGGTGCCCTGGCTCCGATGACCATTGTCCTCGCTCACGCGGAGCGCCTCACTGCTGCGTCTTGTTCTTGCCTCGCCCATCTCCACGTCCTCACGCTTGTTTTGCTGGTTCCCCTGTTGCTCGCCAAACTTGACGATCGGAATCGTATCTAGCATGGCCCGCGCAAGTCCGCGCACGCGCGTCTGTCGCTGGCCTTCGCGGTTTCCACCAAGCACGACGCCGGCGCCATATCTCTCGGGATGGCGGTGTGCGCGCAGAGCACCGGTGATGATGATGATGAGGAAAAGTGCCGTGATGACTCCGGTGATGCTGTACAAGATGATCATAGCGACAGCCGTCGACGGCGAGGGGCCGAGTGGATTGCTCGACCCAGAGTAGTCGGAGCTCGTGCTATTGTTGCCGCTCATGTTGTCGGTGTTGTTGACATCAGAGCGCGGCTGGATAGTAGCAAAATACTTGAGATTGGTGCTGGTATTTTCGAGATCGGACAGTACGCTCCTTGCGACGCTCGCATCCGTCATAGAATAAACGTAGGCGGTGGTGCTGTCGATGCCGGTAACGTTGCAGTAGGCGGCAGAAGGGCTGAAGAAGAGGGCTCCGGCGACACCCTTTTCGATTACAGTGCTTAGCACATCCGAGGCGGCAATGTTGCCCTCGTAGGCAGAGGGTTCACAGTTGATATAGGCAATGTTTGAACTATTAACGTTTTGAGCGGTACTGTCGGTTGCAAGGAATAGCTCCCCGGTCCGGCCTGGTGGCTGTGGGGTAGGCAAAAGCTTAGAAGATGCAAAAGGGTTAATAGAGTTTGCAATCAGTACGTACTTCGAGACCGTTGGCGGCAACGGAAGTCAAGGGTGCGACGTTGGATGCGGGCACCATGCCTTCTCCATGGCTGACCAGCAGCACAATGCCACCGTCTTGGGCAGAGGCAGTGTCATTGGTCGGCGTCACGGTCGCAGCGGAGGCCAGCGGTGCGCCCAAGAGGCTGAACAGGGCGGCGAGACGGCAGAGCAGGAGCAAAGTTGGCGCGGCCATGGTTGATTAGAGTGCGAGGGCCGGGCGGGCGTAATGGGAATTTCATTCACGACGGAACAAAGAGGAAGAACCAAATATCAGGTCAGCATGGTGGGGGGGATAGCAGGCGGCGGATTGGATTGGGCGTTCGAGTGGATAAGCTGGCGAACAAGTTTTCAAGTGAAGGGCGACATATGGACGGACGGATGGACGGTGCAGGGCGTAGTCGAAGGACGGCAGAGATTGGGGGGGAGGAAGCGGTTGAGGTGAGAGACGTGCAAGCTCCGCTTCGCTTGGCGTCGCATCACGTCGACTTTTCTGGCGCACATGGTCCCACTACGGGCACTTCGTACGAGACTGCGACGCTATTGGCCTCGATTCTGTATCGCAAAACCACAGAGAAAGCACAGCCTCTCTTCGCAATGGAACCCTTGTTGTGTCTGACGCCTCGATTGTATGCCAGCCAGACAATGCCTATGTTGCGCCTTTCTCAGCACTCCCTTGTTGAAGTCACCACAACATCATCATCGTCGCCGTCGCCGTCGTCGTCGTCGTCGTCGTCTTACACCATGTGTGCTGTCACCGCCTTCCATCTGTCTGTCCCGATCATCTGCTTACCCTACCTTACCTTGCCTTGCCGGATCCCCCGCTTCCCACCATGCACCATGCGCCATGCCATGCATGCACACTCGTCCCCGACCCGACGCCGGCACCACAACATCACCACTCCATCACCACCGTCATTCGTCCCGTCGCCGTGTCCATCGTCTGTAAGAGCGACCTCTCTGTCAGGAATCACTACACTGTGGCCCTATCGGAGATGCCCTATCGACCGCTGGCTCGCTCCACTTAAACATCAGAGAAAATTCCGCGCCGCTGACAGAGCCCAACTGATCCATGCGCTCCGTCGTCTGTGCTTGTGTGCCTGTCTGAATCCAACTCCACGCCAAGCCGTGTCTCGACTTTTCACCTTACCACGTGCTCCATGCCGCAAACGCCAGCGCTGATGCTTTTCCCCAGGGCTGATTTCCGCATGTGGACCATGACCTGCCCTGTCCCTGCTCAGGGACTATTCTTCTCCATCACTGTCCCTGAACCGGACTGCTTTTGCGACGAATATTCGACGTTAGCGCCGGGACCTCTCCAGCAGCACCCTTGAACTGCGAACCCCCACGGTCTGGATCAGCCTGCTCCATGCTCCTTCTGACATGGTTGGAAAAATCAATTGAATCTTCAGTATTGTTGGTTCATTGGAGGCGCGGCTCTAGCCATCTGCTCAGCTGTGAATTTCTCCCTGCGTTCCACTGTTGACCAGCTCTACGAGAAGCTCTTAACTGTTCCGTCGCCAAGGCATTCGACATGTATCTGTACTCTCCAGACTCGACCCACCTCAATCATACTTACCTCTCCAAACCTCCTTGAAAATGAAGTACACGCTCTCTCTTATTTCGGCCACGCTGCTGGCTGCAACGGCCATGGCTCAGAACCTGAAGATCCTCGAAGACTCATGCGCGGCCGGAGCATTCGAAGCCGCTAGTTCGTCGTCAGACCGGCCATGTCAGACCACGGACTTCCTCTGCGTCTGCACGACCGGCAAGGACTGGTACGACAACTACATCACCGAGTACCTGTCCAACCACCCGGGTACCTGCACCGAGGCCCAGATTGCGCGTAAGCGAACCTCCCCCCCACCCCCCCACCATCAATCATCCTCTTGCAGCCCCATCGTTTTGTCTTTTCCACCAAGGCCAACCTTGCGTCCTTTCTTTTTCATAGTACAGTAGTAGAATCGTCTAGTCCCGTTTCCGCCTCCCTCACCACTTGAACCCTATTCCTGACACTAAACTAACCTTGTTGCCAGAAATCCCCGAGCAAGCCTCAGAGTTTTGCAACACGGTGCCCGGCTTCAACGAGTCGTCGTCGGGCGGTTCCGTCAACGCGGCCTCCGCCAGCACCACTGCAACCGGCACGCTCAAGAACGAGGCAGTCGCCGCCAACTCCACCTCGACCCATACGTCTTCGCACTCTGGCACGTCGACGGCGACGTCTACGAATGCCGCTGCGGCCGTGGACGCGGGCTCGGCGTTCATGGGACTTGCAGGCATCATGGGGCTGGCGGCTGCAGTGTTGTAGGCGATGGTGGGAAAATGCACCGGATCGAGAGCAGATGGCTCGATGGGTAATCGAAGGAAAGCAAATGCATGGCCGTGGATGAATGACTGGTTGCTTCAGAACCCTTGATTGGTTTCGTCTTTGGAACGTTCAAACGCACACGAGGTCCAATCACCCTGTCGATTGAATGCAAACTACTCGAACCACAGAGTTTGAGACATATGCTCGTACCTCAATGCAGAAGGATTCCTTGCCATTGCACAAAACGTCGCGTTGCTTCTCTGGCATCGATTCGCTGGGCCCGCGCCGTCTGCTTCGAGCCGTTTGGCTTTCCACACTGTCCAGAAGCCAGTGAGATCGGCGCAGCAAACGGTCAGCCAAACGAAGCAACAGAAGCCTGGCCTCATCGAACGAAAAAAAAAAAAAAAAACGCCTCACTCGCTAGCTAACCTCTCGACCATACAGCCAGATTTGCCTCCGTCCGCCATCACCAATTCGACACATTCTCCTCGCCCACCTGCTGCCCTACTGCCTGCCTGCCTGCCTGCCTACTTGCACAGTCCAGCTAGGCATCATCATCCACTCTACCTAAGTCCTAGGCTCGCCGACGCCCACACCCCTCAACTTGACCCAACAACCACCCTTCCCACAGAGCGTCAACGTCACCAACTCACGCCACTCCTCTCCACGACAGCCCTCGAGCGCCTCAAACTCCTGCACCAGCCTCACCGTCGTGTAGCCCGCCTCGGTCAGCGCGTACTGCTGACCGACGCAGATGCGCGGCCCGCCGTTGAAAGGTAGATACTCCCAGCCGACCTTGAGGCCCTCCCAGCGCTCTGGGCGGAACGTGTCGGCGTCGGCGCCCCATACGTCGCGGCGGCGGTGCAGGGTGAAGGGGCAGTAGACCACGGCGGTGCCGCGCTTGATGAAGATGGGAGAGGTGCCTGATGGCCCGCCGCCGACGGGGAGCGTCGTGTCCGTCGTGGCGAGGCGCGTGTTTATCGGGACGACGGGGTGGATGCGGAGTGCTGCGTGTGGGTCAGCTATGGTGTCTTTTTTGCATCTTGTGTGCGTGTGAAAAGGGGGTGTCGGCTTTTGGAAAGGGAGGAGGATTGTTTTTCCAGGCACAGATAGGAAAATAGGATGACCAGGGAGTCCACTTACATTCGTTCAAACACCACTTGAGGTACCGAAAGCCACGCAGCTCTTCGTAAGTCGGCCTCCTGCCGTCGAGCACAGCGATCTCTTGCTTCAGCTTGGCCCAGACGTCGGGACGGCGTGCGAGCACAAAGAACAGATTGCCCAGCAGCGATGCCGTAGTGTCACGTCCAGCAAGCAGCACGTTAAGCAGCTCGTCACGGATGCGCCGCTTATCTGTCGTCTGCTTTGCCAACTCGTGCAAAAACACGTACTTGCCTTCCTTCGGGTTCTTCTCCGCGGCGCCAAAGCCATGCTGTTGTTCGTCGAGGGTCTGGCGGTAGCGAACGGCTTCGTCGACGAACTGGTCCACGTAGCTATGCACGACGTCGACGGCCAGCTCGCCGTCGTCAACCTTGGCGTTGCACTTCAAGAACGCAGCCAACGGACCCATCTGGACAAACTTCAGACACTCCTCCTGCGCCGCCGCAAACGCTGCCGCAAACTTGGCGCCTTGCCGTGTCGTGGCCGGGTCATTGCTGTACAGCTTCTCCTTGAGCGTGTCAGCGCTCCTGCCAAAGAGGAACGCCGTCGCTGAATCGATCGTAAGCCGGAAGAAGAGCTCTTGCAGGTCGACTTCGGTGTGCCCGTCGCGCGGCAGCACCGCCAGCAGGTCTTGCACGTGGCTCTCCAGCATCGCTAAGTCTGCCACCTGGTCTCGTGCAAAGTTTGGTCGTATCATGGCGCGCGAGGCTGCCCAGTGCGCTCCGTCCGTCGTGAAGATTCCTTT
This sequence comes from Phyllosticta citriasiana, assembly GCF_038021145.1. Lineage (NCBI taxonomy): Eukaryota > Fungi > Ascomycota > Dothideomycetes > Botryosphaeriales > Phyllostictaceae > Phyllosticta > Phyllosticta citriasiana. The sequence continues at coordinate 610,023 of NW_027117292.1, forward strand.
TCCCAAAAAGTGCCCCATTGCCGGCTGTCGGAACGGACCAAGCGCGAAGTCCTTGAAGCGCGTCGCCAGCACTGCTTGCAGATTTGCGGGCTCGTTGGTCATAATGACTGGCGTCCCCAACCGCAGTGTCGAGTATGTTTCGCCATATTGTCGGAAGCGGTTTGAGATGTGACCAAGTAGATTGTGGTTGCGAGATTCGCGGGCCAGGGTGATTATGTTGTCGATTCCGAGGATAGGATCCAAAAGTTTGGCTGCAGTTGGGGGCTCACAGCCATTCTCGCGGATGACCTTGCGCCGCTGAAGAATGAGCACTGTTCGATTGTAGAGAAGGAAAAAGACGCCAGTAAATACGGCGAACAGGAGGAGGGGGTAGATATTCTGCAAAAGAGCCATGGATGACTGGAGTTAGCAGCGACTTCAAAAGAAGGTCTGAGAGCCCTTGAAGAGGGAGACGCTGGGGGGCTAGTCTATCTGAGATGCGGCTGTTGATATGGGCTTCGTCCACATGGATACCGGCCATTTTGACAGTGTTTCTGACCAAGGAAAAAGCAAAGTTGCGCAGATCCCGCTGTCTGTGAATGCAGTCAGAAGGTGGCTAGGGGTCCACTCCGTCGACCCCACTAGTCAGATGCTGAAGTCCCTAATGCGAATTTTGCTACAGGTTCCGGTAAGCTTCTGAAGGATGTCGATTCGATCAGCATCTTGGCGTAGAAGGTCAGCGTTCAGGCTCTGTGTATGTACAGTGCCAAGAGCACCGTTGTCTTCAAGGTAGCTAGCCTCATGATCAACGCCCACGCTTGTCACTTGGGTGATTGCTGGACTGTGAATTCCACGCATAGTTCAGGGACGGCACCACGACCGACAATGCAAAAGTTGGATGGCCAAGCTGCGTACCGCGATTTCCTGGTGCAAATGTGAGTTTTCAAAGTAAACCGCATTAGCGGCCATCGACGGCGCCACCCGGTGCCACTGCGCCAGAAGTTGTTACGATCCTCCTACCCTTCCTCTTCTTGGACAGTCTAGCTCTCCTTCCAGCATAGTCAACGCGAGACTAAAAAAGAAGTGAGAGATACGCGGCTTTTGACTGGACAACTCCCGTTCGACGGGCCTGTCTCCAAGGTCCTTGGAACAGTTTGACATCTTCCAAGCTTGCGTCACTTTTTTTATTTTCATTTTGCGCTGGAGTCGTCAGCGGTCCCTGCATCATCGGACTGTGGAGGGGCCCTGAATATTAGACCGGTCTGACATGAGCCCCGAAATTGAAAGTCCGTGGGTCCGGGGAGGTGGTAGAATAATGTGACGTCCAACCTCTGCCACTCTTTCTGAAAATGCCAAAGCCTTTGTACAGTGCCGGAAAAATGGCTGCTCTGCGCAAACGCGTCACTGCGTTTCAGAATATGCAGGATGAGGCTGCGCGATGTCGACTCCGAAATTCCAAGGCAAATAGTTGTGGCGGGTTTTGCACATGAAGCACCCAGGAACAGCTAAGGCTGCGGAAGCACACGGTTGCTCGATTCGGGTGTCTGATTCACTCTAGTTGCATTCGTTCGTCAGCCGACTGAGAATGGAATTGACACAGAAGTATTTCACGGCTTGGAGAGACAGCGCCTCTAGTGATCATCGGCCTTTGATGTTGAGCGGTAGCGCTAGGAGTCAGCCCATAGAATGCAAGTCATTCTGCACGGAAGGCCATTTCCTGCAAAGTGCAGCTGGGAGGTCCGTCTGGGCTTACTCGGTCCTGTTGTTCCTTGAACGGATTCCGGTCCCTGGAGACCCGAATTACATTTCAGTTTTCTGCAAGTACAGTAAGAACGAGGCTGCTTGAAGTAAGCCTCTAATGCTCCAAACAGTATCGAGGACGATTGCTTGCCGACTGGTCAACTGCAAGAAGCCCAGGCCAAGTTCCCACCAGCATCATGCATCCTGCAAGTCCGAGAACCAAGTAGATATAGAACAGTCTGCTTGTTGAAGGTTGGGTTGCTGGACCACAATCTCCCATGCTCCACAAAAGCCTTGCGATTTGAGAAGCAGGCAAGATGGTCGGCGTAAACACTGGGTGAATTTGAGTTCTGACCCTGTATTCTGTTGTCTCGGACCTTCCGATCCAAGCCGGGAGACTGGAAGAGCGTTCAGCAGGCTCGGTGTGAGCCGCCGTCAGGCATAGGGCGTCGGATTTCAGGTTCGCAGTAAGGTGGTAAGACTTGCAGTCAGAGTCTCGTCAGTCGGGTCGCACAGGACTGAACGTTCTCAGGAGAGCCGAAGAAGCGCAAAAAGCTGCATTGGGGTGGAAAGAGAAGGCGGAAATTCGAGCGAGGAGATCGGGTCGACAAAAAGCGACGAGCAATTGACCAAGATCCGAGCCTTCCCCGCTATCAATCTGCCCCTACCTACCTTACCTACGTCACCACGAAACGCGTCGCACTGAGTTTGATCTTCCAGTCACATCCTCCTTTCGCACACGATGCCCCGAGGCTCCAGACCATCCAAGCCATCATTCCCACCGCAGACGTTAGTAATTGACAACGGCGCATACAACATCAAGGCCGGATTTGCAACAGAGCATGCCAACCCCTCTCAATGCCGCATCACGCCCAACTGCATCGCCCGCGCACGAGACCGACGCGTCTGGATTGGCTCTCAACTAGAAGGATGCAGAGACTTTGGAGAAATGGCCTTCCGTAGGCCTGTTGAGAAGGGATATGTCGCGAACTGGGAAGGTGAAAAGGCAGTGTGGGAACACGAGTTCTTTGGAGACGACGCAAAGCTCAAGGTAAAGCTGAGCCCTGTGAGCACACAAGTCAGAAGAGAGAGACGCTGAAACCGTAAAGTGCGATCCGTCCAATATAAATCTCATCCTCACCGAAGCGCCCAATTCGCCGGCTGCCCTGCAGGCAAACTGCGACCAGATGGTCTTTGAGGAGTTTGAATTCGCGTCGTATCTGCGTATCTTAGGCCCTTCTCTCAACGCCTACAACAACATACCCTCTCTGTTCTCGGATTCTGTCTCCCCGTCCCAATTTCCGCCTACCGAATACCTCCTCCTGGTCGACTCTGGCTACAGCCACACAACCATCACACCCCTCCACAAAGGTCGTCCGTTTCACTCGGCCATTCGCCGTCTATCGGTCGGTGGGAAGTTCTTGACCAACTACTTGAAGGAACTCATCTCTCTGCGTCATTTGAACTTTATGGACGAAACACATCTTGTCAACGAGATAAAGGAGGATGTTTGCTTCGTCTCGTCGCAGTTCCCCACCGACCTTGAACGCGTCTGGACACGCACGAATAAGCCTGTCGACACATCTGTCGTTGTTGACTACATTCTCCCCGACTACACCGACAGACAACGTGGATATGCGCGTCCTCATGATCCATCAGCCGCGGCAAAAGCAAAACGCCTGGGAATGTCAGGCGGGCCCAAAGAAGACATTCTGCCACTGGGGAATGAGCGCTTTGCAGTACCAGAGCTGCTGTTCAATCCGCTGGATATTGGGCTCCAGGAACCTGGCATCCCAGAGGCGATACTTCAAAGCCTCCAGCAGCTGCCCGAAGGACTTTGGCCAGCAATGTTGGCTAACATTGTAGTCGTCGGTGGAAACTCATTAATACCCGGCTTCATGGAGCGGTTGGAGGCCGAGTTGAGGAGCATCATGCCGGGGGAATGGCCCTTGAGAGTTAGGCGGCCAGACGATCCCATCACGTACACATGGCTTGGCGGGGTGAAGCTGGCGCAGAATGCGGAATTGTTGAAAGGTTTGGCCGTAACCAGGGAGGACTATCTGGAAAATGGAAGCAACTGGTTGGCAAGAAAATTTTCCTCTGGTTGAGCGGCGCAAGAAAGTCATTTACCCTAGTCTAGAAGATACCCCGATAAGTCAAATAAGTCATTTTCACCCGATTCCATGCATCCATCTCTCCTCTCTCTTGGCACTCCAGTTTGGAAATGACATTTATCCGAGCGTATCGTTGCAAAACCCGATTCGTTCTTCCAGACTCGTCACCCACCCCCTTGTGTCTGGCACGCCCTCAAGTAGGTCTGTGCGTCTGGGAGCATGCGTCCTTCCTTTGATTCTCCCCACCTTCTTGGAGAGGTCGCTGATCCCCAGAGTACCATAAAAGTTGGCGTACAAGTCCCGGGTCTTGTTGAGGGGGTGTTGGTTTCGCGCCGGTCAGAGACGGGTCGTAACAAGCGAGCGGGGCGTTTAGTCAGGCGGGAATTGTACACCAATTTATACGGTAGGTGATGTTGTGCTCGGGCTGCTCATTTTCTGCCCTTTCCACACTGGAATTCCTCGGCCCCACGCCACATGAAAGGTGTCTTCCCGAAATTGGCAGTGATTTTGATCCCGTCAGGATACATCCCTACAACCGGGAAAAGTCGACCTTTGATGTACTTCTTTTCGAAATCGACGTCTAGAAAAGCCACTCAGCCATGAAGTACGGCAAGGCTGTGAAGCTTAAACTCACCAAACAACTCTCCATTCTTCGTGAAGAAGATCCGTTGAGCAGCCAAATCGACGCCTGCTCCTACAGTGTCGCCGCGGAAATACATGGGTAGTACTTGGCTTGTCTGCTTTCGAGCATTGAAAAATTGAAAGGTTTTGCCGTCGTCGGAATGATAACCCCATGATGGAAATCTGCATGTAAGCCATCCAGGCATCGTGCAAGGATTCACAAATTGAGAGCAGAATCCAAACCCAAGCACACTATGCCCAGAGTAAGATCAGCTTCGTCAAACTCACTTGACACTTGTCTGAGGGAATTCATCTTACTTTTGGGGATATTGTGTGCCAAGCTCTTCAATCTGAATTTCAAAGTAGAACTTCTGTCTGGCAGGGACAGGATGATCGCTTTGAATTGAAAGCCTGTGGCGATCAGAAGATGCTTTTGATGTCAGCCCCTAGCGTACTGACTTTTACATTTGAAGCCTTTCTGATAAACTTACCCCCGGACCCGGAAACGGTCAATCCGCCTCCTGTCACACATAGACTGTCGCCGTTGGACCAATTGGTCCAAGACGTGGGCTTTTTTAGATTGAGAGCTGAAGTTGCCAAAGGCTTTCTCTGTGTGCTCGCTCTATCCAACCCCATCAGAAGCTGGTGGATTTCCTCATCTTCTTGTTCTGCATGTAACAACGGCGTCCACCCATGTGCATCGGCAATGTGAACAAAACTGGCGAATAGTCGACACAGCTTTGTAGACTTCATCTCGATTGCTTGGCTCAAGATCTCAACATTCCACTGGTCCTTGGGTGTCCTTTCCAACAAGATTTGGAGAATATCTTCAAATCCTGCGAAGAAACCTCTACACCCAGGATCCAATCCACTGAGACTCAGCGGATACATGTTGAGATAAGACCATGGTCGGAGAGCAATGTCGAACGCGGTCATGTTCTTTCGTTCGTCTTGCAGTGTGATGTCAGCACCATTCTCCAAAAGTAAACGTACGAGCCTGCTGTTGCCGCCCTCAGCAGCTTTGTGCAATGCTGTCTCCCCGCTCATGCCACTTCTCACATTCACATTGTCAACAGCTCTCTCCAGAATCATTTGGGCAATCTCTGTGTTACCCGCTGACGCGGCCTCGATCAACAGCGTCCGGCCGTTTTCATCTGTGCGTTGCACATCAGCCCCTGCATCCAGTAGCCGCTGTGCTATTTGGACCGATAATTTCGCTTCTGCAGCCTCAAATGACTGTGTTTGTAGAAGTCGTAGTGGCATTTTGACGGATGGTTTGTGTATTCGAATCAGCACGTGTAATGGAGTCGACCCGCGCTCGGTCTGAGCATTGATGTCGACATTCTTCTGTTTGATTATCTCGTCGCAGATCTCCAGACTTCCCAATCTCATTGCATAGTGGAGACAGGTGCGGAGGCGACGGCCTTTCACATCTGCTTGCGCGCCTCTCTGAAGAAGTTGGTGGACACAAACCAGAAATCTCTCTGGCGATGGTTGAAATTTTGGGCGCGAACACAATCTGAACATCATGAGAAGCGGAGTTTCTCCGTCATCGCCCGCTTTGACGTTGACTTGGGAAGCATCTCTCTCGAGGATGAATTCGAGGCCAATCAGGTTGCCTTTTCCTTGACAAACAAGATGCAGTGGCGAGTTACCATTCCCATCTTTGAAGCCAAGAACGTCGTACTGTCCATCTTCCTGAGCGCGGTCGAAGAATCGCTCCAAAGTACACAAGAGACCGAGCTGTGCGGCAACACGGATAGGAGTGTCCGAGACTTTGACTTGTTTTGCCCAAATATCGAAGAAAGCTTTGTTGGAATTCCCCAGTCCCATGAAGGTGTCGATCTCATCATAGAGGGATTTCCACTCCGCGGAACTTCTATCTTTCGTGCTCGAGATTGCTTCTGCCTTGCGGACATGGTAGTCCCAGTGAGTGACCTCGTATCTCAATTCGGTAGTAGGTTCGGAACTCGAGCTGAGATATCTTCTTTGGAAGCTTGGGTGAGTTAAGGTGCGCATGAAGTTCTGCGCCATAATGAAATGTCCACGCTGAGGATGAATGTCCCAGGTTGGTGAATCCGAAGCCTTTCCCACGGTGTCGTTTATCCAGTCCATGATCGAGGCGTGCTGCACCTCTATTACGGTCGTTTCCTGATTATACTTGATGAAATCGCGTACGTGTGGATTCAAGAAGTCCATGAATGCTTTCGTCTTTGCCTCATCTTCGTCCGCTGCTACGGTTCCGTTTTCTGACGCCTCCGCTTCATCTATCTGGCTCTTGTCCAAGTAGCATCGACCAAACTCATCAATGATCGGCATGAGTTTGACAGGTCCTTCTCCACAAGCCAGCCAACGAAGCATGATGTGAAAGCATTTCTGCGCTGGCTGCACCATTTCCAATAGCCTTTGATCATAGAGTTTGCTCAATCCTTTGGGAAGTCTTTTGATGGCAGCGTCAGGATTGGCCATTGCTTCAAGAGCATGTAGGTGGCGGATTGCCATCGCAGCATCTGTCTTATTTCAGCATCGAGCTTAGTGGGGGATATTTTCACAACACTTACATTGGAAAATTCCTTCTGAACGAGCCACAATAATTTCGGCCCAACTCTTTACGTCTTTTGGGCGGAACTTGTAGTCATGAGAGAGAACCCCCTCGAGGTATCTTCCAATATCCTCTTTCGTGGAATCTTCACCGACCTCGATTCTGGAGGCAAACTCGCGCCCTTTGTCCGGTAAAAGAATGTTTTTGATGTCATGCTCGTCCCGACTTGAGACTAATAAGTGGATGTTGTGCATCTGCTCGGCCATTCCCACTAGCACATCAAGCAATTGATTATCCCTCCGATCTATACATTCATCCAAAGCGTCAATTACAATGAATATTTTGCAAGGAAGCTCCGTCGCAATCGCGCTGAAAACGCTGGCGCAAGTCGTGATGTCGAGGCTCGAAGCAACGCGGTCTTGATGTTTCTTCTCGGTTTCTTCCCTCAGGATCTGGACACTTTTCGCCAGGATTTGAGATCTTTCCATTCCGGCTTGAGGATCGTTTGAAGTCGCCAATGTTCCTCGGGGTCTGCTAAGTGTGCTGAACAACTGAACCAGGATGTGTAGCATGATTTTTTCTCCTGTGCACCGTGACTCATCCCCAATCCGGCAAAAGAATGAGATCACAATTGGTGTCCCAATGTCTTCTTCTGCATTGCTCATGAGCAGATGGTTTGTAATGGAGGAGCACAGAAATGATTTTCCGGACCCTGCTCTCCCCACAACCCACAGCAATTTTTTCTCAGTTCCTACGTGCCATGACTGAAACTCCTCCTCGTGGAGGATCCATCCGCACGTCCCCTTGCTCATCTTTTTGGTCTTTTCTAGGCGTTCTTCGTCTGGTTCAGAGGCTTTCAACTTAGTCCCATCTTGAAGCCATTCCAATTTTTTCAGGAAGGCCTGCTCCATCTTTTGGTCTTCCTCTTCGTTGCGTCTGGAGCTTTCGACTGCTTCTATTTTGTTCATGAGTTGGGCCGTCCTGTCATTGACTAGTTGCTCGAAACGTGGGGCACTCTGATCTGTAAATGACGCAAAGCTTCGAACAAGCTGCTCGAGTGTCTGTTGGTTATTCGCTGTCATCGTGCAAAGCTCCTTGAAAGCTTCTACCACAAATATGTGATTGTTTTCCGCGTTGAGGTGGCGAAGCCGTTCCAGCTGCTTTGTCATGCTTTGGATGAACAATTCGAATTCCCTGGTCTTTCCAAACATCGCCGTGATAGTGATTTTGAAATTCCTCCCGATTGCGCGCAGGGCTCCCTGTTTTGCGTCTGGCATCGTCCATTTTAACGTTTCGAAAAAGAGACAGTGAATATCGTAGTAGATTTGCGGGATTATCTGGCGAACTTCCTTGGCAACATTTGGCGCTTTGCTCCAAATGCGACATTGACTGATGAAAATGTCACAGAAGAGGATGGCATTCGTCATTGTGTCCATGGCATCCAAGATGACCTCGCGAAACTTTTCCTTGGCAGCGAAAAATTCTGTGAGCACCCGGAAAGCAGTCCAGACAATGTGGACCGTTTCTGGAGCAAAAATCATCCAAGTATCCACCATTCCACAAAGTGTGCTGAGCCGTTCGATCAGGCGGTCAAGTCTGTCTCCATGATTGGCCTCGACTTTCTCTCTGTTGGATTCCAGCGCCCGCACAACCTTTTCAGGGGTATCATTTTGCGGAGAATTGAGTTGTTGCAGCTTCGTGTCGTTCAATGCGCCTTCGTCCTGAAGTCGTTTTCTTGCCGATTCCCAAAGTTCTGAACCCAGAACCAGAGGATCTAAGTTCTCCTGGACGGGTGTACTGGTTTGCGAAGCGGACATGGCTGGCGCAAGATGTGAGAGCGTGCTGAAGCTCAGAGAGAGAGGAAATATGTAAAGTACGTTGGTGAGCTCATCTGGAATCTTTTCCTGATGCCTAGATGTTGTAGAACGGATATATCAGGTGGGGTTTGCCTCGGTTGGGGTTGGACAGAGCGAGCATGCTTCAAAAGAGACGAGGCGTGGAACAGTAAAATATTGAAGGGCGACAGCACGAGTGGCTCTTGAGGAGTACAAAGTACAAATGTGGTGGTGCTTGATGCCGTGTAATCCCGTTTGTGTGAATTCAGGGAGGGGAAAGGGAAAATGATGCATTCAGCCGTAGCCATGTAATCATGCAGTCATGCAGCCATGGCGACTTTGTGACTGAGGCAAAAGAAATGCTAAAGGAGCCTTGCAGGCAATTGCAAGGCTGTGTTCGCCCCCAATGAATAGAATATCAAGATTTTATTTGTCGTACGAGATTCTTCAGCTGGGAATCCCTACCTACATTTCAAACGTATGCTGCGTCCCCTGTGAGTAGCTCCGTCTTAGATAGCCGATGGCTCCAGCAAGACGTAATTAACAAATCAACAGAAGATCATTTTGCCTACCATAGTTCAAAATGCACATAGTTATTGTAATCCATATCAGACTGCATTTGAAAATGTTGGAACTCGAGTTGTTGTTGCAAACCCAGTGGGCGATAGAGAAATTTACGTCTGACCAGGCTGACGATTGTTGTCAGGTTGTATGCAGAGCCAAGCCGGCTTAGCCCCTCTGCTGCCTGGCAAGTACTCTCTGACAAGCAGTCAGCGATTACCTTCAAATTCCTCCAACGATTACGCACTGGGTTCGCGAAAAAGATGTCAGTTCTGACAGTTGCCATCCAACGAAGCGACCCTCGGACCCTGATTCGCGGCGCCGGCCCGTCCCCTCATTGGCGGGCGCTAAACCTAAAATGACAACCAGATCTCCCCTGGCATCGCGGAGGAGAAAAATCTTCGCGCACCACACGCGCGCGCACGTTCCTCGAAACAAGGCTCCAATTCTCGAGTGCATAAATGCATAGAGTTCGTTGAAACTGACAGCGAGCATCATGTTGAATATAAATCAAAGGCCCGCTACAGCTTTCGATCAAGCAAGTTAAACTCGCACCAGCTTCTATGGCTCAGTTGGTAGAGCGCGGCACTAGTAGCTGGTCTTCATCAGTAATGCCGAGGTCCTGAGTTCAAATCTCAGTGGAAGCATTTACTTTTGCTGTTTTGCATGCTTTTGCCGCTACACGTTTGTCGACGTTCTCTTCTCGTAAGGGGGAGTGCGAGTGTCGAGGATAGGCCGGTCTGATTTGGCAGAGCCCTTTGCTCAAGGCTCGCGAGTGTTGTACGCATCCAGGTTTGGAAGGCTGCGTCTTGATAGAAGGCGCAGCGGGACTTGTTTTTCCACAGACGGTCGTACTTCGGCTGGGCTTTTTGATTAGGAATGGCGGGAAGAGCACAAGACTGTTTGACTGACTTGTGGAGAGACGGAATGGCAGCAATAAAGTAGAAGCAGGACAGCAGGTCTTTTAGACAGTTAGAAGGGCTGATGACGATGCTACTGAGGACTTTGAATGCAAAGACTGCGGATTATGAATTTTGATGGAGACCGCTGACCAACAGACGACGGATCTTTCTAGCAATTCATCTTTACGCCATTAAGAATCTTCAAGTAATAGGAAAGCTCTGCACAAAACACCTACAGTTCGTCAGCTCACGATCCGCCAATCAAGCCCGCCACACTCCTGAAAGTCGCTTTGACAAAGCTACCCTCGTAAAAGACATGCTGCGCCGAGTGCTCCGGGCTCAAGTTGTGCGCGATCTCGTGGCAAAACGCCTCCCACCAGAACAATGTCGCATCCGCCATGCCATCTCCTCCAGTGTTCCGAGAATGCAGGTTGAAGAAGTAGAAGTAGTTGAAGAACAGAGCGCCGCCTTGGTTGAATGCAATGGTGTTACTTGCGTCTTCGTAGAAAATGTTGATGACGCTGTTGCCAAGACGGAAGACTCCTCCGATGCGCTCTAGCAAATTGGCAAACGTCCCGAGGCCAGATTTGAACGCCTCATCTGCAACAGGAATGGGGTTGCGCGGACGGTTGGTCAAAAAAACGGTGATGCCGTTCCCTGTCACGTTCCATCTGGTCAGGTCCTTGCTTGTACTACTGTCACAGTATGAGCCCTTTGCCTCGTCAATCTCTTTGGTTTGGGTCGATGATTGGACATGAGTTGAGTTGTGGGCACGGCATTTTTCAAGCGCCGCAGAGAGGTTGGATTGAATGTCGGAAGAGATGCTGTTGGGATTCTCGCGGTGTGCAGGGAGAGAACGCGTGTTAATGTTCTGCCTGCTTGACTGGCCTCCGGCTGCCGTCGTTCGGTTGAGAGCATCTCTTATGGTCTTGGACCATCCTGACGAAAAATTGTTCAAGAATTTGTCTTTTGGCTCTGAAACTGTTGAGTCAATACTCGGCCTGCGAGCTCTGGCAACTTGGTTTTCGTGGTTTTCACGGTCAGGACTCGGAGTGCCAAATCCCCCTGGCATCTTTTTCTGCTCAGGTGTAGCCGGACGAGGATTCGTTGGAAGCTGATGGGCTGCCGCCTCGATTTGTGGAGGCTGTCGTGGAGGCTGCTGTTGGGGCTGCTGTGAGGGCTGTTGTTGGGGCTGTCTAGCGATTGGCGCAGGTGGAGGGGGCATACGAGCGGATGCCCGTTCAAGACGTTGCTTTTCTTCTTCTGCAAGCCGAGCTTCCATAGCATTTTGCTTCTCTTTCCTAGAAAGAATTCGCTGGACATCGTATCCTTTATCGCGCAGTCTCCGCAAGCTGTTGCTGAGGATGGTTTCAAGAATCAAGACCTCATGCTTTGGGTTTTGACGGACCAAGAGCAGGGGGACCAGCTCCCGACTGACTTCGTAAAAGTCGTATTCAGGCATTACGAACAAGGTCGTAACTGACTGGAAGCGATACTTCTGACGGAGAAGACCAGCAGTCGTCTTCAATGACACAGGCCGATGACCTGGAAGTTGTAGCTTATGAGTTAGGTGTGAGACCACCTTGACTTCCAAATTCTGCTCGAGCCAACGAGCGTCGTGGTGAATTTGATTCTTGTCGTACTGTGTCAAGAAAATTGGGACGCGTTCGACAATCATTTTCTTCAGAGCCGCTGCCCGCTGATCGCCACCTTGAACTGGATTTCCGGCAATCTTTTCGACCTGTACGCGGACGCTGAGCTTTTCAGCCCCGAGCCGCATGTAAAACTGCTCTATACCATCGTCCTCTGGCGCAATCAGAATCGAGCCTCTGAAGACGGCATAGTATTGGACGTTGTCGCGAATCGCGATTTGTGACGCAGCAGCGCTGACCATGACTTGTTGGACTGCGGATTCGTCATCTTCGTCGCTGTCATCTCCGAGCAGGTCCTTCTCTTTTTCCTTGGTTGCTTTGACCCCGGGCGTCTCGTCCTTCAGTGCCAGAAGCACAGGCTTCGACCTGAAAGCGTTCCACACGACTTTGTCGGACTTGAGCTCCTTTTCCTCGACAGCAAATTGTCTCAAAAGATCCAGATACTTTGTTGCCTGAAGCTCCTGCAAAACCCTGGAAGGATTTTCAATCACCATGCGGGCAAGCTCCAAAATACTTGGGTGATCCTTGGCTCCGACAGTCCGGAGGAATGCATTCGCAATGCTGCCAAAGTCCACAAAGTTCAGTATGTTACCAAACTCCTTGCTTTCGCCCACGAAGCACGACTGAGGTGCAATAAAACGGACTTTCTTTTCGCCAGGTCTCTCAATAGGCACAATAGAGGCACTGCCAAGCTCCTGCGCAACAACGCGCGAGCTCTGGATGTCGGCAACCCTTCCAGCCATGTATCCGAAGAATACTGCAGCATCTACCAGATTCCCTGGTGGCGTGTTGATGATGTAACTTGCACAAACTTCGACCGGTGGATCACGGCGAACGCCCAGTAGACTCGAGAATGGCTGAAGGTCCCTTCGAAGGATGTTATAACCGAAGATAGAAGCCTGATTGTTGGTCACACAGTCGATAGACCGGACAAGGAACGGAAAGGGCTTTCCCTCCACAGGCAAGATTCTCCTCTCTGCCAAAACATCAGCAGTCGAGCTCGGCCATGATTGGCGATTGGCCACAAAGTGCTTGAGGATTGTCTCATAGTGGGCCGCGCCCTTTTCTTTTACAGCTCGCGTCATCATGTCGATGAGTTCAATCCAAGTGGGCAATCCACGCATGCCAAGATCTTTGAGAAACTTCGCCTTTGGATCAAGAGGGCGATAGTCCACATTCGGTTTCCACTTGATGACGGGCAACCCCAACTCTTTATTTTCCTTAACAGGCTCATAGAGCTTCTTCAACTGATACAATTTGGAGGCATCGCCCCGAAAGCCCGGATAGTCCTCAACAGGCCAGATTTGCTTCTCCGCAAGAATTGCGCGGTCCTTTTGAGGGATAGAATCACACACATCGGTCAAATATTCTACCAAATCCATATGACTCCATCTGGGCTTGTTATCTGAGGACGATGTGTTTTGTCCCGCCAATAGGCGCGTAAACACGTAGTCAAGATCAATGGTTTGGCGAAGGCCCAGAGCTTCGACAAATCTTGGTTTAAGGCCTGGGACGATCAGGTTGGGAAGATCTTCGAATAGCTTGACGCTTGGATGATATGTTTGCTGAGGCCTCTGCATGCCGTTCTTCGTGGGCATGACCGTATGCGGTTGGAGCAACGCAATCACCTCGTTCCTCTGGTTTGTCCGCATCTGGTCCCACTGTTTCGAAATGACTTTGAGAATCTGGGTAGCGAATTCAGAGTCTTTGGTAATCGATTTGGGGCCCGTCCGTTGGTTGAAGTCAAGAAGAAAGCGAATCCACTCTTCAATGGGAAGTTCACTCCATCCAAAGCCTTCCAGCTCTGCACGGCTGAAGTCTTTGGTGTATTTAAGAGGCATGACCGTAATCGGATACGGGAGCTCAGGTGGATACTTCGAAGGGACTAAATAGTAGCTGATGCTTCCAAGTGCGATTATAGACTGTTCGGTCGATAAAACGGCGGCGTTGAATAACTTTTTGAGGTCGCTGGCGTCGATGACCTCTGAATTGGACATGCGCGCCGTGAACTTGAGAAATTCGCGCATCTCTTCTTCATCCAAAGGCTTATTCTCCAGTCTCTGAACAATGTCCTCGACTGTGAGATACTGGATGATGCGGCGACTGGTCAGCTTCTCGATAAATACCCAACTTTGTTCTATCAACTCTTCTGGAATCATTGCGAGGTCGCGAAGAAAGTTGAGCTTCATCACGGAGACGCGCACTTCCTGACAAGGAAGAACGCCGAGCGTGGACAGAATTTCTGCCTTGTTCGACGCCTTCCAGAATCCTTCTTCGACACACTTGCCGACGAGGGCTGAGGGCGTTGCTTCTTTCGCGGTCCATTGTTCAAGGACGTGGACAGTATCCGGGACTATTTTGGATACATGAGCGTCTGTGGGCTTCTTGATTCCCTCAGCTTTCAGTGCTTCGTCCATTTCCTCCTTGACTGTACTCATTCCTTTATCAAAGGCCATGCGGCATGCTACGCCCGCAATCTCCAGCATACTCTCATTCCAAATTGACACGTGTCGATTGGACAGGTCGATGCTCTCGCGCTCAACGGTGGGTATAAGAGATGGCGCAAAAATGTGACACTGATGGCCGGTTGTTTGTCCAGTCGGAAAGCCGATAAATACGCGCCCGTGTTTAATGGGCAAGGCAGACGCGAATAAGTCTGCTGCGCGGTCGACAGTGAGTCCTTCTGCATTGGACAAAGAATGTTCCCAGTGGGTGTGGGGGGTAGTGAGGATAGAGAGCGAAGTTTGCTGCGGGGGGGGCTTCTTTGTGGCACGGAGGAGTTCCCGGGAGAGATTTGTTGGAACCTTTGTCGCGATGTTGACGGAATTGATGTTGAGGGATATCGTGGCCTGGGACCGCCCCGCCACATCTTCAGCAATCGCACGCTGTTTTGCGGCCACCTTCTCTCTTGCAGCCCGTTGCTCCTGTTCTCTCTTGCTTGCTGTACCAATGTTAAACTTGGCGAAGAAACCTTTGATCGAAGGAACGCTGGGTGGCTGTTCTTGCACAGCAGTCTCTTGTGTTGGCTCGCTCCGATCCCATGCAACGACGTTGCTCCAGTCTGCCTGGATGTTTGCAGTTCGATGCGTAACCTGACGAATCTTCATGATGCCGTTCTGAGAGGTCGTTGTAACATGTGACGGGATGGCCGTAGGAACAGCCGCGGAAGTGGTCTTGGTAAGTTCTAATATCTTGAAGCTATCCACATGAAGCTCTATTGATTCGAGGGCAAGAAAGGTAAGACTTGTGGTCAGGAATTTGGAGAGTTCGAAGAGGTCTGGTATTCCTGAAGGAGTGTATTCTCCTTCCTTCTCGAATGACTTGCGATAGTCCAGTATGAAACGGGTAGAAGAGTACGCTTGGTCAGCAGGCAGGGTTGATGAACGCACGGCCAGCGTGTTTCCTTTCCAGAAGAATGCCATGGTCTTGTTGCCCGAGATGACAAAAGGCTCATCACACTCGCTGAAGACAGAGTAGAACCCTACACCGAATGCGCCAACCTTGGTCTCGTCGGGATTTCCTTCGGCAATGCATCGCAAGCGCGCCCAGTCCGGCTCAGTAAAGGGCTTGCCGTTGTTGGACACATCCATGCTCTTCAAGGTGTGATGCTTAATCACGTGGCGCAGGACTGTGCCCAGCTCCTGATCGCTTGGAGATGGCACCTTTGTTGATGGATCTGTTTCGAACTTGATGGTCACCTTTGACGCGCCAGCGTCTGCGGCGTTTTGCACAAGCTCTCTGAGAGTCGTGAACTCGGCAGAGTAGCGGGCGAGGACCTTGTCGATCAAGGCGCGTGTGTTCACCGTGACGGTATCATCCTGACCTTCCTGCAAAGTCAGCTCGCGCATGCGAGCATAGTTGACACCGGCCATGGTGGCGACTGTTCAGAGTCAACAGCCAAGTGGTGGCGATAGCGCGAGGCTGCGGCGAAAATCCGCCACGAGAGCGCGACAAGCGCCCAGCAGCGTCAAAGATGAAATGACTGAAAAGTCTGCGTATGTACAAGGTGTTGGAAGTGGAGCGCGCCTCTAAAGATGTATGCCTCTGAGGAAACAAAGACCGGCTGTTGAAGAAAACTGATGAGCGTTTGAGTTTGGAGGGGATGGGGAGGCTCCGGGCGACGGAGAGAAAGGAGGAAAGAAGGGAGCCGGAGTTGGTCAGTCCAAAAGTGGTAGAAGGGATGCAGAAGAGGGAGGGGTGACGGGTTGTTAGGTGAAAGATGATGGCCGGACGTTGAGTTCAAGACGCAGCGAGTCATGTCTCAAGTAGTGGATGCCAAAAGTCGTGGCCCACAGAGACCGTTGGCCCTGGTGGGTGTGGATGCTACGACTTTTGGCTCCAAGGCACGCTCTATCGTCTGCCCTCCGGCTGCCGCACCATTCATATGCCGGGTTTGCCTCTCGGCCCGTAAGCCCCCGAAACCCGCCGCATCAACAAACTTCCGCAACCTCCCGTCACCGCCTCAGCTTGCCCCGTGGCACTACTGGTCCCTACCCACAGCAGCAGGGGGCTGGCTCTTCATCCCGTCGCTTCAGACGCTTCCCCTTCGACCTTTACCCTGCCTGCATCTCTTCCCGATTTCGCCTATGCTGAAGAGCCAAGCCTCCTGTCAGAGCACCTTCGCTCCCATGTATCTCGCCCACCCGTGACCGGCCCGACCTACCACCAGTCTTCCTCCCATTGTACTTGCTTGACCGCAGATGTCACCATGGCCGTTGATCCATTCTCTCCCATAGCGCCGGCCCGCATCAGGGTTCTGGTGGTGCCTGCAGGCAAAATCAAGCGCTCACGATTCACCTCTTTCGTTGAACGTCTACAACCGGAGCATGCCATACGCCTTGGAGACATAAGCCCGGACCCGCGGCCAGATAGAAGTAGGCCGTCCCTAACACTCAGAAAAGAGACATGTATCGCAAGATGACTATACTAACGGATCCATCAAAAGCAACCTTTTCTCCGCTTCGCAATCCAGATGGCATGCTTCTCTATCATTTCACAACGTCTATGCCTCCACCTTCCTATCTTGCTCTTTCTCCTTTTGAGTTGTACAGGGAGCCGCTCATGATTCTAGGAATTGCTGACGGCCAAGAGTATCAATCCCTGGAGAAAGAAGGCTCGTCTGGCGCTTTAGTAGACAGCACCAACGAGGCGTTGAAAAAAGAGGAATTGAATGAAGCTGTCGACGTCCTTCGCGAACAGTACTCGCGAGCACTGGTGCACAGTCTTCTTTTGTTTGATAGCGTGCTCCCTTCCCTGCCTTCCTGGTGCCCCGAGGAAACAATCTTGGTTCCTCCAGTCTCGGAATCGAAGAAAACAACAATGAAGACGGTCATGTGCGACCTGTCTTCGCTCCTCCTCGCCGAAATGACAACACTCGCCAAATCTCTGCAAGCACTTCCAGAAATCACCATATCCAACGCCACCGTCCCTCAACAACCCCCCAAATCCCCTTTCTCGCTAGTTCGGCGTCAATCATCCTTCGGCATTGGCACTCCAGACAGTCCGGGCTCTCGCTCAGTCTCTCCGGCGCAGCTGAACAGGGACTCGGTAAATCGTGCGTCCCCCGTGCCGCTGCGCTTGACTTTACCGAATGAAACGCAACGACCCAGTCCACCAGAGGGACTTTCGCCAGCTGAAGAGCCGTCTAGTGGAAGGTCGGGAGAGACTACTCCAACAATGGAGTCCATCTCCAAACCCCGCGCATTGCAGCGATTCTCCATTCAAGGTTTTGGGTCAGGGAGCATGGAAGAAAGAGCTCGGCTGAGCAACGCCTGTCGCCATGACATGGTTGATGCTCAAGTGTGCCTGATGGCAGGGCACGTCCTCGAAGCACTAAAGAGGTCACACGAAGTCCATCTCAGAGCCGAGTCGATCAATGATCATTTGGTCATGGCGAAAACCCTAGAACAAATGCTCATCTGTAGTCTGATCCTCATCGTCCAGGGCCAAGAATTCGAGGTACGGAAACCTTCCGCCACTTTGTAGATGGATTGCCTGACGATAAGTTTGAGCAGATACCCGCATCTTGCACCCCAAGCACAAAGGGAGTGGCTGTGGCTGGAAGCATCACTAGCATTGTCGAGTGGACGCCAGACCTCACGTCGCGCATCACAAGCTTCTACAAACTGTCTTTCAAAGCCGACTCCGCACAGCTACTGGCCCTGATAGACTCGGAAAACAAGATCCGCGCCGCAAAACTCCTGACAACGATTGAAAGAACCGGCAAGACAGAATTGCCAAAAGCTGACGAGTTCATGTCTCTATTGGAAGGGAGCGAGGACAGCAGTTTGCTGCCGCCCCTTAAAGGACGCTCCGAAAAGGTTGTGCACATCTCAAACATTCTTTCCGAGGCAATCGAAGAGGTCAACCAATCCAACGCGGTGACAGATGCCGAGCGCGCGACTGTCTATGCTGAAGCTGCCGGATGTCTGGCCCGGCTAGGGCTCTCCAGAAAGAGGGCTTTTGTCGTCACGCTTCTCATGGACATCTTGGTTCCTGCACTGCTTCAAGCACGCAAGCTCGGTGCAGCAGAGTTGGGGATCCATCCTGCAGCTGGGATGCTCTCTGGAGGAATCGTTCCTCCTGGTGACAAGAAACACGGCGAAACGGTCTTCATCTTCCTTGAACAATTTATCCGCGATTACGGCGTTCCGCCGCGAAGGAGAATAGACCCACACATAAAGAGACAAGATGAGTTCCGTACCTACGGCAGTCTAGTGCTCAAGGCTGAAGTGCTTCGAAGATGCATCAAAGTTTGCGAAGCTATGGGAGATTTGAAAGGTGTCGTCGACTTCTCGTCTGCATTTCTCTACATCACGGCCCCCCAGGAGCCTCTTGAAGAGAACGATCCAGGATTCCGATGTATCCTACCAAGAGACGACCAGTCACGTCTGCGAGAAAACATCAGACGCACATTGGGCTTCGCAAAGACCATGGGAGAGGATATTTCAGAGCTCGAAGCTATATTTTGGTACGACCATCTCGTCCACAGCGTCAAGTATGACCACGAGCGTGCAGAGCGAGATCTTCACTTGCGGAAGAACCTGGACGGAGATGATCCAAACCAGAGGGGCAGTGCCAGATTCGAACATCAAGCTTTTGGGAACCAGTCAAAGGGTGCAGTGATTGTGCCACTCGTTGCTGGGGAGCCTGCCGAGTTCATAATCACACTTCGCAACCCTTTTGCCTTCTCCCTGACTGTCAATTCGATCAAGCTTGTGTCAGACAAAGGAGTCGAGATCTACTGCTTGCCAAACCTCAAATACGACGTCCCCGGGCAAGCAGTACAGCCTTTGAGAGTTCCGGTGGTTGCCGACGTTTCAGACATACACAATTTGACAAGAGTGCGGATCAAGCTGGAAGACTGCCGCGAGCATGACTTTGAGGTATCAGTCAGTGGCGTCGCACCGGAAGAGCTCGAAAAGATGAAGCAAACGGGCCACGATGCTGTAAAGCACTCCAGATCAGACGAATCCTCTCGCCCTGGCACTGCCTCGACAATCAAGCTGCAGCCCAGCGGTGAGCCCCTCATGCCATCTGTTTCGGTCGTTCCAAGACAGCCAACACTGCTCATGAAGACCGACCTGGTCCAAAACACGCTGGCTCTCCTCGAGGGAGAAACGAAGAAATTCGAGGCCACGCTGGCTCATAGCGACAAGGACCCTTCCTGTCTCGCTCATGTGTTGCAATATCACTCGCGAAATGACATTGCGGACGCTCTGAAAGGACTGAGGAGAGCAAGCAATGTCCCTTCGAAGATATACGAGCTCGGACTCGATATTGCTCAGGCTGAGTGGAAGTCGCAAGACTTTCGCCCATACGCTGAGCTTGTGCCGAACGGCATAATGGCCTTTTCGGTGGAAGTATATGGTGTGCAAGGTCTCACCAAGGGAACAATAAGCGTCGAGTACGCCGCGACAAATCCACCCCCAGAGATTGAGCGATTCTACATCACGAGTAGAGTGTCACAAGACATCTCCGTCACCGTTCAGCCATCCATCACGACATCGAATTTTGCGGTCCTTCCGGGCAAGGCAGCAAGCGAGATTATCGGGGCAAAGTATCCAAGTGCGGACCTTGACAGCCACTTTGTGCTCCTGTTCGACTACACCAACGCTTCCGACCGGGAGCTAGCTGTCGGTGCTTGGTACAGCGAAGTTGCCTCATTCGAAAATCAAGCGCTAGAACTCACTGCTCGTTCAGACTTTCTCGAGCCTGGGCAGACTAGCAGCATGGCTGTTTTGCTCCCTCGGATATTCTTGGACTACGCGAATGAAGCAATCCCAGCGGCTCAAGATCGCCAGTTTGTTCTCACCGATGTACAACAGATTTCGCGCGAAGACAAGATGTGCTTTTGGTACCGACACAAGCTCCTCGAGTGTCTTCACTGCAACTGGCGCGACCGTGCTGGCCGTGCTGGCCAAGTCAATTGCCAGGCCCTGACTCTGACGCCTCAAGACGTTGGAGCTATCATGGGTATTCTGGAAATTCGGTTTGCGATACCTGGTTCCGAGCGCTTGGCCTTGCCCGCGGGAGATGACTATCACTTGATCCTAGATGCGCATGGCCGGCACCTCCAGGCAACCTTTTCGGCAGTGCCGCTCTACTGTGTCGGGCGCGGGAAGCGCGTCCAGCTGAGCGTGACATTGAAAAACACGAGCGCGACCAAGTACGAGTTCCAGCTCTTTCCAGAGGTCAATGTGTGGCATGATGATGGGGTTGATCCGCTGGAGATGATCAAAAACGAGATTCGCAAGGAGTTGCTGCACTGGGCCAAGTTGATCACGCTGGAGCCTCACGCGGTTCAGCAGCTGGAGGCCGACATTGTGTTGCCGTTAGGAGTGATGCCCGGCATGAAGGTAGAACTGGGTGTGGACATCACCGAAGGGCCGTTCCCTGGAAATCACGTAAATCCACTGTGCGCGATTCAGGTGATGGTCTGAGAGGAGGGGGGTCAGGAGCCATTGCGGGGAAATGGAGAGACATGGGACGACGGGACGGCGGAAGTTGGATGGGTGTCTCAAGGCAGGGAGCTGGGTGCTTGTCAGCTGGACGGAGCATTTTGAATACCCAGCGGCTGCTGAAGGGGGACCACGGACGCGCCCAGGAGCGTGGTGTTGAAAAGGGCAAAGACGCGTGCATGTAAATAGAGCAACGAGGGAGGCCATGCAAGCACTGTCATGGTGCTAGCGAGCTTTGGGCTTAGTGGCCGCTTACCCCACGGTGGCTTTCGATGCCGTCAGTCAGTGCTTGATTGTCCGTCGCCCAAAGTCAGTTTGTCTGTCTTGCGCCGCTTGATCCTCCACTCTGCCTTTCCTTCGATGCGTGCCTGGCCTCTTCTCTTCCTCCAACCTCGCCGTTGCCTTTCTCGCTCGCTTCTTCTCGCTGTTGGGCCGAGGGCTTGGGCTCCTGTCTGACTTCGCCGCCTGGTCCGCATGCCGCCGATCGCCCTCATGGACTTTTCTGCCGCCCCGGACTCGACCACTCCAACAACATCTCCAACCCGGCCCTGTCGCGACCCGCACCTGCCACTTCCTGGACGTCAGCTTGAGCAATCCTGAGGGCGCGCCCTCGTACCATCGCCCTTTGCTGGTACGGGCCTGCCGTCGGGACACCGGGCTGGGCATGCTTCAGGCTGACTGAGTCTTTCTTGATCCCACTCGACAACGACCTTGAGCTGTACGCTCGCCTTCACCGTACCCGACACGCGATTTCCTACTAACTCTGGCCTCAGACCAGCCCTTTCCTTCAGCTCCTGTACCTGTCGCCATGTCTTCCCCGTCCCCGCCGCCCGAGGCTCTCCCTCAGCCTCCAAAGTCCCCCGAGACACCGATGCGCAACCAGGCGTCTGCGAGCTCCATTTCCAACTTGTTCAAAGACCTCATCGGCCGCAATCGCCAATCGACGACCGATGTCCCCTCATCGGTGACTAGTGGAGCCCCCGTCCAGGGCATATTCGCAAGGCGACCTAGTGTCTCATTCCTCCCCCGACATCTCGAGCCATCCTCCGCCGACGGTACGGAACCTACGCCTGGTCGGCACGTCATACGCTCGCGTCCAAGCCATTTCGATGCTTCTGGCATAACAATCCCTCCGGTCATGGGAGGCCCCCCGGAACTCTCTCAATACGTTGAAGAGCTCAGCCCCAAAGCGCCCCTCCTTCAACGCATAGATGCAGCGCACAGGCTTTGTCCCATTCTCGACCAGTATGCGATAATGGGTGTTTGGGGTATATGGATTCTTGCGCAAGAGTCTCTTCTCAGGTCAGAGAACTCGGATGCTGCTCAAGCAGCATGTCGGCTCTTGTACTCTTTGGTGAAGCTGCCGACCCTGTCGTCTGCCGAGAGAAGCAACTTCTTCTCGCTCATAGCCACGAGCGAACATGAACAGATAGCTGGCATGAGGCTACAACTCTTGAGCTCCTTGACGAGCGGCGGTCGCAACATCGACGCCTTGGAAACAAAGGTTACCCCTGTACTCTGCCGACTGTTGGACAAGTGCTTCGCTGTGGCGCGGACAGCGAGAGATTCTCAGAGGAATGCGAAAGCCGATGTCGCTCTTCCCGAGGATGTCCAGCTGGAAGAAGTCTTCCGACTATTGATTGATTTGGTTAAATTCAATGCGAAGCTCCTGTCCGACAGGCACATCGAAGATCTTTTAGAGAAAGTCCTGTTCATCTCACGGCGTACCACGCGGAAGCCTGATCTGAAAAACGGCATTGTAGTGATTGACACCCTCATTACATACAAGGACATACCACGGAAGCACCTCCAGCCGTGCCTGGAGCTTCTCTGTTCCGTCTGCAACCGGCTGCTACAACTGGGTGATTTGCGAGACCTTGCTGAAAGAGTCATTATTAACCTCTATGGCTCACACGTTGCACCAGCGGCTGTTTTCGACTTCCTCAACATTTTGTACGGAAAATTGAGTTCGCCCAAACAGCGCACCAACGTCGTCCGAGGGGCCGTGAAGGTACTTGACGATTTGCTCTTCAGCGAGAGGGCTGAGCATCTCGCCGAGCTGCAGCTATCTCTATTTTTGCCGGCGCTCAGCGAGCTCATTACTGACGAGTACGGCCACCGGCAAGGCAATGAATTCAAAACGGAGGATGAGCGGGTCTTGCTGAAGATGAAGACGGACAACTTACACCTGGATGCTGATGTCCTCATCATCATATGGAAATTGCTCACCGCTGGCGACGAGAACAAGTACAAGCGTCAAGTATTTGATGAATACGATTGGACCATTTTCCTTGAAATTATTCTCAAATGCTCGTTTGAGATTCCGGACCACGATGTACGGGATTTCGACGATCTTGGAAATCACGGCTTTCCTCAATCGGTCGACAGTGAAGAAAGCGAAAACCTCCATCCATCAGTTCCACTGCGCGGCATCTTGCTCCGGCTCTACGAAATTCGAGACCAACTGGATATTTTTCAGAGACTGGAGACAATGGCTCTTCTTGTTCGACTGGGTGGAAAACTTCCGGATGACGTTGCAAAAGGGGTCATTGATTTCCATCGAGAGGAACGTCTTTTACAGCCTCCAAATCCGTCTTGGAAGGACACTTGGGAGCACTTGCTTGGTCCATTCTTCCGGGACAAGCAGCGATCATCATCGCTTCGTATCTACAGCATGCGCGCCATAGTGGAAGCGTATGACTATGTGGCTGCTGTCCTTCCAAGCGAAGTGCAGGTTGAATGCGCCAAATTGGTCATCGATCACATCAACGAAGAGACCCATCCGGCTGTGCTTGAAGTCCTCACAGATGCTGCAGTAAAGATGATCTCGGAAGGATCCGAAGAATTGGTCGAGTACTCCATGGACATCTTCCAGGTTTACTTGTGGGAGTTTCTTGGAAGCTTGCCAGAGAAATCCAAAGATGACTGGATTCTTGCAGAAAATCCAATGTCCCTAAGCAACGTCCTCACCAAAGCCCTTGTCCGCATCTTCATCAGGAACTTTCGAATTTCGGTTTGGAAGACGAACAAAGCGTACCAGCTCATCATCTGGGCTGCAGGAACTGACAAGTGCGACATTGACGCACGTATCACTGCCGTCAAATTCCTGTCCCGACTCCGGAGTGACGCTGATTACGGATTGCGGATCAGTCTTGCGGCAGAAGGCGAGAGTATGGCGGCCGTGTTGTGTCGCACGGCGGACACAGCTGCAGCGGCGCAGAAAGAGGAGGCCTCCGCTCCTGCCGTGGAAGCCGTCAGCCCAACAAGTGTCGAAGAACGTGCTCCTTCTCGCGACCGTGGATCTGTCGCCAGCGGCAAGGGTGTTACAGGAGTGTCTACGGGCCCCAACTCTCGGGTGCCTTCTCGAGTCTCCAGCTGTATGGCAAAGCCAAGGCCCGTGCAACCTCTGTGGATGTATGGTACGGGCCAACCAGGACTACCAGAAGACCCTCCATCAAGTTCGAGTCTTGTTTTGTTTACGCACTTGGAGCCATCAGCGGCCCTTGATGACGGGGATAAAGACCCAGAAAATAACCAAGCTGAGTCTGAGCCAAAGCCGGCTCCTGTTCCAACCACGCGTGCGATCTTCGACATTGGTCTCTGGATTGAGACGGTCATCAAGCTTTTCCAAAACTGCACCGACTGGGAGGTTTTGAGCTATCTTCTTGTGCACATTGGGCCTCAACTCTGCAATCATACTGCGTGGACCAAAAGCGTTCCAGCGATCAAGATGCTGCGCAACGTGCTCTGTGAGCAGATACGCAACAATTCTGTTCCGGAACCGCCTTCCTACACCTCCCTCAAGAGGGCAGATGTTGCTGTGTGCTATTTCCACATTTTGACCATACTGCTCAGCTACCACAAGAACTTTGAAAAGAGCGAGCAGGATGAACTGGTCAAGTCCTTCTTGCTTGGTATGGGCACGTGGGAGAGAACGTCGAAGTGGTGTATCCACGCTCTCACAGTCTGCTGTCACGAAATACCAGAGTCGACAACGAAGCATCTCCAGAACTTTGTTCAAAGGATGTCTCAGATCATCACCCAGCCACAAATCGCTATTCATATTTTGGAGTTCTTGACGCACCTTGTCCGATTGCCAGACTTGTACGTCAACTTCAGAGACGACGAGTTCAAGATGGTGTTTGGTGTCTGTTTCCGCTACCTGGACTACGTACGTGACCAGGCTGAGAAAGGACAACTCGCATCAGTTCGACTGAGCGGTAGCGCTTTGAGACACAGTGGACCTTCTCGCGATCTTCGAGATTCAAAACCGTTGGAGCAGCAGAACAGCAGGAAGAGGGATCATGGGAACGGCCCAGACCATAAGGTCCCAGTCGATGACCTTTCCCAATACGTTCACGCCCTGGCCTACCACGTCATCACCTTCTGGTTCATGGCTATGAAACTCGAGGATAGAAAACAATTCGTTCCATGGATCGTAAGAAGACTGGTTCATACCGATCGCTACGGCCGCGAAACTCTGGAAGAGCAAGCTCAAATCACAATCGACATGTTGCATAGCCGTGCGCATACCGACCGCGACGAGACCAAGTACATGGAAAACTTCTCTTCCGAGGCAGATGGTCCCGTGTCCAAAATGTCGTGGGTGATTGGCAAAGAGATGCTGTTGACGTTCGAGACCGCTGCGCGGACTGGTGTCACCCAGATGATCAAACGTAGACCAGTAAGTCCGTTCTTTCTTTTTTCCTCGTTTTTCCTTTTTTCTTTTTCTTTTTTCGATTGGCAAGCTGACCTTTGCAGTCCTACACCAGCTATGGCATCTATCGCCCGTCCCTTGCCCCAACGCCCATGCATCAGGTGCCATTGCTTACTGGCTTGGCTGCCGAAGCGTTTTACACTTCCTCCTATGTTGGAGTCCTCCCAGAAGACATTTTCCAAGGTTTCTTCGCCCCGATCACACTCCTCGATCCGAATGCTGGAGAAAAGAACCCGTGGATACAGTTGCCTGATGATGCTGCTACACAGCGCTCCATAGCAGCTCTAGATCGCTCTCCAACCGTCGATGGCCACAAAGTCGGCGTCATTTTCATCGGCGAAGGACAAAAAACAGAACAGGAGGTTCTCGCCAATGTTATGGGCACTGGTGATTACACATCATTCGTTCTTGCCTTGGGAGAAAACAAAGCCATTCGCTTGAAAGACGCCAAGTTCAACACGCAAGGTCTGGACACTTCCATGGACATGGATGGCGAGTTTGCCATCTGTTGGCGCGATCGAGCCGTCGAGATTGTCTTCCACGTCCTGACTTTGATGCCAACCAACCTCGAAATGGATCCTCTCTGCATCAACAAGAAACGGCACATTGGCAACGACTTCATCAACATCGTCTTCAACAACTCGGGAAACGCGTTCCATTTCGACATGTTCCCCTCACAATTCAATTATGTGTACATTGTCATTACCCCGGAGTCTCATCCTACACTCATCCCGCCGCCGCAATCTGAGCCTGTAGATCAGTTGGTCGATCCAAATCAACACTACTCTCATCACCACCGTCAACACTTGGACGCGTACTACAAAGTTCAAGTCCTGACTCGTCCTGGATTTCCAGAGATTTCACCTGCCTCGGAAACTAAGATCATTTCCGGCCGTGGTCTCCCTGCTTATGTACGCATGCTTGCGCTCAACGCCTCGGTATTTTGTCAAGTCTGGTCTGCCCGTGAAGCGGGTGAATACGTGTCGCCATGGCGTAACCGGCTTCGCGAGATTAGACGGCTGTGGGATAAGCATGCGCCTCCCCCCGCTATGGCCACTGCAACTCCAACGCCGCCTGTCACAGGGCCATCAGCAGCCGGTGCAGGATCCGCAGGCGGTGGCGGGCTGGCAGCTCCTGGACCGCCGTTCGGGCAGAGACAGAGCTTTGCAAGCGTTGGAAGCACGAGTGAATGAAGATGCAAGATTCATCGGTGATCTGGCGATCGAACGGCCTACCATTTACCGACCTCCCAACATGATCCTTCTGGACTTGACGTTGCATCCATCCTGGTCCGCAACGCCGCACTCAAGACATGACACGATCAGAATTCTCACCTCACGTCAACGAAACATTTCCTTTTCGCTTTCTTCGCGTACTCCTGATGGGACGCTGCTCTTGTCCTGTCCTTTCCAGTCTTGCTTTTTCCTTGTTGCACACTGATACCCCTTTCGGGCGTTGTACTTCACCTTGTCTTTTATGTAATCTCCCCTTACTTCTTTCAGTCCGCTCGCCATTTCCTGAAAAAGAACGCGCCTTTTTTCATCCTCCAAATTACCGTTGCTCTCTTCTCTCGTTTCTCACCTCGCACATCAGAAACGTTGCGAGCTGTCTCAAGAGCGCATCCTTGTCTTCCTGAAAGGGCAAAAACTGAAAGCGGCGAGCTGTCTTGTGCAAAAGTTTTCTTGGAAAACCAGGGCGGCTTGCAAATCGTTTTAGATCTCTCTGGCACCATCCATGTAACAGTCGTCACATCTCGAGCAGAGCGGGGACTGTGATTGATGCATACAAGGTGCATGCAGCAGGCTCGGTACATACACACATTCTCAACTCGACACGACTCAGAAACGCCACTATATCAGAGGCGTACTGACAGCTCAGGGAACGCAAAAGCGACGAGGCGGACAAACAAACAATTTACCCCTCTTCTCTTCCAAAAACCCCTACAAAAGCGACGGCGGCGGCTTTTTTGTTACTGATTTTTTTGTGTCTCGGCGGCATTCTCTGGCATCAATTGCGGATGGGAAAAACATCCGACGACGAGCATAGCGTGATGATGGGCTGGACTACTGGGCTGGAAGACTACTTTTACGTTGGTCTTTGATCAAAAAGTTCTTGTTGCCTTTTTTTGTTTTCCTTTGCCATTTTCTTGTGTTGTGGTTTTCCTCTCCTCTTTGGGGACGAAAGCACGTACGTGTAATGCAATGCGGTATGATAGCAGCCAGGACGCCAACAGGAAAGTTTGACAGTTGCAGACGAAGTCTTGTGTTCCTTTCAGTGTGATCCGTTAGCTTCGGGCCAAAAGAAAACGAGACGACATCGACATGATTTGGGTTGCCAATCCCTTCATTATTTTCCTCATCTGGGCAAGTTGATACGACATGCCGAATCCTGGCAACGCTTGTCTTACTTATAGCATATCACAAAAACAGCCCAACCGATTGTCCTCGACTCACTCGACCAGTCAAGTAATACAGCAGCTACCAATCATCCAGAACCACCTCCCCCTCCTTTTTTTCTGTCTCTCCTCCCCATCAACCCCTTCTCCTCGCACCGCCCCCACTGCCACCACTCCTCTCCCCCCGAGTCTCCCCTGCGCTTTGCTGTTGACCACCGTCGTTCGTCTTGCCGGCCAGGAAGGAGGCCAGGTCGAAGTTTTGCAGCTGGGCGGCGGGATTGCCGGCGGAGGCGAGGGGGCTCTTCTTTTGCATTTCTTCGAATTCGGCGCGAGTTTCTTCGTCCACTGCGAAGGCGACTTAGCGGGGGCTGGCTGTATGTATGTATGTATATATTGGAGGTGCGAGAGAGAGAGAGAGAGACAGAAATGGAAAGAATTGGGCTTACTGTTGTCCATCAGGTATGGCATGCCGACTATGAGACCCAGGGAGAAGAGACCCATGAGGATCATGGGGTTCTTGAGGAACGAGAGCGGCGAGACTGCGTGTGACACAGGTTATTATTAGCACATGATCGAAGCCAATCTTCATAACCACCCAAACAGTCTTGAAGGATGAAGACATCATCAATGGGACAGCAGGCAAACCACTCACATCCACCCCTCTGTATATAATACTCCTTGCCACCCATCACGCGCACCTCGAGGTTCGCCCTCCCACCGCGGCCCTCTCCGCGCTTCTCGCCGCGATTATCCCACTCATTGCCGCGGAAGGTCTGCCACGCGCGGACAACCTCCTCCTGCCCAGACTCAGCCTTCTTCTCCACACCGACATCGACCCGCAAATTCTCAAACGCATAGTCGCGGCTATGCACGCTGAGCAGGTAGCTGCCGGGCGCCACGTCGGCAAAGGCAAACGAGTTGTCGCGGCGCAGCGGCGCCGACATCGCCGGCCCGGCCGAGTGCAGCGTCGCGTGCGTCGAGGCCCCCAGCAGCGAGGGTACTGCCGAGTGTGCCGTGCCGATGCTGAGCGTGATGTTGGCGGCTGAGACGAGGGCCGAGGACGAGAGGAGCGCGGCGGCCGTTGCAGCGGTGAGCAGGCTGTGTGTGGAGCTTTGGGAGCTTCTGCTGCTGCGCGGTGTTAGACGCATGATGGGCTGATTGGTTTGGAGGAGCTGGGAGGGAGTGGCGGATGTGGGAGGAGCTCGGTAGATGGTTGACGAGGTAGGATGGTGGATGTGGGAATGGTGCGTGTGGGCCGCCGTAACGTTGCGCTGCTGTGCTGGGATGTGGTGGCCAGGTGATGACTGCCTCGATTTGCTCAACGTATTCCCATCCTCGAGACTTGTCACCGTATTCCAGCTTAAAAGGGTTCCTTTGACTATCACATTGTAAGGAAATGGTCGAGGAATCACTTTCAAGCAGGAGCATGCTTGGTTCCACGACACGTGAGTTTCTACGCAAATACTGTCAATCCCTTGCCCCCTCATTTTCTCCTTCAGGTCTTCGTGGGTCATTGAGAAGCAAAACATCCTAGATATTCAACAAGGACTTTTCTTGTGCAATTCATTTACACATTGACATCTCCAATGACGCTGACTTCCTTACTTCCTCTTCTTCGCCTTGCCTTCCTTGGCCGCACCCGTCGTCTCAGCCTCAGCCTCTATTGCCTTCTTCTCGCCTTCTGGCAGCGCACCAGCAGGCACGTCAGTATCCTTCTTCTCACCAGCCTCGTCCTCACCTCCCTGGCCAAACTCGTTGACACGCGAGTAGTCGACGCGGTAGATCCAACACTGATACAGATAGATGAAGAAGATGATGTCGTCACGCAGCGTGGCCAGGCGGTGCAGGGTGGGCATCTTGATGGTAAAGGCAAACAGATCGTCGATGAACGTGTTGAGGAACTTGTACGTCATGGCCTTGCGCGGCATATGTGCGACGCTCTTGAGGCGGTAGTTGATATATAGCGAGGGCACCATCATCAAAAAGCCGTAAGCATAGACGCTGCCGACCAGCGTGGCGACGATGAAGCTGTACCACGACTTGTGCGTCTCGTAGATGAGCGAGTAGCCGGCATACGCAAGCAGCAGCGGCACCGCAACCACGTAAAGGTACTTGAAAGCGATGCGGTCATACTCTTGCGTCTCCTTCTCCGTATCGGACAGCTGGTGCTTGTCTTCAAGGGTGATTCTGTAAGGGATCAATGAGCCGGGGGCCTGTCGAATGCGAATGTCGGCAGTCTTGGTAATCTTCCAGGCCTCAATGAGGATGCCTGTGCCCTGGCCGAAGAGAATCATCCAAGACGTGTTCTCATTGTTGTCCATGAGGTACAGGAAGATGACGGATTGCATGAAGACGTTGGCGATAATGGTGCGGACAGACGTGCCTACATTGTCCTTCTTGTTGCGCCAATGGGAGACGTCACTCTTGAACGCGAGCATCTCGAAGATCATGTGGAGAACAGACACGACGCCAGTCGTTGCCAGCAGGTACACATTGCTGTCAAGCAGGATGCGCTTGAATTCTTCGAATTCTGCGCCATCTCCAGACATGGTCATTTTTTCAGGATTTGCAGCCGCGTTCATCCCGTTCGACTTGACGTTGGTGTCAATGCTGGCGATTATGCTGAATTTCCAAAACGACTGCTGGTTGAGGGAGATGCGCAACGGAACCTCCTTGACAGTCGAGTTGAGCTCCATCATGTGGTCCTTGAGCTGCCAAAACGTGTTGACAAAGAGAATGGGGTAGTACCAGCCATTCTGGCCCGAGGCATCTCGAGCCCCGGAAGCCTCAAGTTGGAAGAATTGGCGCAGTCCGGGGTGGAGCGAGGGGAATTTTTGCACTCCAGCGTCTGGGACGAAGGACATAGTCTAGGCCTCAGCGTCAATGAGGTTCTTCAATACACACAACGGTGCTAATCTTACGAAGTTCGGGTGGTAGTAATTGGCGACCTGCAAACCCTGCGAGTCGGGCTCGGGATCCTCAATCACCTCGTCCTTGTCCGCGAGGAGATTCCTCGTCTTCTTTTGTTTGCGCTTGGGCAGCTGCTGGGTCAGCGGACGCGCAAAGTTGTACGCTACGGAGGAGTCGTAGTTTGGCGCGGCGGGGTCCATCTGCTTTCCAGACTGCGCGATGAAAAAGTGCGCCCAAATGGGACCGCCGTCCTGCGCCTCCTTTGGCACTTGAAATGTGGCATCAATTTCACGCTGGTCTTTCCAATCACCATATTGAAACGCCTTTTCGTCTACAACGAGCGAGTCCTTGGGCATGGACTTGAGCGAAGGCATTACCATGGAAGGCGACACGTATATGTTGATGTCGAGCGGCGTGCCCGGCTGCCATATTGGCGCAATGGCATTGGGGATGGCGCTGTACTGGGCGTCTGGGTTCAGGCCAGCGGGCCTCGATTTAAAGTCTGGGATTGCGACGCTGGAGCCGGGGACAGAGGCGCCCTGATCCGAAGAGCCTGAACCGATGCCGAAAATTTGTTTAGCCGCAAACTGCATCAACAGGAATATGCCGACGCTCTGAACAGCGGTGCGGAGGAACTGCGAGGATGGTTAGAGGAGTCTCGGGAATTGCGGACTGGTAGACTAATCGTACGCTTTGCTCCTCGCGCCGTTCTTCGGGCATGGTGAAGGAGGTGCCTTGGTCGTCTCGGAGGGATCTCGAGAAGTTGAGGTGCAACGTAGGTAAAGAGTCAAGGTGGAGGTACAGCTACTGTAGGCTGGGGCTGGGGCTGGGGCGGAGGCCGTGCGGGACCTGCCGGCCAGCGTCGGGCGGCGGGGCGGATCCGACGATGCAACCAGCCAGCGATAGATGAGATCCAACCGCAGCAAGCTTGCGCACGTCAACAGATCAACTGACTGGTCGTCTGTACTTGGCTTTAACATATAATCCCATGGAGTTGCCGCCGCTGCTTCTCAGCTTCCACTGGCCTTTAGGTGCACCGTATTCACCCGCCACGTCCTGACTCGACACCACGATCCACCTGCGACGCGTCGCCCTTTGCTCCCGTTTTTAACACTGCTCACCTTTTAAAAAGAGACGCCGTCACCGCCGCTCGACGACGCCCTCGTCTTCCTCGCCCACAATGACCTTCTCCGCCGCCATGTCCAGCGCAACCGCCGCCGCGTCCGTGACACATACGCCGACGGACCCGCGTCCCGTCGTGTGCGTCTTTTGCGGCGCCAGTAGCGGCACTTCTCCCAAGCACATGGCAGCGGCCCGCGCACTCGCCCATGCCCTCCACGCCAACAACATGCGGCTGGTGTACGGGGGTGGCACCGTCGGCCTGATGGGCGAGGTCGCCCAGACCCTGGTGTCGCTGTCCGGGCCCTCGGCCGTGCACGGCATCATCCCAGCGGCACTGGTGAAGCTGGAGCAAAACTACGAGGAGGCCTCCAAGCAGGCCGAGCAGGAGGCTCTCTGCAATGGCCTGCCGCCCTCGGCGTCGGGGCCTCGCAACGTTATCAACGAGCAGCTATACGGCCGCACGACCGTCGTCAAGGACATGCACACCCGCAAGCAAATGATGGCGCAAGAGGTGATCCGCGGCGGACCTGGCGGCGGCTTCGTCGCCCTCAGCGGTGGCTTCGGGACGGCCGAAGAGCTCATGGAAATCATTACTTGGAACCAACTTGGAATTCACAATCGCGGCGTTGTCGTCTTCAATGTTGACGGCTACTGGGATGGCCTCATTGCATGGGTCAAGAATGCCGTCAGCAGCGGCTTCATAGCCCCTACCAACGCCGGCATCATGGTCGAGGCTCTGGATTCCGAGGAGGTCATTCAATGCTTGAAGGAGTACAAGATTGCCGAAGGCCGTTTCAACCTCAATTGGGGCGAGGAGTAAAGAGAGATAGGAAAGCAAAGGACAATCTCTCCTCTCCCCACTGATCAAATACAAAAAATAAAATAAAATAAAAAAGTCTTCCGTTCGGACTTGGGCATATTCCAGGCGTTTATCGGATTCAGCATTATCATCTAAAGTCGTAGCGGGAATCGGTCACCCAAAAGCCAAAAAAACTTGATTCCAAATTCGAGCAGGACGGAAAAGCGACGAAACATTGCACCTGAAGCAATGACGCGATACGTTCAAAAGAAAACAGAAAAGGAGCTGTTGGAGAGACATGAAGATGACGAAGAACGAGACAAGAGAAAAGGCCCGTTAAGTCATGGCAAACGGCACAAGATCCATCCATCCTTCCCACTTTGTAAACCTCCACCCATTGCAAAAGAGGTCGGAGGAAGTGACAGCTCCCCGCGAGCGCTCATGAAGTCGGATGCCACCGTCTCCTTCACCACCCACCGTGCCTTTCTTCTCCCATTTCACATTTCATTTTCACCATGGGAAATACACACACACGGACACTTGGGATAGAAAACGGACAATAAAGGGCATAACACGGCCATACGGCATGCACGGCGGCGGCGGCGGCGGCGGCGTACTGGAGGGGGCTGCTGGCTGGGGTCACACGGATTTGGTTAATAGTGGGTGGGGGGTTTTAGACGAGCGGTGAGTGGGTAGGTAGCATTGGGGAACAATAACGAACGACGCGGGAGCATTGGACAGAGTAAGAAAAAAAGAAGGAAAAAAAAAAAAAACAAAAAAAATTTACGTTCAACAGCAGACCGATCGATTTTCGTCTTCAATGGCTGCCATGATTCCTGCTGCCGTGCCCAACCATTGAAGTGATGCGCGTGATGTAATCGAAACCATCCATCCATTCATCCATCCATCCATTCATCTGCAACCTAAGTAACCCAAGGCAAAGTATGTAAGGTAGCTACCTAAGGTAGCCAGCGCTCTGCCCGTCATTCAGCCCCCCACTAACTATCCCACAGGCGGTCATAGCAGAGTGGCGACGAGCAGGAAACACGCGGGCAGACGTATGTACGTTTCGCTTCCGCAGCTACTCTTACTTCGTGCAGTAGTCGGTCACTCTGCCTGTCAGACTGACTGATTAACTAACTGCCTGACTGCCGACTGAATTGCGCTAGCCCAGGCACGCAAGTGGGGTGGGGTGGGGTGGGTGGCGGGGCAGGCAGGCAGTGCTGTGCTATGCTGTGCTGTACTGTGGCGATGGATGGTGAGGAGCCGCAGCAACAGCAGCAGCAGCAGCAGCAGCAGCAGCAGCAGTCCGGTGCCCGTCACATTGAACCAAACTAACTGCGCAGCTAACTGCTTTGGGTAGGTATGTAGTAGGCTGGACTGAGGTGGCTGGCGGAGCAAAATTCCTGGAAACGAGGGTACCGTGGCACTGACTCCCCTACATACAGTAAAGTACATACTCTGGTTTGCCACAGCTGCAGTGAAGAATGGTTGGTGACGAGTGACGAGTGACGAGCAGCAGCAGCAGCAGCAGCACCTGTTGGGAGAAGGAAGCTGGAAGGTCACTATCGCAATGAGACGTCAATGGCTCGTACCACAGTAACCAACCTGGGAGCCTGGATGACAACATGGCATGCGGACTCGGTTGTTTGCACTGGCTGGCTGGGTGGCCACCACTAACCACAACCACGACCACAACCTGCAAACTACTTCTGAGAAATCCTTCCAGATTGGGATGGATGGGTGGATGGGTGGCTAGGTACTTGGAAACCTACATGTACCTTGCCCAGCCTAGCGTGCAGTGGTAGTCTCGGCACTTAGAGATACATACGCCTCGTAATCCACGCAAGCTGTTTGGTTAGTTAGAGCTGTCCGTCTGTCAATCTGCCTGCCTAACTGCCTCGGCTGCTACCTACGAGGAACGAGGTACGACTGCTCCCACGGCACCCTCAGGAAATCTGTAGTCGAATGGCAACAGCCGCTGTATGCATGAATAGGTCAAGTGATGGGCGATCGCGTGGGAGGGGTGGGAGGCAGTGGGTGGATTTAGAATGCAACAGTTGACCACTTCGAGGGCCAGCGGAGCAAGGACGTCTCTCATACATGAGTGACCAATTGGGTGGAGGTTGGGATATTGTTGATTGAACCGTCATCTCAAAAGTTGTAAAACACCGTATCTAAGACAAGGAAATGAAATTCGTTGAAGAAACGTTTCGATTGTAGATGAGGCCACGAGGCAGAGCCTGCGTTGGTGCCTCCTCCTCTTGCTTGGTGCGTGGTTCTTCCACGCGTCTACCCATTTTTTGTAGTAAACAGAAAAAACAACCCGATCAAAGCACGGCGAAAGCGTGGCGAGTAAAGTCTGTCTCTATGTCTAAAATGCATCTCCCGGTAACCCTCATGTCCATAGTCATGAAGTTTTTTGTGAGTTGCTGTCTCGGTTTTCCCACGCACCATTATTCTGCATGTCCAACGAGAAACGATTGGATGAGAAAGATATGTCGGTGGTGTTGCTGCAAAAGCAGAGGCTGATGATGGTGATGACGATGGCCGAGAAGAATCCAAACTAGCCAAGCACGTAGCGGTGGCGGAAAAGCGGTGCAACGAGAGGGCGGTGAGGCTGAGGTGAGGTCAGAAGGTCCAGGTGCCCGGGGTATCAGAGCGAGCGACGACGCAGCCGAAAAGCCGGCGGGGTAGGACAGTGCCAACTCCTCAACATCGTCTTCGTCGAGACACATTGAACGCGGACGACCTCATCTATTCTTTGACGGCAAATGACGCGGAGACTATCCCGGCGAGAAAAAGAAAAGCGTTATCCATGAGGCCAGCCGATTCGGACATGTGCGCTTATGCGTCAACGTCGCTTTCGCTACCGATGACGACGCCGTTGCCCTTCTTCTCGGTGGGGGCGGCAATCTTTGCTGGCGGAACACCGAGACCGTTCCTGTTACGGAAGAAGAGGACGCCCTGGCCCTCGCCCTGAGCACCCTCGCTGGGCTCAACCCACTGGCACCAACGAGCGCTCTTCCACATGGCCTTGAAAAAGCCCCACATGCCGTCCTTGATGTCGGAGCGGTAGTGCTTGCCCATAATGGGCTTGATAGCCTCACTGGCCTCGCGGGCATTGTAAAAAGGAATGGTCGAGATGTAGTGGTGAAGGACGTGGGTCTCGATGATGTCGTGGAAAATGTGCTTGCCAACGAAGCCGAACTCGCGGTCAATGGTTGCAGCGGCGCCGCGAGTAAAGTTCCAGGTGTGAGGCTCGTAATGGGGCAGCGAGGGGTCGGTGTGCTGGAGGTAAGTGATGGCAACTGTTCTAGTCAGCTTTCGGTCCGTCAGGTTTGGCATGTGGATTTGCCTACCCAGCCAGTGGTTGACCCAGAGATAGGGCAGAATGTACCAGAGCAGGAGGTTGGTGAAGCCAAACGTCGAGCCAACCCAGTAAAGGATGCCACCGGTAATGGCAAGACCCAGGTCGCTCAGGAGAATGAGCTTCTCGTCCTTGGCCTCGTACAAGGGGCTCGAGGGGTTGAAGTGGTTGACACCGGTCCAGAAGCCATTCTTCTTGCCCTTGCCCCTGCCCTCGCGCTGACGCTCGTGCTGGTTGTGGCCAGTGACGTTGGACGACAGATACATGAGCCAACCGGCAAGCTGCTGGCTGAACATGTGAATGGCGGTCGCAATCGGAGTCTCCTCGGTTAATTCGTGAAGCTCGTGGACGAAGCGGCCAATGCGAGAAGCATACTCGTCGCGAGTTTTCGGAACGAAAACCATGTCACGAGTAAGGTGGCCGGTCGCCTTGTGGTGCTTGCCATGGGAGATTTTCCAGGAGAAGTAAGGAACCAGCAGAAGCGAGTGGCAGATCCAGCCAACCGTGTCGTTCAGAACCTTGGACGGAGAAAAGGCTTGATGACCGCACTCGTGGGCAAGGACCCAGACACCGGTGCCAACCAAACCCTGGACGACCGAGTAGACGGCCCACCAAATGGCGCGAAGAGCAGTCGAGGGGACATATTCGGGGGTGTTGAATTTGTAGGTGACATAAAAGATGGTTGCAAGGACAGCAAAGTCCCGGGCGACGTAGCTGAGGGAGCGGACGGCAGAACGCTCGAAGCAGTGCTTGGGGATGGCGTCGTGGATTTGCTTGATGGTGTAGTCGGGGATCTCGAATTCGTTGCCGTACGTATCGAGCAGCTTTCCACGGGCGTTCTTGACCTCGTCGACAGAGCCCAGCGAGGACAGCGAGGTGGACGAAGGAGACTGGGCCGGCGATTCGTTAGGAGAAGCTGCCACGGAGGGCACCGAGGACGAGGCGGTTGAGCTGGTGATGTTGCGCTTCAGAATTGGGTTCTGAGGCATAGCCGTGGTGGAGGCCATGGCTGGAGGAATTTTCTTTTCTCTGTTCTAAGAAAGAAAGAAAAAGAAAAAAAGAAAGAACGATGCGGAAGAAGGGAGCGCTCTGAGGAGGGGTGGCAGCAGAGCAGAGAGGGCGGGGGGTGATTTGCGGCGGAAAGTTTGTTGGGCGAGAGGTGTTGTTGAGAGGTTGGAGAGAGAAGGGAGAGAGGGATGGAGGAGTTGTGAAGAGGAGGGGCACTCGCAAGAATTTTTGAAGGAGGGACTGGGCGAAACTAAAAGCAGCAGTCGAGGGCGGATGGAGGGATATTATCTAGTGCGGAATCTGGCCATATGGCAAAATTGGTGAACCGTGGGTTCTTGGAGGACAGAGTTCCAGGTCAGGTCGCGCAGGGCAGCCGAGGCGCGTTGCTTCTCGGTCAGGGGTCCACTGCTCACCACCCCCCGGCACCGAAACCGCGAACGAGCCGCAGCGACAAGAGGCCGCCAATCGTGCAAATCAAATCCACTGGTCAGTATCCCCATCCTGCACAGCCAGCCTAATGAGCCTGACCTCAGATGCTCAGCTCAGATGCTGCCAGTCCAAAAATTGTCGCCGTCTGAGCCTCCAGCTCTCACCGTCGCCGCCGCCGACGCCCACACCGTCTGGAAATGTGATATCGGAGCGTCGACAGTGGCTGCAGCAGACGGCCATAGCGCTACTCACGGGCAGACACACAGACAGGCTGTGGGGTACCGACACTCCAGCGTGGCCACATGTGTGTTGGCTATGACGGTGCCGCTCCGCTGTCCGCTGCGTCGCTTGGCTACGTGCTGTGGCAGGACAAGGCGAGAAGGGCGGCAGCATACTACAGGACGCTAAGCCGGCCACAAATCCATGGGTGCAAA
The DNA here is from genome assembly GCF_038021145.1 of Phyllosticta citriasiana. Taxonomy (NCBI): domain Eukaryota; kingdom Fungi; phylum Ascomycota; class Dothideomycetes; order Botryosphaeriales; family Phyllostictaceae; genus Phyllosticta; species Phyllosticta citriasiana. Next base: position 648,113 of record NW_027117292.1, read on the forward strand.
GAGAAGGGGGAAAAAAGGGAAAAAAAAAAATAGAATAAAAATAAAAATAAAAAAAGACACCGTCGGCATCACCCACGGCGACTATCAGGGCGCCAAGCTACAGGGCAGGGCAGGGCGACGTCCCCCCCCCCAAGGTCTGAGGAACAAGTTGTTGGGGCCTTCAACACTTTGGCCCCCCACATGCGTCTGTCCGTCTCCTTACCTTCACCCCATTTTGCCAGGTCGCAGGAATCGCTTTTGCGAGTCTCCTCCGTGCGTGCGCCCCGCCACCTGGATCTTTTCGCCAAGGATCGACCGCAGGAGGCCGAAGAAAGCCCTTGCTGGCCACTGGCCACTGGCCACTGAACCACCATTCTGATCTGATAATGACCTTCGAGAAGACCCTCCCCCGTGTCAGCCCCCCTTCTGACAAAAACTGGGGATCGGTACGCCCCTCTCCGCAACCGGTGCCCGTCTCCATGTTGCCACGCATCTGCTGCTCCCCTTGACTGATCTGCCCTGCTTCGCGCAATGCTACTTACCGTCTCACCTCGACTTTGAAACGACACCTCTTGACACTTGACAGTCTGCGCGTCGGCTCCTATTTTCCCACGCCCAACCTGCCGGCCTAACGCCAAATGGTAAGAAGCAAACTGTCGACGGGGTCCATCCATGCCGTGCCGCGCTTGACGCTGCCCAAATCCAATTCCAAGACGATTGATCCGCCTTGTTGCCCCGCGTTGGCTCAATTCGTCCGCTCATTCGCCGCCAGAGTAAACAATCAAATCTCGCCATGTTTACCCGTTCCACTGCACTCGACGTTGTGAGACTCTGGGCTTACTTACAAGAAGTATATCCATGTGATTGGGCCGTCGTATCTGATCTACCCATGTCCATCAAGATGGCACACGCCGTGGGTTTTCCACGCTGCAACTTGACGTGCATGGAGCTACAAATGACACACTGCTGGGTCGTCTCCCCGCCGCCCTGAACCCCACCACCAGCGAGCCGCCGTTGAGACAGCATGAACTCTTTTGCTTTTTTTCTCAAAAGACTTTCTAGGCTGAATTCTTCTTCATATTGCAAGCCCTCAAGGTTGCCGCTGATGTGTGACTTCCCGGGCCGATCCTCGTGCGCCTTTGGGCTGATGTCCATTCGTCAAACCTGACGCGTCAAGTCTCCCTGTAGAGGCTTGCATTGGTGCTGGGGAAACCTGATAACCGTAGCCCAAGAGGGCATCCGCAGATAGTGAATGGTTGATCCCTAATCTCTGTCCACTGACCTCGAGGCCCGTCACGACTTGCCTGTCCCCTCCTCTTTTGCGTCATCTTGCTCTTCCCGCACACCACCTTGCCCTCCTTCAGCGTCGCCATCCTCCTCGCCATCCTCCGCGGCCGCGGCCTTCTTGGCCTCGTCCAAGGCGCGGTACTTGCGCCTCGACTTCTTCGACTTGCTTGCCTTTTTCTTTGCGGCATTGGCGCGCTTAATGGCCGTCCGGCTCTGGTCCCCAAGCTCCATTTCTTCCAGCCTCTCTGACAGCATCTTGCGTGCAGTCTTGCGATTTTGCTCGCGAGACCGTGTCCCCTGGAACTTGACAACCATGCCCGTGGGAAGGTGCTTCAGCTGCACGGCCGAAGAAGTTTTGTTCTGAAGCAAACGGTCAGCGATAATTCGAATGATTGACAAGTTGGCATACAATCTTTTGGCCACCAGGCCCTGAGCCTTTGAGGAATTTCTCCTCAATGTCATCTTCGTTGATCTGGAAGCGCGGCGGCAAAGGCTTGCCGCTCAGTACTGCGGTTGCAGATAACGCTCGAGTGGGTGCCTTGAGCCATGAATTATTCCGCATCACATGGCTGACATGTCGCGCAAGCAGTGATGCCATTGATGCTGCGAGCTGGCTAGAGGTGTCGAGGCGAGAAAGCAGCCATCAGCCTCTCGGGAGACGCGCGCGCGCACGAGCCACTGATCGCAGGGTCTCGGCAGGGACCAGGTGCGCCGCATTTCGATTCGCTCCTTTTCCTTACTGCACGCACAACCGACCGCTCTCCACTCTGTTCAACGACAAAGTCGTCTCCGCGCCTATCCCCACACTTATTCTTTTCTTCCAGGCGTGCTCTTTGCGGCGCTGGACAGCTAGACCGCTTGGCCGAATCCTTAAACGCTCCGCCGCCTCCGCCTAGCCGCGCGTCCGCTTCGTCCGAATCAATCCGTCTCGTCAACACCACTCGACCCGGGCTCGACATCTACTTCCAACCAACCCCGACACATACCTATCCCAGTGCTTCGCTTTGCACGCCCACTCTGCTCTCGACCCACGCAGACACATGCCGGGCGACGACAGCGTCCTCAGCGAAACCGTCTACTACTACACGTCGACCCTCACGTACGCCTTCATCGCCGCGTCAGCCAGCCTGCTGCTCCTCGCCCTGATGCTTTTCCCGACGGCCGTGCTGCGCTGGCTGCAGCGCAAGCGCTACCAGTACGAGGTCACCTTTTCGCTGTACATGCTCACGCCCACCGAAAAGTTCATCTTCAGTACGTGTGACTGCCTACTCGCTCCGATCCCGAACCCTCCCTCCTCCTCCTTCGCGCGCCCCGACGTACGCATCATCGGCGTCGCACTACTTGACCACACTCAGCCCTTCTCGTCCTCTCTCCGCTTCCCCAAATCAATCGTGCTGTCGCTCAGCCACTCTGCATCAAATTCACAACCAATAAACCACCAAAAAAAAGTAAAGCGACCAAAGCTAACAGTGCCCGTCCGTCCTCGCAGACTCATTCCTCTTCCTCTTCCTCAGCATGATCATCATCGCCGCCTCGCTCTACCTGCCCGAACACATATCCTTCCTGGCCGACCGCGCCCTGTACTACCTGTCAGGCGACCACCCGGCGTCGGCCGCCGCGCATCTGGCCGAGAACGCGCGCGCCAGCAGCGCCAGCGCCGTGGCTGCCGTCAAGGCCGCCGCGACCGCCGCCGCCGAGGCTGTCAGGTCGAGCGTCGTTGGCGCCGGCGGTGCCGGTCCTGCGGCCGATGCCGCTACGGGCCCTGTCGCTGCTGCTGGAGAGCTCTAGGACGCTGTGGTGGTGCATTGTTTGGATGATGATGACGGCGACGACATGTTGGTGGGGGAGAGCGGCGCGGTAATTGGCCATTCACTTTTGAACGACACACTAGCAGACGGCAGCGTTGCAGCATTTGGATCTCCCTCGCGGCCGCGGCGGTGAACGGCGTTGCATCCATCTCACGGGTCTGTCGAGACAAGTGCAAAAGACGACATGGGATGGGATGATGGCGAATCATGATGACAACAATTTCTAAGACGCGGGGCAAAAAGGGAAAAAGCCAAGGGGAAACTGCATGTGCAGGCGATTTGTTCCCATTGCTTACACGCATATATGTCTTGTAATATCTCTTCTTTCCAGACGAGTCGCTATGATTTTAATTTTACTTTTCTGGCATTGAGGGCTGGGTGGACGATTGAAAGGGAAAATAGACGCTCGTGTTTGTTGGTTGATTGACATCTTCTACATGATGATTTGCGTATCAGACTACTCCTACAAGCATCTATACTGGTGGATTCGTAACCAGGAAGCCAGCCTTGTGTCGCGCCAGGGGTTTTTACATGTGTATACATATGCCTACGGTAGCCAGTGGCATTTGAAAGCTCAAAACAATCATTTAGTCGATGAATTTACATTCGCAATGCGCACCCATCCCTCTTTTCCCATGTACGCTTGCCTAGGTACGCTACGCTCCCACCCCCGACCCCGCCGCCGCCGCAGGCAGCCCCTCCTTCATCAAATCCTTCATAGTAACAAACATGAAATCGCGCATCCCGCGCGCTCCCCGCGCCACGAGCCACCGAAGCACCTCGACGCGATACGCCTTCCAGCTGAGCTCGGGCACCAGCCCGCCGGCCTTGGCCACGCGGTGCAAGCTGCGCTGCGTCACGGGGCCCGGCGGATGGCGAACCCCGGAGGATGTTGTTGTTGTTGTTGTGGATGCTGCTGCTGCTGCTGCTGCTGCTGCTGCTGCGTCTTCGACGCGTCGAAAGGCCGCGAGCGACATTGCTGCTGTCAGTGCGTTAAAGGGCAGCCCAAAGAGCGCGGCGAGCGAGTACTCCGGGCCCGTTCCTGTCGCCGGTGCGGGTTCCTCTGATGCTGCTGCTGCTCCACCGGGCGGCAGCGCGGTGCTAGGGATCGGCGGGAGCGCGGCGAGGTAGGCGTTGAGACGGGCAGCCAGCGGCGGGGCGCACAGGCAGGCGAGGGCGTTGGGGTCGTGGCTGGTGAGGGCGCGGTTGCGCCAGAGCAGGTTGGCCACGTCCATGAGGTAGCCGTTGAAGGCGTTTGTCGTCTCGCGCGGCAGCGTCGCCGCGTGTTGCCCGCTCTCAAAGGCGCGTTTGTACGTTGCGAGCAGCGCGCATGTCGACGAGAGCGTGGCGAGCGAGGGTTGGAAGAGGAGCGTGTATAGTGTGTGTGACGGTGGGATGGCCAGTGGCGTCGTCGCGCTGGACAGTGACGCCAGCGTCGTGTAGTGGTGCAGGGCGCTGGTGATGGCGGTGGATGGGGGAGGGGGATAGGCTACGAGCAGGCACAGGATCGAGGCATGAATGTGCGAGGTGAGGAGGGCAAAATTTTGCGCTGCTGCGTCGCCATCGGCAGTGGCTGGGCCATTGGAGCCGTTGTTGGCTGCGAGGTTCCAATTGATGCTTAGCTGCGTGTAGAGCGTGATGATGCGCGTGTAGTCGTCGTCTGCGCCGCTTTTGGAAATGACGGCTTGCTCTGCAGGTTCGAGAATTGACTTTCGGAAGGCTGCAGAAGGTCAGTATTACAGTCCTTGCTTATCCTGGATATGACCACCTCTGAAATTTTGGATTGGACAGTAGGAAACGAGTCCCAGGATTGCGTCAGAGTCCTTGTCGCCGCTCCACACGGGGAGGTACGTCTCGAGAAACACTTGGACAGTTGGCAGAAGCGTCTGTGCGTCCATTAGAAGTGATTATCACATGGATCTGAGATGCGCACCTTTGTGGCTTGCGTAAAAGTGAGGAGTCCTTGGAGCAACTCAGACAGGTGTGGTGGGGTAGGCGTCCCATTCGCCGCCGCGTCGACGACTTCGCGGAGATAGCTTTCCAACCACAGTTCAATGCGGCGGAGAGCTGCATCAGAGGGATTCAGTATCAAATACTTTTGAAACAGAGGGTCCTTCAATGCAGCCAAAACTTGATTCGGCAATTCAATCTTGTGCAGGTTCTTCACAAGACCATCAGCATTGTCAATCTCCTCGAGCGTCACGGATGAAGCTCCAGCGTGCGACGTGTGCACGTCAGGCACAATGGACGCCTTGGTTCGCTTTGCTCCACGGCGGACAACCTTGAAGGCACCCGGCTGTACCAGGAGCTGTTCAGCCCTGTCTGCGTCGGCTTCCTGGATGGCTTGCAGACGCTGTCTCCACTCGTCACGGGACGGCACCGGGAGTGATGCTCGGCTCTTGGCGGCATTGCCGATGATGATGTCGGGGTAATAGTCCTTGTAGACGTGCAAGAGGCCGACCAGGGCGGAATCTTGGCCTGTAAGATGGACCATTTCGAGAAGCTGTTGGATGCGAAAAGGCCGCACGTGCTTGCGCCGGGTGATTAGGCTGAGCAAATGGCACAATGGAGTTCTGGTGCCCATAACGTCAAGCTGGTTAAAGAGGACGCCGTAGAGCTTGGACAGCACCGAGGGGTCCTCCAGCACGTCGAGCACAGCGATGAGCCATTTCAGCAGGGCGCTCTGGGTAGCAATGGAAGGCTTGGTTTGGCCTTGACCGAGACCAGTGACGACCCTGATGACGACCTGGGGAGAGACGCTTTGGCGGGGATACAAGTTTTTGACCAGAGTGGTGCAAGTGGTCTGGTCAAGTTCCGTCTTGCGCGTGACGAGGTGGATGATGGCCGTGAGCTGGTGGCGATCAAGGCCATTCTGGTACGCATAATTGCAGATGGGGTCGACGACAGTGTTGACCTTGTCCTTGCGATGCTTTGCAGCAGTGGTGGAGGCTTTGGTCGGAAGATGATCAGCGGCAAAGGCCGAGCAGGCGTGGCACAGGACGAATGCAACGGACCTAGAGTGAGGGCCTCAATGGCACGGATCGCGTCGGTATTCGTGTCTGGAGGCATGATTAGCGGGATTCAAGTGGGTGATTGGACAGGAGAGGAATCAAGTGACCATTCGACGGTGCAGGCATTGCAGAAGAGGGCGCGAGGGAGCAACGGCGTGGAGGACATCAACATCAGATGCAATGCATGTGGGAGAGGATGTTGTTGGCGGCCGACGCGTGGCCGAAACAGGCAAAGCGCGTCACCAGGAACACCACGGCGCCGACTGCCTCTTTGCTCGTCTCTGGCAGACTGCTGCATCAGTCACTCGCATGCTCCACTCGCCGTCTGACGGCGTTGCACCGGCCTCAGCCGTCGCCAGCTTCAATTCGCCCGCGCCTGGCAATTAATTATTGGCCGTCTTGTGCGACCTTCTTCGCCCTGGTCCACGCGGACTGAACACCTCGAGCCGACATTGCTCTCTGCCTTAGCTGGATGGGATGTTCCCATTTCCAGCTGCTCCGCCACCAGCTGCACCGTCTTCCCGTCCGTCTCTGCTCCTGCGTCACCTCATCCCGCTCATTGATGCTCTCCTGGGAACGACGAGACGAAGCCCATACATACTGCCCCTGTTCTTCGCCGAGTCGCACTGGCTGTGCCGCCCCCTGAGCCATGTGGTGTCTTTTTCCATCATCTATCCATAGCACCTTGTGCGACCGCCGTGAGCCATGACCGTGTCACCAATCGCTCTCATTCCTTCCACAGTCATCGATACTTGCCAAAAGACGCCTCTCGAGCCACTATAATAGTCGCCCAGATGTCGACTTTTCAGTCGCGTCTCGCCTCAAGTTATCGAAAGCCACAGAGATCCATCGCCGAAACATATATTTGACCTCCAACGTCTTCGTCTGTCGACAAATTTTCATCAGTTACTTTGCTTCCTTGGGAGGATTTTTGCCAGCTGCATATTTTGTTCAATCGTCTTTTTTAGCGTCGTTTTTCTCCTCGATACCCTACCTCGTCAAATCTATCGTCAATTTTTCTCTTTCTTCGGCGGCCGTCCGTCCTTTCTCGGCGTCTCCGATCCTCTACACTCCACACAAATTTGCAGACTTCACCATGGGAGAACTCAAGTTTGCCCACCGAACAGCAGCTCGCAGGGACTCTTTGCATGAAAAAGAAGAAATTCCCTCAACAACTCCAGAGACTGCACGCTTCTTGAACCGAGACTCGGCCTGTCTTTCCGGAATCCGAAATCTTCAAGACGCTCAAAACCTATGGCTCTTCACTCCCTACCTTCCATTTCCCTCAAAGTCAGATCCTTTCGAGCCTCTGGGGCGCGCACTCCACGTCCATCACCCGGAAGTCCGCCATACCGTCTACGTGCCAGAGAGCGGCCTCACTCCAACACACCTAGCATTCCTCCAGCACGCTGCCGCGGCGGTCCTCGTCATCTTCACAAACTACCCCCAAGAGTGCCAACGCCTGCCCCCCGTGAAGGGTCTCCTAAAAATGGATCCAGCCGCGGCCGCGAACAGCCACCATTATCACTACGACGACGATGACGAGGGCGACGACGACGACTCGCCCAAGCCGCCAATCGAGATGCTGGCGCCGACGTTCGACGGCGCCGTCGTGCTCGAGCGCCTGCGCGAGCTGCCAACGGTGCTGGTCCTGGTCGACGACGACGCCGAGAGCGATGAGGCCACGGCGCAGGTCAACGACCTGGTGACAGCAATGGGCGCCGGCACGGCTGTCGTGCGCACGCAAAGCTACGACGAGGCCGCTCTGCGCCGCGTCGCCGACTTGCTTTTTGAATAGGGCTGCTGCTACTACTTGCTGCTGTTGCCGGCCTAGGCGGATGGGCGGGCCGGCCGGCCCTGCTCTGTGTTCGGCAGGGGTTCGAAGTCTTTTTAGCCTCTGGTCGAGATAGGCAGAAAGCTAGGCTCGCCGACAAGCGATACATTGAGTACGGAGGCTCCCAGTCTCAAACCACCACCCCAGCCTCTTGTCATGTGGCGTGGCGAGGCGATGCGACGCTCTTTCCATCTTGCTTATGCCGTGCCAACAAGGAGGACATGCTGCCAGGAATCCTGTTTTTCTTCTCGCCAGCAAATCTCGTCGGTGGAGTTTGGTCATTTGGCGGTTTGACTCTTGCTTGTCTGGTACATTTCACTCACCCACTGCTTTGAGTCGTCAGCGAGGCTCTCTGTTGCTTTATCGTTGGTCGTTTTCTTCCTTTGCTACAACATAGCTCTCTCCCAATCCAAGAGAAACGATGCAATGTTTAGGCATATGAGAAATCAATTCAAATACCCACGTGTATACTCACTCACCTCGCTCTCAATATTGCTGCCCGTATTGTGCACCTTTCTGCTTCTTTGACGTCAGTTCTAAACCTACCTAGTGCTTCCTCAAGTCAGCAGCCAGCAGCCAGCAGTAACAAACAAACGGGTTGACAATTCGTAACCTCATCATCTATCTCTCTCCACGCATCAGTAACACAGTCCTACAAACGAATCAATCGACCCGATTGTTGTGCGAGGAAAAAATGGCGGCACCACGATGGGTGTATGAAAAAAAAAAAAAAAAAAAAAAAAAAAAAAAAAAAACCAAGACATTCATCCCCTCGCGAGCAGTCATCTACAGTTACGGGAACTGGGGATTCTTTTATCTTTTGCTTCATCCTCTGTGGCACTCTACTTGGTTGCCAGACGACGGAGATGACCTCCCCGCTGATGAAATGGAGCGGCATACCTAGTGGGTGAAGAAAGAAATGATAGTCCCGGGTTCTAGCTATAGGTATGGACAAAGGCGCTCTTGGCATAATCATGAGAGTGAATGACCACTCCCTAGGTGTATCTATAACCACGGACGACCGCTTCCTGGTTGCAGATGTGATGACGGACGACTGCTACCTAGACGATGTCTCATTTCTTCATGCTCCCACTATGCAGTGTCAGCATCACGTTCACGACAATCCCGCGGCGGAGCTTTCATGGTTGGGTCAAACGACAAAACATATTGCTTCGATGATGATGCTGCTGCTGTTCTTCACGGAAAAAAGTCTTTCACTTAAGATTACACGCCTCGGGGATGCACATGCGACATATTTCGTGCCAGATGCCCCATCCGCTTCAGAATCTCCTGTTCTTCTTTGCTCTCTGTACAACAAAAAATCGTGAGGCGGTCTCGCTAAATACGGTTTCCCCCCAAAGCAGACCTGACCCCATCTAGGAGATTCCAACCCACATCGAGGCTCCGTCGGCATGTGCGGCAACCTTGTCGATTTGCACACCCAAAAATGTGCGTTGTCCCTACTCAACCACTAGCAGACCCCGCTTACGAGGACTTCTCGAGGTCGGCAAGAATCTTCTCACCCTTGGCGCGGGCGGACTCGAGGTCACCAACCATGTAGAAGGCACCTGAGGCATTGTTAGCGTCATCATATCAGACTAAGTCTCATTAAACTTACCCTCGGGAAGGTCGTCACCCTCACCGGCCAGAATGGCCTTGAAGGACCTGATGGTGTCCTTGAGGTCGACCAGCTTACCCTCGATACCAGTGAAGACCTGGGCGACGGTGAAGGGCTGGGACAGGAACCTCTGGATCTTACGGGCACGCTCGACGGTAAGCTTGTCAGCTTCCGACAGTTCGTCCATACCCAAAATGGCGATGATGTCCTGCAGCGACTTGTACTCCTGGAGAATCTGCTGGACGCGGGTGGCGGTGTCGTAGTGCTCCTGGCCGACGATACGGGGGTCGAGCATACGAGACTTGGAGTCGAGAGGGTCGACGGCGGGGTAGATACCCAACTCAGAGATACCACGGGACAAGACAGTCGTGGCGTCCAAATGAGCGAAGGTGGTGGCGGGGGCAGGGTCAGTCAAGTCGTCAGCGGGCACGTAGACGGCCTGGACGGAAGTAATGGAACCCTTCTGGGTGGTGGTGATACGCTCCTGCATACCACCCATGTCGACGGCGAGGGTGGGCTGGTAACCGACGGCAGAGGGGATACGACCAAGCAGGGCAGACACCTCAGAACCGGCCTGGGTGAAACGGAAAATGTTGTCAATGAAGAGAAGCACGTCCTGGCCCTCTTCATCACGGAAGTACTCAGCAACCGTAAGACCAGTAAGGGCAACACGGGCACGAGCTCCCGGGGGCTCGTTCATCTGACCGAACACCAGGGCGACCTTGGAGTCACCGTCGAGGTTGATGACACCAGTCTCCTGCATTTCGTGGTACAAGTCGTTACCCTCACGGGTACGCTCGCCGACACCAGTGAAGACGGAGAAACCACCGTGGGCCTTGGCGATGTTGTTCTGTCCCCTAGTCAGCCGCTGCCCGACGTGTGAATCCTCCTTCGGACAGTCTTACAATCAGCTCTTGAATGAAGACAGTCTTGCCGACACCGGCACCACCGAAGAGACCAATCTTTCCACCACGAGCGTAGGGAGCGAGCAGGTCGACGACCTTGATACCGGTAACGAGAATCTCGGCCGAGGTGGACTGCTCACTGAAGGCAGGGGCTTCGGCGTGGATAGGGGCGAACTTGTTGGTCTTGATGGGACCACGCTCGTCAATGGGGTCACCAGTGACGTTGATGATACGGCCAAGGGTGGCAGGGCCGACAGGAATCTTGATGGGGGCACCGGTGTCGATGGCGGCGGCACCACGGACGAGACCCTCGGTACCTGTGAATGTTGTCAACACCCTTGTTCCAGAGCCTTGTTTGCGATTGTTCCAAAGGTATACTGACCGTCCATGGCAATGCACCTAACGACGTTCTCACCCAAGTGTTGCTGTGGCCGAGTTTAGCTACCGTTCGGAGCTCCCCAGGGCTGTCCGTGCAGCTTTCTTACCGCAACCTCCAAAACCAGTTTCTGGCCACCGTTCTCGGTCGTCAAGGCATTGAGAATGGAAGGGAGCTTCTCGCCCTCGAACTTGACTAGATGAGGGGGTTAGCAGCGATGATGGAGATGGCGGGCTCGTCCAGTCGTGGCTCCGGGAGCAGGCTGGACGGAAAAGTTTTTCGCATACCGTCAACGACGGCACCAATGACCTGGTGGATCTTGCCGCCCTGGGCAGTATCGGTGCTGGCGAAGCGGGCAGCAAGTGCCGGGGCGAAGTTCTTCTGGATGGGCCTGAAGGCGCTGCGAACAGCAGGCCGGTAGGAAGCCCTCAGCGAGGACCTCGCAAGGCTGTATCATCAGATTAGCATCCAACTGGGGACCAATTGCATCGGAGACCGGCTCAATTAGTACCTTTTGAGCATTTTGAAATGCGACGGAGGGGGATGATGATGGGAGCGGAGAGGTGTGTAGGAGAGAAGAATCGTGCCGACGTCTGAAGGGCGGAGCTTGCAACTCTGCGGATTGCCAAGCGCATCACGTGATGAGCCAGTTGCCAGAATCACTCGGGTCTTGCGGGAGCTCGAGCAAGCTTCAATTGAGAATCTACTTCATCATTGCTCAGTCAATGGCTTCGAGGTTCTCGGCGGGACGAGTTTCTTGCACAACCTGTCGCCTTTGCGTCCTCATGGGCGTGGCTGGAACCGAGACGTGTGCCTCGGGCCTTGACTTGGATCCGGCAGCCTTTGCCCCGATTTTACGTCGTCGCGAGCCTTCCCCTCGCAGCTGTCTGGTATGCTGACCACGGCCGGCCCTTTCTGCCGTTGCGGCAAGCCTTGCGACCTGGAGGAGCAGCGTGCATGTCAACCGCATCTCGAGAGCTTCAACGCGCCAATGCCGAACTGCGGATGCATCACTCGAGGCAATTTCAAGGCATGCCCCCGCGTTGGGGCCGAACTCGGACCAAACTCCATTCGCCTCCATTCGCAACCACCTTCTCGGTTCCATAGATGCTACCAAGGCCCTCGACGAAAATAAAGAGGGGATGAATTGATTCTTGTCAACTTCATGTCCATCTGTAGCTAACAACCAGCGCCTCTGAACCGACACAATCCCATCTCATATCCTCTTCCAAAACGTGTCCCTCTGGTCCCATTCCGTCTACAGGGTATTTTCAAGCGCAAGGACCTGTCGGCATTAGCTCCAGCTCGACAATGCCACAGTTAGGGTGAACTTACAACTGCTGTTCTTGAAGGAATGTAGACTTGCAAAAAGTTCTTGCGGTCATTCCAATTGAATGGTGTCGTGAAGAAACGCGTGCTGTCGTCGACGTTGCCGTGGCCGCCAAAGTCTTTTGAATCCGTATTGATGACGATCCGGTACGTGCCTTCTTGCTCTACGCCCACACGGTAGTCGGTGAAGCTGCTTGACGGATGGAAGTTGAAGATCCAAAGCAACCCCGCACGTTCAAAGACAATGACCTTGTCGCCCTCGTGCTTGAGACTGATGTATGCTTGAGGGCTGTGGAGCCATCCATACTTCTCCTCGGTCCACTGCATCTTGCTGTCGAATTCGTTTAAGAAGCGGTAGCGAAGCAGTTGGTCATCCACTAGGTTGAACTGCCTGCGTGCGTAATGGAAGCTGTTGCCGTTGCCTTCGCGTGGGAAGTCGAGCCACTCTGGGTGGCCAAACTCATTTCCTTCAAAGTTGAGGTAGCCCTCTCCACCAAGACCATGGGTGATGAGGCGAATCATCTTGTGAAGCGAAAGACCCCGGTCGATGACCGGTGTCAGCTCAGTGAGGACAGACATGTTGGTGTAGAGCTGGGCATCGCAGAGCCACATGAGCAGCGACTTGTCGCCAACGAGCCTGCAAACATCAGCCTCGAACAAGTCACGGAATCGTAAGACTTACGCTTGGTCATGGCTTTCAGCGTATGCAATCGTCTTCTCGCCATGCCGACGATTGGTCAGAGTGAAGGACAGGTTCCCCATGTCCCACTCAATGTCTTGCTTCTCCTTTAGCCATTTGATGTAAAGATCCGGGATCGCCATGGCCAGCCGGTAGTCGAATCCTATTCCACCCAGCGAGAGCGCAACGCACAGACCCGGCATGCCAGACACATCCTCGGCGATGGTGATGACACTAGGGTAAAGGTTGTGGAGCATCTCGTTTGCCAGCATCAGGTACACAACGCCCTCTTCGTCGACGTTGTCTCCAAAGTACTCGTGGTATCCTCCGGAGAAGCCCCTGGACAGAATCAGCATACACGCGATGAGGGGACTCGAAACTAGACTTACGTTCCGATGCCGTGGTGGGTGTACAGCATGCTGGTGACACCGTCGAATCGAAAACCGTCGAACTGGTACTCGTCCATCCAAAAGCGAAGATTGCTGAGGAGAAATCTCAGAACCTCGTAGCTGCCATAGTTGAACAGCCTGCTGTCCCACAGCTCATGCCTACCCTTTCCACCTTCATGGAAATATTGATGATCGCTGCCATCAAACATGTTGAGACCGTCCAGAACGTTCTTCGAAGCATGGCTGTGGACCACGTCAAGCAGGACAGAGATGCCCATGCTGTGAGCCGTGTCGATTAGTTCCTTCAAGTCATCGGGATAACCGTAGCGACTGCTAGCCGCGAAGAAGCTGTTGACCTGATATCCAAAGCTGGCATAGTACGCATGCTCCATGACAGCCATGAGCTGGATGACGTTGTATCCCAAATGCTTGATCCGGGGGAGAACATTGGTCGTGAACTCCTTGTAGGTCGCAACCTTGGGCTCGGGCGAAGAAATGCCAACGTGAGCCTCATAGATGCGAGCGCTTGCAGGCTTGGGCGGCCTCGGATGCTTGAAGATGTACTTTTGCTCCTTGGGTGGGTTCCAGAAGCGGGCATCGTAGACGGGGGAGACTGAGAGCTCTTGTGTCACTCGTGTAATCCATGCGGGGATGCGCTCTTGCCGCGCATGGTCGTTTGGAACAACCAGTGATATCTGCCAGGCGATTAGCCTTGCCTCCCAACCCCGGTAAGCTGCAGTACCTTGATTTTCGAATCGTGCGGAATGGCAGGCTGGCCATTGACAGCGGGAAGGGTGATTTCAAAGACGCCGAAGTTGTCCTTGGTCATCTGATGAGAGTCGCGGTTCCAGCCATCTGGGAAATTTCGCGTCAGTTTTTGCCATTGAGCCTGCACAGAGGGATAACCTACTGAAGTCGCCTATCAGATAGGCGCGCAGGGCACTAGGAGCCCACTCGCGATAGACAATGTCGTTGTTCGGCTTGACGTTGAATCCGAACTTGTCGAATCCCTGCAAGCGGGATCAGCATAAGCGCTGGGGGGAGCTTCCGCCACATTACCTTGCTGAAGTTGGCCAGTCCGCCTTCATTTTCGCCAATGGTCTTGATCCACTCTTGGGTCTTCTTGTACCTGCTGCGGAGGCCGTCCTTGAAGGGCGACAGCCACGGATCGAGAGTTATGATGCCTGGACAAGTCAGACGACGGCGAAGCGGATTGGAGGCGGGCGAGATAAGATACCGGTGCCGTCGGTGGGCAGAGAACCGGCAGAGTCGCCCACGACGGAGTTGTCAGAGGCATTGTTGATTTCCATGGCGAGCGGGGGATGATCAGAGTGGCATGCGGAGAGGAGTGGGTACGTTGAGGAGATGGCCGAGCACAACGGCGGCGGGCGAGGCTTAAGTACTGTGGCTCGCCCAAGAGGTAGGGATTAAGAAGAGAATGAATTCTCTCCACCTGCGGTGCGGGCAGGACACACAGTAGCGCATTCCCTGCGCCCAGTCACCTCTGCGATGCACCCGCACCCTTTGGCAAACATCCCACGGCTCGCCCAGACGTCATCCGCCGCGCCTTGCCGCAATGGGCCTAGCCCCCCGCCTGGGGTAAGGAGCTTGGATCGCGCGCGTCAACTGAGCTGCGAATTCCCGTCACCACCCAAAGCCGCGAACATCGAGACTCCTTGGCCGAGCTGTTCTCTTTCTTATCTCCTGTGCCTCGCTCCCCTCGCCCATCTTCCAACTCTCCTCTTCCCTCCCCCTCATCGCGCCCCCCCAGCCCCCTCGCTGTCTCTGCCCGCCGCCTGTTCCCCGCCGAGCTGACCCCGCCGCGCTGACTCAAGCGGGTACCCGCCGTGAAGCCATCGCCATGCGATGAGCCTTCAATTCATACATCTCGCGCAACCCTGCCACCTGACTGACACTGCTTACAAGCTGAGGACTGTCTGCGTCATCCGACCACCACATCTCGCCCGACATGACGTTTGCTGCAAGCCTCGCCATCTACTCGTCGCCGACCCTCCGCCTGTCCTATCTGTCTCTGGCCTCCATAAGTCGCGGCTTCAAAACCTCCGTGTGTCGTCCCTCATCTGGCAACTATGACCGCGCAGACTTCACCAGCGGCTTTACAAGCACCTATGAGCCTGGTCTGCCCACTGCTGGGCCCCTGGGGGGAGCCAGCAACCTCGGAGCCCCGCGGCTGACGCCAAAGGCGCTGAAGCAACATCTCGACCAGTTTGTGGTCGGCCAAGAAAGAGCCAAACGGGTTCTGAGTGTAGCTGTATATAATCACTATAAGCGGATACAGGAGCTAGAGCGGCTGGAGGAAGAGGAAGAGGAGCGCCTGCAGCAGCAGGCACGGAGAACCCTGGCGTACCGCCATCCAGTCGAAGGTAGCCATGGCTCCGTCGACAAGCTCTTAGGCGATGCTGACTTGTCTGCTTTAGATGAGTTTCCCGGCCAGCAACGGACAACGCACGACTGGGACAATTCCTACCTTGCAGAGCCTCCCTCCCCACCGCCAACGCCACCCACCCACTCTAGACTTGACGATGCATCCATAGTGGACGAGAGCCCCATGACTATTGAGAAATCAAACATTCTTCTATTCGGACCCTCAGGAGTTGGAAAGACGTTGATGGCCAAGACGCTTGCTCGAGTGCTTGCCGTCCCATTCAGCATGTCTGACTGCACGCCCTTTACCCAAGCGGGATACATTGGCGAAGATGCCGACGTTTGCGTACAAAGACTATTGGCTGCTGCCAACTACGACGTCGAGGCCGCTGAGCGAGGCATCATCGTACTGGATGAAATAGACAAAATCGCCACGGCCCGCGTTAGTCATGGCAAGGATGTCAGCGGAGAAGGTGTTCAGCAAGCTCTGCTCAAGATTATTGAGGGCACAACTTTGCAAATTCAAGCCAAGCCTGAGCGAGGCGCCGCCGGTGGCCCCAAAACGCCTGGAGGGCATCCCTCGGGGTACACATACAGCCCGCCTGGTAGCACTGGCGGCGGAGCTGCAGGGGGCATGAACATGGGACAACCGCCCCCTCGAAGTGAAGTCTTCAATGTCCGTACCGACAACATACTCTTCATCTGCGCCGGAGCTTTCAATGGTCTCAATAAGATTGTCCTTGATCGCATCTCCAAGGGCAGCATTGGCTTCGGTGCGCCAGTCCGCGCCTCCACCCCTGAAAACGGGGCTCTGGACACTGCGTTCAAGGGAGAGGAAGCTCTATACCGCAAGCATGTTCCCTTTTACATGGCTGATCCTCCGCCTAACAACTCCACATCGCCCTCGGCTTCCAGCTCCGGCATCAACACCCTTGACCTCGTTGAACCCGCTGACCTACAAAAGTACGGCATCATTCCAGAACTTGTTGGGCGCATTCCCGTCTCGTGTGCGCTCTCGGCGCTCGACGAGGAGGCACTTGTGCGAGTCTTGACTGAGCCGAGGAACTCGCTTGTCAAGCAATACGAGCAACTCCTGTCGTTGTCAGGCATCGAGCTCAAGTTCACATCCCCAGCACTGCGCGAAATCGCACGGGCGGCCGGCAAGATGGGCACAGGCGCCCGTGGCCTACGCACCGTGGTGGAGCGCCTACTCGGCGAAGCCATGTTCGAGTGTCCAGGCAGCACGACAAAGCATATATTACTGACGCGGGATGCGGCGCTTCGAAAGAGTCGGCCGGTCTACGTGAGCCGCGGCCAGCAACCGCGGTTCCAGGCCATGTGGGAGAAAGAAGAGGAAGAGTGGAGGCGGGAGCAGTCTGGCGAAAGTGACGAGGAAGGCGAGCAGAGAATACGAGACTTTCAGGAGTACAGGCAGCGATCTGCCACGGCAGGTGGTGCTGCTTGAGCATTGTGGGATTGGGCTTATATACATAAAGGTGTGGGTTGTGAATCCGGAAGCACTTTGGGATGGTAGGGTCGGTGCTAAAGGCGTAATTACTGGTGGATAGCATCACATTTTGGACATCTCTTGGTGGGAATTTTTGTGGGATCAATTTATTCCGGCTCTCCATCATGCGTTTCCCTGTTCGGCAATTTTTTGACGCTATGGTGGACATGACGCGATTGTTGAAGACGAGTCTGATGGTTGTCTCCATCAGACTCCCAAAACCGTGGCCAAGAGAGAACCCCTGCGACGATCTTCAGGTGTGGCTGTTGTGGCTTGCAGCGGCTGAAGTCCCCTCGTGGTTGCCCTTTCCGACCTGACTCCCTTCCACCACCGCCACCCCATGGTCGTCCAAGGAACCCATCTGTCTACATATCCGTTGAGCTTGCGAGCGAGGCAAGCCAAGACTTGACGACAAAGAGTGGCGCACTGCGGACTCGACGATACATGCACCCGCTCGCCTCAGCTGTATTCGGTCTTGTCCGTACGACACACTGCATCCGCCTCTCATCGCGTCTTCTCTCTTATATCGTCGGCCTGCCCGACGGCAAGACAGTCACTTTCATTCTCTACCACCAGACCGCATGCAACGCGGTGGGTGGAGTGGGTCCAACTTGACCGTCAACAAAGAAAGAGCTGAGGAATACGGCGCGCGTCAATTTGGGGGAGAGCCGGTGGTGCGTCCGCGGCAGGCGCAGCCTGTTGTCGCACTGCATTTTTTCTCTGCCTTTCTTTCTTTTCTTTTTTTTTTTTTTTTTTTTGCCCTTGGTTGCTTCTCGCGCGCTCGCTCGCTCGCTCCCGCATGGTACATACATATGCAAAGGACTTGCACGCGCGCACCCACACCCACACTGGCAAAATTTAGTCTCGGGTACCAAGGTGTGTGTGTGCGACGGCGTTGCTGATCTCCCTCGAGGCCCAGCAGCAGCAGCAGGAGCAGCAGCATGAAACAACCAGCGGGTGCACAAAGCGAACCCAAGCAAGTCGACCTGCATTCTTGCTTTGATGCTTTTTGTTCTGCTGCTGTTGGGCACCAACGAACAAACGTTTTTGGCCGCTACAGAAACTAATGTACGTATGAAGCGTGGATGCTCGCTCGATCAGGAGACTTTGACATGAGCTTACTTGAGGAGAGTAGAAGGGCGGTGATGATGGGGCGTTCGTCGCGCGGCCGCTGCCGGGTGACTGCTCGAAGCTGAGAGATCCTGCTTGCGCTCCTCGACGCTCGTCGTCAGCATCGGAGCAAGTTCAGAAGCCAACGAGAAACTAAAGGGAGAGTGGTCAACCGTCACGAAGAACCAGTCAGTCAGCCTGGGTAAGTAAGGAGCAGCTGCGTACACTGATTGATCCCTCGAAGCGTTGCTCCGTCGTTGCCTTGGTCGCCCATGGGCCATGGGCCGTTCCCAAGTGCCTGCCCTGCGTGAGAGGAATCAGAGGGCTAGCGTAACGGTCGGTCGTGAGTCACGTTTCGTGAGCTACCTCGAGAGCAGCCAATCGGAGGATAATGCATCGTGATCAAGCCAGTGACCGGCGATGATCTGCTGCAGCTATTTCTTGGGCCCATGGTCTGGAATGGTACCGGCCACATCCATCACGGAATTCCAAGAGCAAAGCAGAAGTCGAGTGTGTGAGACACAGGAAGTATACCTCTAAAGTATTAATATGCAGATTAGACATTAGGGTGCTGATGAGCAGCGGACAAGAGCAAAGTCTAGACTCTAAAAATCAAGGACGCCCCTCCCGTTCATAGACTCCTGCACTGACAAAATTCCAATCATTGTCGCCCAATTTTTTTTAGCTCCGTCTATGACATCTATCAAATCTTCAGGCAGCCGTTCTGCCAACGCCGTGTTTGTGCAACCATCCTATCGATGATGGTCGCAGCCAAATGATTTTTGGGATCGTGAGGGATTTTTTGTTGCGTTGATCGAAGAGAGAGTTTTGTCGGTCTTGTTTTTTCTGAGTATTGATTCGTTTCTGTCTTGAAAATTAACACCGGAAATGAGACCTGTTTGGCAAGTGTCGAGTTAAACATACCAGATGCTGGAGGGTTTGATTTAAGAAGTTCCCTGAGGCGGGTCTCTGGGCCAGGGGTCCTTGGGACCACGCTGTGCCTGGCGAGTTGCTTGAGAGTTGTTTTGGGAAAAGGCCATGTTTTGAGCGGCGGAAAGATATGAAGTAGAGGTTTTCAAGGTAGCCTTGTGGGTAGGAACTGTTGATTGCACGGTAGAATGAACTGATGATTCTCCCCAGGTGAATCCGAACCAACCTTTATATACCTGCTCCAAGCAAGAGCTATGCCTCGCGGTGCAAGCACCGTGACGAGGCCATTGTCGAATGAGGCTTTCTGCTTGACACCCATGCGGGATCTCCGGCGCATGCAGATGTTACCTGCATACCATTCGCCACAAAGGAATTTTAAAAAATAATACTTGGGACTTGCGCGACCTTCGGGACGGCCAGTCGCCTGAGCACAACTGCAGTCCGAAAGACACCACCACTCGTTCTGCTCCGCTCCGCCTCGACTGCACCTCGGACTCGACCAACAGAAAAAGCAAAATGCCAGGGCTAGCGCACAGTGGGTGGGCAAAAAAGGCGCTCGGACAATTAATCTTTGACCACGTTTTGCCTCACCGTGGCGCTGCCGTGCTCGTCTTCCCCTTTCACCGGGTTCCTAGGTACGTCAGGTCGTGATCACCAATCAGGCTGGGGCTGAGTCTTCGTTCAAATTCTCATCCTCCAGCGCGGTACAGGTATCCGGTGAAGATCAAGTCCTTGACCGAGCCACGTCTCATGACATCCCGCGACGTCAGCTATCGCGCCCGACCTGCCGCCCAAAATACTTTGTGCCGTTTGGCGGTTCTTTAGGGTTCGGACAGAGACTTTTCGCACCGCCACCGTGTCTTCTGGTGTTCCTGCAGACCTCTATGAGATGGCTTACGGCAGCTCCGTCGAGTTGATTGGTGCTGCGGGGGATCTTTCGATCTGTAGGCTGGAAAGGTCCAATCATTCATTATCCCGAACCACTGGCTTCGATTTCCCGTGCTGGGAGGGAAAGAAAAAAGTCTCAGGCCACAGACGCACGCTGCTGCTCGCGATCGAGCTTTGTGCTTCCTCAGACGAAGCGATTTTCGGAGGAGGATCCGTCTTTGACTCCGTATAGCGGCAATAGTAGCTGACCGTGTTGTTTGAGCAACCATGGGCTGGCTTTGAGCACGCGCTCCTCACCAGTCAGGCGGTGACTTTGGCGAAGCATGTCTCCTGACTTGCTTTAGCGCGTCTCTTCGAAGCGACGGAGCGCGGGTTTTCGCTCACGGCGAAGAAATCTTGTAGTAGCTACGCCGCTACTTGGTACCTCTAGGCAGGCGGGCATGACTCCGCGGTCGGCGGTGTGGATGACAAGCTGATGAGAAGGGTGTCGCGCCGAACCGCATGCAGGGGATGAACGCATGGATCCTCTGCGCTCCATCGCCCCGTGAAAGCTGAATGACGTGCAGTCGAAAGGAGCTTCCGGCCTCTGAATCACCCTCGAGTGGTAGTCCTGCAAATCCAAAGTAATTGTAGGGCTGCGCCAAGCAAGCCATGCGCAGTCCCGAGCCGAGAGATACTGCAAAGCAATGTACCATAGGTAAAATATTGCAAGCCACCCACCTCGCTGCAGAAGCCTGATTTGCAGCTCAGGCAGAGGAGGCTGACGGGCCGGTCAAGCTGCACGACGCCAGGATTGCTACGCGGTGCACCTCATTGGCTGCAGCCAGTTTCGTCATGAGCATTCCAACCTATGGCTTTACCTTTTTCCAATATAGCGATGGTAGACAGCATAAATTGTAGCACCCTAGGCAGCGCGCTACACTGTTGAGAGGTTGCAGTCATAGCAGACGCATCGTGAGCTGTTCTGTCTGCTCCCGTGGATTCGGTACGTACTTTTTTGAAAGTCTTGCATTTACGACGCTGCAAAAGTTGTAACCCGCCGCGTCTTGCAGATCAGGCCCACCGGCCTGGCATTCAGCCTCGAGGTTGACCGGAAAAGCAATTTTGAGAACGTCTGCGGTCCATTGAAAGTCAATATTCCGTGTTCAACCCGCGGTGGTACTGTTCTGTCTGATATTAACTGTCGAGTCCAGATGTGACATATTCAACCTCCGGCGCGATGATGTGAGTCTGTCATGGCTTGTTCGCGCGAGATGCTGCAATTTCGCGGCGCCGGGTCCTCCCGCGACATGCAGCATTCCAAGCCCAGGCCTCGCATTTCCTGGGTGCGCGTGCTGCACTCGAGCGAAAACGAGGCGCCCTGTTATTGATAACCAAATGTTGCAGGTGGGCGTTCTTCTCAAATGAAGTTCCATCGAATGTCTGATTTGCACAAACAGGGCTCTAGTATAAGGGTATTGAACTTCAAAGTCGGTGAGGTAGATTTGTGTGATAGCGAGATTGATCGCTGTCCGCGACGCCACACATATGTCCCATGTGGTCATCACACGACCATCATAGGAAAAGAGCGTTTCAAGGTCATTAGGATTTGTAGACGAAAATTGGCGGGGAGGGAGTGTGTTGCTCCTTATATTCCAGACCATCAACTGAAAATCAAACAAGTACAAAGAGGTGTGGCAAGAGATAGTTCAGTTGATCGAAACCGGTAGCAAGTGGATCTAGAACTCTTTCAGAAGCATTGACGTTCCGATAGTTGCCAATGACAGGGACCATGTCGACATTGGCTCCTGCTGATGGTCGATCCTGGTGGGTTGGATGTCGTCGTTGAACTGTGCTGCACTGCAGAATGTATCTGAGCTTCAGCTCAAAATGTGAGCAATCATCATAGCCAATACGCACTTCTCTGTGAAGCAGTGGGTGGGCCAAAACTGATCGTAGTTGATTGTTTGAGTGGCACTGCTCTCGTGTGGGTCTCACAACAACTGAGAGACCTTTTTCCAGCATCTTACAGCCCCCTCCCATGTGCTTGAGCGAATCTTAGACCATTTATCTCTCATGGAGATCCCGAGGTAGCCACAGCTTGGGCCATCGTAGCAGAAAAGGCATTGGAAGTCTCAGGGTCCCTGCCTGTTGGTGGCTGTTGTGCAAGACGCAAAACTTGTCCGCACCTTCGGACGTCCTTACTTGACCACAGGTTTTCCGGTGACAGGCAAGCCCCTCTCAAGAAGCTCATCCTCAATCAGCTTCCATCTGCCAACCTCCTTCTCCTTGTCAATCGGCGTGACTCTTCTGTCCAAAATCTTGACATTCGACAATTTATCGAACGACGGGTTGTTCTTCAAGGCTTCGGCAAGCTTCTCCTTCTTCATGACCTTCAACTGTTCCTTGATGTCGCGGAGCAGTTCCTCTGGAGTGTTGCACCGGTGAAGCGCAAAGTCGGAAATGCGGATGCCGGTGTCTTTCAGGAACCTCTCGGCAAGCTGGGTTTCAGCGTCAGCATGCTGCGATCCGCGCGAAATCTATGCTCGTGAATACCTGGAACTTGAGCCTGGGACTCTTGATTGATCCATCAAACCAAGCAGGCCTCACATCGCCCGGCGCCTGCGCGTTCCTGGGCGTCTCTCTCTGCTTGAGCACCAAGTTTCTTGTTTTATCGAGAAGCTCCAAGTCGACGTATTCCGACCAGTCCTGTCTCTTCTTTCCCCTTCGTATCGCAACGACAACTTTCTTGGATAACTTTTGCTTGGCAACCTCTTTAATCAGTATCTTAAGAAGTACCTCCTGAAGATTGGCCGCATGTTGCTTGCGGTCTACGCTCAAGAGACTGTGAGA
Source organism: Phyllosticta citriasiana (assembly GCF_038021145.1). Classification (NCBI taxonomy): domain Eukaryota; kingdom Fungi; phylum Ascomycota; class Dothideomycetes; order Botryosphaeriales; family Phyllostictaceae; genus Phyllosticta; species Phyllosticta citriasiana. The sequence goes on from NW_027117292.1 coordinate 670,980, forward strand.
CCTCAGTTAGCGAACGTACTCCCACCTTCACACGTAAGGATTCAATAAGGGCTCACTTGCCCATGGAAATTCGGTATCGACTTCTGCTTCCAGACCCATTCCGAACTGCCAACCCATTCCAAACCGTCCCACGTACTCGCGGGCTTGTATTCGCCTTCTGATGATGATGATCGTTTGGTTCTTCGAGGACCCGACTTCAGTGCATTGTCGCCATCATCAGCTTTAGCCTTGGTCTCGGCAGTCGCTTCCTGTCCCGGCCGGGAAGGCTTCGATTGCGCCTCTTCAATTTGGCGCATGGGCGATTGGGGATCGTAAGGATCTTCACGGCCAGGTGGTTGATCGGTGCCCCATATCCTTCTGCGGATGGACTCGAGACTCAAGCTTGAGTTCTTCTTTGGTTGGTCGGCGGCTCTTGTCGACGAGGAGGAAAATGGCGCGGCTGTTTGGCGGCATATGTTGTAGACGGACGAGAAAGCTGAGGGTCGAATGGTCGACTCGGAGGTGCGAGCAATTGACCGCGTAAGACGTGTGAGTTGCCGCATCGTTGATGTAGAGAGCGACCGGGAACGGCGTGATTGGAGTCGGGTTGCGTTGCGGCGAGCTCCAGAATTTCGGAGGTGCCAAGATGTACACGTGACCGGCAACGTTTTTCTGAACACGTCACCTTAGCTTCTGAATGAGGTTCTTTCTTTCATTGCCTTCGATTCTTTCTCACCATCTAATATTTTCTCTCGATTTATGGACATCTACTCAACGTTTTGTCGCAGTGGTAGAATTCCTCCTCTTCCCGCACTCGGGCTACTCTTGCCAAGCGTGTACTTGCTAGACCAAGTCGACGCCTTGCAAGAAGTGTGGCTGGTGTTCAAGGTTTTGCCAATACAACCTTATTTCAACTCAAGTTTGACCACCGTTGGTCTCTTATCAATTTTGCAAAAGTCTCTTCGAATACGAGATCAAATATCATTCTCCTTCAGCCTCATCTGTCCTTTTCTGTGCAACAACCCCTCCAAACGACACGGTATCGACATCCCGTCGTCCTATTCTCGTCCTGCAGGACATGGATTACAAAGCAGTATCTTGTTCGCAGAAAACCTTCATTCGCATTTCTCGCAATTAATCCATGAAATCTATAAGAAACAGTCACCCAGAAGCGTGTTCAGAACCTCAACTTCATCAATTGGCCCACTGTTTTCCAAACTCCTCTGCTTTTCAATCACCCCACCACATACGCACCTTCCCGCCATCTGCTCGTACCCGCCAGGCTCCCAACATCCTCGACTCACTCACCCCCAATAACGACCAACGTCGCCCCACCCAAGCGCTGATCCTGCCGTACATGTACATGGAGCTCCGCCTGCCGCGCACTCCATGCCACGTCCCGCTGCCCATGAGCGAGCACGACATTCGCGGCTGGCCGACCACGGCGGGAATGGTGGCGTTTCGAGTGCACGCAGCACGAGAGACGACGGAGCAAATGGGAGGGGACTTGGGGCACGGGCAGGGCAGGGCTGCGCGGCCGGCGGCCGGTGACGCGTCCCCCTTCCCCGCTGCACACCGCAACGGAGGCTTTGCAGGCAGTCTTGTGTGACATCACGGGGTCCGAGGCTTCAGCCGAGTTGGTAACAAAAGTCATGGCACAAACAGTGGACAAAGTGTGCGAGATGATATGGGGGAGCCTTCGTTTGGCACTTAATAAGAAGCTTTTCAGAAACCTAATACAATGAAGTTGAGGTTAGGGAGCATCAAGGCTCAGACCGCGGAAAACCCCACTGGTGTGTGTCACGACTTTTGTCATCAAGCTTTGGTCTGATGGTTCGTTGGGAGTTGGCAGGTTCTTAATGGCATCATTAGGCGGCAAGGCGCATGTATGCGCGTCGTTCGTTGGTCTCGAGAAGGGTGCCGTGTTGCCGTGGAAGCGTGCAATGTGCATACATCTGGGTAAGTGCAGACGACGTAGACAGGCATAACTGTGCTCGAGACAGCAGCTTTGCAGTCTTGGCTGCGAACGGTTGGAGGGCTGTGTCGAGCGAGTCTGGAATAAGAGAACAAGGGCAGACAAATAGAGGAAGTAGAGTTCACTGTTGAAGATACAAACAATTTACCGCCTATCCGGCCAGTCTATACAAGCAGCGTGAGCGTCACTTTTGGGTATCTATGACCATCCATCCATCCATCCATCCAGCTCTCAGCAAACCCAATCCTGTGTCTCCCACGTGTGCTCATTACCCTCGACCGCGTCATTAACCAAACCCGAAGAAAATGAAAGATGCCATGCTTATGCCATGATCCAAGGACTGAAAGCAAGAAACCCACCCACTCTTCAACCAAGCTCCGTCAAATCATCAAATTCATTCGTTAGAATAGTGCGGGTAGCCATCACCACCGGTCGACCAGCAGACTGGCGAAAGAGCAAGCCGCCGCGTTTGACAAGCGAAATACTGCGCTTACTCGGCCTGGAAAACCCTGAAACTGTTAAACTCCCAATACGCATTGGTAAAAGCGCTGTAATTGGTCGCCACGTAGTCGGTGCAAGTGCCGGGGCACGAGTCAAGTCCACTGTACACGGACTCGGTGCCAGCCCAGCTGCCGCACAAATCGATGTTCGCGATGATGCTCTGGTTGCGGAAATGCGAGCTGATGTCGCAGTTTGTGCTGGGAAAGTCGGCCATGGCCTCGCCCCAACCGGAAGGATCAGGGGCTGCGGTGGTCGAGTTTGACGACGTCGAGGTATTTCCGGAGACATCGATGGCGGCGGAGAGATCCGAGGGAAGTGAGCTACGGTCGAAGAACCAGATGCGAATGCCGGCGTCGCGCCATTCCATGGCGTAAACGCCGCCGCCAGCAGCGTTGAAGCCCGCGCCAAATGTGTTTTGCTCGCCGTAGACGCCGCAGCCGGCATTGTCATTGGTGCCGTTGTAGCAGTTTGAGTTGATGTTAGTGCCGCTCATCTTGCGCTTTCGGTTCATGTTGCAGTTCTTGGTGGTGTGCAGGGTCATTTGCACTTGGCCATGTGGCACGCTGTTGACTGCTTCGACCACGTCAATCTCGCCATTGCAAGGCCAGTTGGCAGGATCCGACAACCAAACAGCGGGCCAAGTACCGCAACCATAGGGCGTGTGCACAATGTCAAAGATGAAGAGACCGCTGTCGTAGGTTTGCTTGGACGTGATGCGCACGGATTTACGGCCAGTGGTTGCGCTCTGTTCTGAAGTGTCGACCCGGAGAATCGCACGTTCGGAGGAGGCGAATGTGAGGTTCATGGATGATGCGGTGGCATTATCGACATAGCTGAGAGCTTTGGTAAGTAAATCTACGCTGAATGAAGACGGGAGGCTCTCACTGTACGAAACCAGAGGTAGGATCATAACCGGTGAAGTAGTCAAAGCGGTCAAAAAAGTCGGAGCCAGAGTCTGTTACTGTTAGACGTGTTTGGAGGATATTGCGATAAGCTTACAAGTGTCTCGTAAAGTGTAGTTTAGCTTGCTGTAATTGGGGTACTTGTTTGCGCGAACACCAAAGTAGGCTCCGCAAATGATGGCGACGATGATGGTGCACACGCCAAAGAAGACGGCTCGTTTTGTGTTCTTGCCCCAGGCCTTGGGATGCCACTTGGAGTACTCTCGAGTTGCCTTTTCATCTGTGTAGTCGATGTTGTACGGAGGAGGTAGATCTTTGGCTTGCTGTTGCGCGTGAGACTGGTTTGCGGCGGTAGCCATGTCGACTGCGCAGTAAGAAGCGGTAAACCCGGGGTCACGCATGGCAGGCGAGGAGCAATAGTTTGTATTCGTAGTCGAGAGCAAACTACGAGCAAAGTGGAGTGAGAAGATGGCAAAGCCGCAAAGACGTGGAGTGGAAGCAGTGCGCAGCGAGGAGCGGGCCAGGGAGCAGATAGTGGCAGGCGATCGTCACGCAGGATGTGGGCACAGGGGACAGCAAAGGGCAACGGCAGGGAAGATGGGAAGGGCCATCTCAAAATAGAGATGGAAGCGGGCAGGAGAGAGCTGTCATTGGAAGCAGAGGGCATGGCTGGCGGCCGTGGGCGCGGCAGGTTACGTGTCTGGCGAATATGTGGGTAACGGGCGGGCAGCCGACGTTTGCAGTGTGTGGGTGGTGGTTGCCAGCATCTGATGCTGCGACGGACATGACGCATCAGCACGTCGGAAGAGGAATGAATGTCAGAGGTCGTTTGCTTGCACCGAGAGTCATGGATGATGTGGATGATTGGAGACGGGAGGGTCAGTGGCTGGTGAGGCAACGGGCATTGATGGGATGGTCGACTGCTTCGTCTGCATTTCCTCTTGCGGCCTAGCGTCTCAGCCACTTCCACGCCGCTTATCTTCACCTCGAGAGTCCTGTCCACGTCTCCACATCTTCCACTGCGGCCTCCAACCCGGTCCGTCGTCAATCAACAGGAGACATCCGACATGTCGCCTCTGGTCATGTCTCTGGAGATTCATGAGCCTGCTGGCAGAGCACGCTGGAGCTCTACCGCACGGCAAACGCGAATCCAGCTCGTGTCGCAGCAAATCGTTCCGCCCAGACACCAAACCTGCGCCTGCGGGTCCTGCGGGTGCCTCTGCGCGACAAACCAAAAATAGCCTGCTCAAAGAGATCCAGCACAACACCACATGGATCCCCACCCGCTCAACATTTTCTGCAAAAAAAAAAAAAAAAAAGGGTACTTGAGGGTGCGCCTTATCTGACCTCGCCTCTCCTGTTTCTCTGTCCGGGCCAGGGAACACATGTACGGGCTGCCGATCGCCTGCTTGTTCTGCTCTCCTGCTACGCGGCGTGGGAGTCCTGATCGAATGCTGCCGATGATGCCACTGCAACCCCGTCAATGCCAATATGAGACGCGCTGCATTTTCCTCCCGTTTGGACCACAAGTTCTCGGGCGTTTTAGCCATGCTCTGGCAATGCGCTTCCTGATCAACAGTGCACTGCCCAACTCCAAACTTTCAACACCCTTGGTACTCCAACTTGTCCATTGGTGTAACAAGCTCTTGCCGCAATCCCCGAGACCTATTCTCGTGCCGACTTGATAACGGCGCTCAGCGACAGTCGGTGCATTGGAATGTCTGTCGTCCCACAAAAACCGCCAACTTTCCTTGCCCTTGGAACAGCTGCTCGTATAAACGTAGAAGGCCGCTCGCTCCTCCACTTCAACGTCTTGGCCTCGTCTGATGGCGGAACCATGCCTCCTAACCGTTGATGCAACACAGCCTGTTCGTCCTAGGAACATTGCTCGAGCCTCACGGCAGCCCCTAAATTCTCTGCCCCTAGTCTAGTCACTCCATGATTTACCGGACAGTGGAGCAAAGACGGATCGCAGTTATGGATTCAACTGCTACTCGTTCCTCATTCAGCTAGTATACCTACGTCATGGCAGTCTACTTCCATGGCCTCTTAGGCCGAGAAGTAGCCGAATCCAGGCGGCGCGTCTTCTAAATTTATGTAACTGAGGCTTAGTGCCATGGCATACCACTGCAGTTTCTGCGCACTGGGTCATGAATGCTCGCTGATGCTATGCATCGTGAAGGTCTAGAAGCTACTGGACACCTCAACTGAATCTGACCTGAACATGGGCTAAGAACTATCTCTTTAAAATGCACAGAATACAAATGATCCGGCTTAGAAATTTAGGAGAAGTGAAATTCCTACCATCTAATTAAGTTGTGAGTTTGCGACTAACGTGATAGTCATGATTCCTTCCATCTTTATGTCCAGCGGCTTCTTCGTATGAATATACCTGGGACCTGGAAGGCTCAGCCATCATATGAACAATCAATCAATCAATCAATCAATCAGCCATCATATCTCTGCGTCTACACAAAGCACCTAATGATTCCTGTATCTACCTTGACGTGAGCCTCCTTGAAATATGCTCAATCACCAGATTCATGATGAGATCTTTGACGGCAGTTTTACGGGTTTGCCGTGGTCGGCTTTCTCGCCTGACGTGATGTTCAAAGCTTTTTTTGACGAATCAGCGCGCGCCACCACTCCCGGCAACAAAGACTTTTCCGCGTCCCCGCCCGCATTTTGGCTTCTTCACATGACTTTGAACTTATCCTTTTTTTACGATGATCCCAGGACGAGTGTGGCAGGAAACCACAGTTAGACTGTGATGAAAACAAATTGTCTAATATATATTGCTAATTGCCCGATTGAAAGGTCGCAAATATCCGTTGTGGTCTAGTGGCTAGGATTTGCCGCTCTCAACGAGAGTGCATCCGCTCTTCAGCGCCGGCAAGGCCCGGGTTCAATTCCCGGCGACGGAAATCATCTTTCGCTCCCTCTTTTTCGGCATCTTGACAAGTCGGGAAGTTCTTAGCCTCATGCCTGATGAATTTTTTGAGCTTGACATGCGTTTCGAGCACGGACCATGCACGGTTATCCCTGCGAGTAGTATATCAACAACCACTCAGTGATCTTTGGTCGCTTCTCTTTGGGCGAGGAGTCTCTGCACTCGAAAGCGCTGATGTGTGTTCTCCAAGTCTAACGTTTATCACCCTCTTCGGCCGGTCCGACAGGCGGTCAAGCACAAAAGTTGCCGTGTCCAAGACAATGGAGATGGTGAGCCGCGCCCGTCAAGAAGAGGCGGGAAGACAAGAGCAGCGATTTTGTGTCAGAAGATGGAATCATGAGGGCTAGCGCCACTCTTGGCCGTGCGGCGGTGGCACACTCACAACGCGGAAGGCGGCAGAGACGAGAAAGAGAATGGAAGATGGCAGGCAGGCAGGCAGCGAGTCTGAAACCGCCTCATTTCACAACTTCTCCTTCTTGTGGGTATAAACCAAACTCCTTGTCCGCTCCAATCCTGTCAATTCCAACCCAATCCAAACCGGCCCAAAACGCTTCCGTCCATCATTCATACATTGCATGCATTCTTGCCGCATCGCCGAGTCCTCCCGGCCCAGTCCGGTCCCAGAACGACGGATGGAAGATAAGGAGAAGAAAAAAAGACACGCGCCCCCAATCCCGCGCCTGAGAAAGTCAAAAAATCATCGACACTGGCGTTCAGTCGAGGTAGGTTGGCAACTGGCTCAAGCGTGCGCCAGCACCTCGGTGTTGCCGCTACGGTGCCACGTCGCGAGGAGCTTGCTGCACTTGCCGCAGCGGTGCTCGACGTCCTTGGTGCCCTTGACCAGATACGGGATGCATCCGAGACAGACGCAGATGCAGACGCCAAAGGCCCAGGCGCTGTCGCCAAGAGAGTCAGCCAACTTGGTTCCATCATCTCGATCCAACCGCTCCGTGCCGTTCGTTATATGCCAAACCAACTGGAAGTGTGGGCTGAACAGCCGCCGAGGTTACTTACTGCGTCGTGTTGCCCGTCTTGAACTTGGTCACAGTCAGGGCACGCGTGCCGCAGGCAGGGCAGTCGACGGGCGCGGGCGAACGCTGCAGGTTGGCCAGTGGGGTCGCGGTGCGGTATTGCTGCTCGTCGCCAACGGGAGTCTGGCCGGCAAAGCCTGCGTTGGGGTCGGTGTAGGCCTGGTGGGCGAAGGTTTGGTGGTCAGGCTGGATTTGCGACATGGGCATCGTCTGTCCAGTGTAGTCGGGCGTCACGACCGGTGCTGTTGAGATTGTGGCGTTAGCTTGTGGACGGAGTGGTGAGTCTGATGTTGTGCTGATGGAGCGGGCAGGCGGCGAACGAACACCGTGAGGATTCTGATTGTGGGTCAGTTTTGCTGTAGGTGGGAAGCTCCATCGACGAGGGCTTCTCGCCAGGTTTGACGTCCGTCATGGCTGTGGATATGTGGAGGTTGTGTTGAAAGTCTGCAACGCCAAGGGACGCTCGAGATGGATCACGGGGGACGTGGATCTTTGTCCAACGTGCTACTTGGTATGCTTGAGGGTGCTGCACTGAGCTCTTCCCCAGATTGAGCTTCTTTTGGGGAGCCGGCAGAAATATACTCTTGCTGCCAAGTGTGTCTTCGGATAAAGAAAGAGAGAGCTGAAGCTTTGTGCTCTCGGGTTGGCCGTCCAGAGGGGATGCTGACAGGGAAGTAGAGAGGACCTACCGCCATTGGCTTGTTTCTCCATCTTTTCGAGTTGAATTGACGTGATTCTAGGCAGAAGTCTTGGTGTAAACGTGAGACTGTCGAGTTTGGGGAATCGAGAAGAGAGGGAGGGTTGGTGGTATGCAGGAACGACAGGAACGACGGCTGGACAAAGGAACTATATGTAGACGCTCGACTTGGTCCCCAAGCGCGTAGCGCAGGGTCCACAGAAGAGAGAAGGAATAATTCTGTACCCTCAATTTCTAGGCACTGGTTTGCATGCGGCTCAGGGTCGTCGGAGGGCTGATTGGGACACGCACCATACCAACTCAGGAACCAAGCTGCGCCAGGCTTGGAGCTGGCGCCTGTCAGCAGCTCGTGCAAGCCACAAACAACGCACAAATTTGGACAGCCTGTGCTCGTAAGGGAATGGCTCACGGCCACGTTCCACAAGAGATCAGCAGCTGGTGGACTGTGAAAGAGATTCAGCCCCAGTGGCGACGAGAGGCTTTCTTGGAGTCGCCAGTCGAGCCAAAAGGTCTTCGCTGCGCCATGCTGATGGAGACTCCTTGGGGGCCACAGACTCCCGGTGGCTCAAGGAACTCAAGGAACTACGTCATGTCCAAAGTTGGAATGCCTTTGTTGACTGATGGTATGGCGCCCAGAGTTGCTTGCACTCCCTGCCTTTCGACTTCAGCCTGGCGCTCGGTGAGCTCGTGGCTGATACGATACAAATTGCGGCAAGTCGCAGCTGTGGTGTTGAGGATGCAAGAGGGCGTGCAACCTGATCTAGACGAGAGTCATCTGGCTCGGCAGCACTGCAACATCCGGGGTCTCTCTGTGCGAGGAATGAGAGCGCCCTCGTGGGAATATGCAGATTGAGTTCTAGGTCGTCCCGGTCGTCTTCACAAGCTTCGGCTCACCGAAACGACCAGACCAACGGGTGGGTGACGGGTGGAGCCGAGGCTCGCGAGTCATGTGCGGAATTGGAAACAGCGGAGCCCGCGTCCACCGACCATGATTCCTCTCGGACTTCCATCATGTTGACCCATTCATTTCCTCTGTGATGCCATGCCTCCATCTTGAACATGAGCTCCGTCGCTTCGTCTTCGTCGTCTGGCAAACCTGACAAGGTCGATCCCGTCCTGCGCAATGCTCTCCGTTACACTCTCAGCGCGCGAGAGTACCGGCTACTCCACCAGTACTTGATCTCGCGCGCTCCGGCCGCGCGCAAAAAGGCCCCTTCGCCGCGTCGCTATGAGGCCATTGCAAAGGGCACAGACGACTACAATGCCGCCGCCATTCGCGCGTCCTTTCGTCTTGGACTCTCCACATATGCCGCGCTCAGACTGTGGGACACGATAAAGTCGAGGTTCCTGACCAAAGGACATCCACCACCGTACACTTCCCATCCAACATGTTTATTCGACTTGTTAACCATCACACAGACGATCAAAGGTTCCGATCTGGAAGTCTTCCAACTTGCGTCTTTCGAGTTCCCTCGCATTGATCCTCTTCTTTCACCGCATCCTTCACCGATTCTTCATCCGCCTGCGAGACACGCTCCTAGATGACAACGCCAAACCCTTCAGGCGGCGCAATCCCCGCGTCACTCGGGTCTTGACGGCCAGACTTGCACCGGCCATCGGCGCCAGTCTTTCAGGCTTCTTTCTCGGCCTCTGCCCAGCAGACCAATTGCGCGTCACCATGGCCATTTACGTCTTTACCAGATCCCTAGAGTTCGCATACAATGGGTTGGAAGACAGAGGATGGTTCAAGAATATGCCATGGTGGTTTGGCTCATGGTTGATATTTCCTGCAACTTGCGGCCAGTTGCTGCATGCTTTTGTCTTTGACAGAGACTGTTTTCCCGAGTCCTACGGCCGCTTCATTCTCAAGCAATCGCCGCAGTACATTCAGGAGCGACCTCACAACTATAGAGGCGCTCTTCCTTGGCCCGACACCTTTTCCATTGTCGATAGCATTGGAGAAATCGCGCGACTCCGCTGGCCGTAAGTTCCCTGCCTCTCGACTGCTAGATGCTGGCTGACATCACAGTCCCTTCACTTCTCCAATTCTCTTTCCCAACAAACGCACCCTCCCCCGAACTCTGACAACAATTTCTCCGATTACCTCGCCGGCGCATCCGGCCATCAAATCCCTCTCCTGCGCGCTACTCCACCCACACGATCCGTCTTGCGCCCGCACCTACATAACCTACTTCATCACGGCCGTCCCCGCCGCGGCGCGCTTCTTCGCCATCATCTTCGCCATTTTCAGCCTACCGCGCTATAAATCATTCGTCAACGCGCCCTTCGCCACGCTACACAAGCTAGCGGGCAACGTCCTGCGCATGACGCTCTTCGCAACGGGCTCCATCGGTTCCGCGTGGGCCAGCATCTGCTTCTTCCAGGCCTGGCTACCGCGCAACTTCCTGCCACAGGGCCGCTTCGTGCTAGGCGGCATGCTAGCCGGGCTGTGGGCCTTCCTCGAGCGCGACAGCGGCCGCGCCACCTTCCTCTACTCGCTGCGCGCCAGCATCCCCAGCTTCTGGAAGGTCGGCGTCAAGCACAAGTGGTGGCGCGGCGTCCGCAACGGCGACGTGCTGCTTTTCGTCGCCAGTCTGGCGCTCATCAATGCCGTCTACGAGCGCGACCCCAAGGCCGTCACGGGCGGCGTTGTGAGGAAGGGACTGGGAATGTTGAGGGGAGATGGCTGGGTCGATCGCGCGGCATTGAGGGAGCGCAGCTTGAGGCGTGCGGCTGAGAAGGCGGCGGAGAGGGAGCGCGAGCTTTTGGAGGAGAGGGAGCAGAAAGCTGTTGGTGTCCCGCAGGTGGCTGTCGAGAATGTGGACGAGTAGGCACGACGTCACAACCAAGGGCAGGAGGGGGCGAGAAAGTGTCGAGTTCGATTCAAACTCAGGCAGTAGTGCTTTAGCATTGTGTTCAATGTACAGGGTAGCTGTATGGATACGTATGAATGTCATGTCCAAGACCCGAGGCCTCTGTCTTCTACAAGCAACATGAGTAACCCTTCAGAGGAATGGCATGTCTTTCGAGCAGTCCCCAGAACCCTAAGTAGGGCGATGCAAATTATGCCTAGAGACACCAGCGGTCATCACCAAAACCGCCTCATATACGCGTCATGAGAGGGAAAAGACTTCATTTCTCATCTTCTGCCACCAAACGCCCACGGCAACAATCTTGGCCAGAATCCGCCACTTCCACCTCATCCGCCGAAAGCGGTTCGACACTGTGTCGACAGGCATGAACTAAGACTCGCCCTCAGCAGCGTCGACCGCTGATTTCTCGTCCACGTTGCTATGTCCATCATCGCCCTTCTTCTCGACTTCTCCTTCATCGTCATGCGCCTGCCCCTCTGCCTCCGCCTCTACCGCCTTCTTTTTCCTCTCCTCTTGCTCTTTGGCCCTCTCTTCAATTCCCTTCACCCAATTCGGCGGACTGCCATCAGGAATTGGGCTCAGGGCGCCCACAAACATGAGTTGCGGCGGAGCACGGGGAACGGGAATGGCGATGGGGCCAGTTGTAAGCGCCGGTGCAGTCGAGCCAGGCTGCGTCGGGATCTGAAGGTCGCCCGCTGGGCCGGCGGCGGCAGCGTGCTTCCTGCGGATGCGGTCTTTGGCCAGGACGATGCTGTCGCGGTGAGCGGCGTTGAGCAAGTCACCGCCGAGTGGCGGATTCGGCAGGAAGGGATATCGCTCCTGTTGCAGACGGAAGATTTGTCGTTGCTGGTGAGTTGTGCCCACGGTGAGCGTGTCGCAATATGGGTTGGACGAGAATGTCTGAGGGATAGAGAGCAAGTCGTGCGTGTCTGCTGAAAGGGATGAAAGGCCTGAGAAGCTGCGCGATTGCGGCTTCAGGCGATCGCTGGATTTGACACGCCTGTTTGGGCGCGGCGAATAGTAGCCGCTAGGGATGATGAGCTCTGGTTCATACATGTCGACTAGGGGAGAGTAAGGCGTGTATTCCACGGATTGATTGTCATTTTCAGCGGGCTCGGAAGCAGAAAAATGCTGAGGACTAGGTGATGCGGATCCAAGTAAAGATTTAGGTGTTGTGTCCATGCTGGCACGATGAGATGCTAGCGCCGAGTGTAGCGTGCTGTTTGGTGGTGCCATGGTGAGGTTTTCAGAAGATTCTTTGTCAATCTCGAAGGTCGGCAGTTCTGGTTCCTGGTACACTTCAACGTAGGACCTGAAGTGGGGATGGCTGCGAGTGCGATCAAGCGCAGTAGCCTCGCGCGCAGCAAAACACCACTCTTCGAGCTTCGTGTTGACACGCATCAGACCTGGAGGCGATGAATGAAAGGAGTTTCGTCGCGATGCAGAAAGACTGGGCCGAGAGACACATGGATCCGAATTGGAGCGCGGCCGAGAAGACGGTTCGTATGCGTCCAAAGCTGGGGAAGAAGACCTGTCGTCCCAAACTATTTCATAGGCGCCATGGCCCGACTCAACCACGTGCTTGACTGATGTTTGAGTGCCACAGGAAGAGGAGTCGTCGCTGCCCCGCGCCGGAGAGACTGTGACGGCTTGTACGTCCGCCTTAGTCGTCGCGACGTCAGCACACGTGCTCTTTACAGAACGCCGTGAGCCGTGCGAGCCACTGTCTGTTGAAGGAGTAAGGCTTCCTCTGGGCGATGAGGAAGGATTGACCAAAAGGCTGTCCGCTCTATTCCTGTGATCGGACAGGAGCTGTAGGGATGGCTGACGCTTGTGATGGCACTGATATCTCGCATCAATTTTTGCATTACTCCTGCCGCTAAGTGCGCCAGAGCTTGCACGACGCGATAGGACAGCATATTCAGGGGCCGAGACTCGAGAGCGGTCACTCTCCTCTGAAGGCGTCAACATGGGCAAAGTGCCCTCGGCATGAGAACCAGATTTTGGCTTCATATGGCGGCCAGCACGTCGAAGAAGTCTTTCCGCACCGGCTTGATGGTGGCCCAAAGGTTTTGTCAGCCAAAGGAGCTTTGGAGTAACCGTGGCAGCAGTGCGCCTTTTGCCAGGGTTTGCCATGGCATGGACACGGTGAACGCGGACTGTCTCGGCTGGTGTCTGCAAAGGTTCCCTTTGAGGCGCTGCGCGATGCTTGGCTCTTTCGATCAAGTGGCTCAGCCTCTTTACTCGACGTTCACGAGTGACTGGATCTGAGGATGCTGAATTGTGTCTGATAGGCCACCGCATAGGAACGTCCAGATCCTCTTCATCCGGTATGCTGCTTCGCGTTTGGGTATCAGACGTGCTTTTGGTAAGCGCATGATCCTCCCGATCTGGCGTCATTTGCAGCGGGTCAGAGTCGCTGGCGGTGGCAGGCGTTGATACTTCACCATTCTCGTTTGCTGGCGGATCCAAGAACGGATTCGTCTGATCAGAAGCCATGGTTGAGGAGCAAGCTGTCAAGGTCAAATCTGTTCTGTCAATATGAGCTGAATCAATGAGTGGACCGTCTATCGACCGGCGATAGCGCGACAGAGACAGATGAAGACGAAATGGATGCGTCGGTTAGGCTTTGCAGGGCGAAAAAGAGACAAGGTGAAGCATCAAAGGAGATGGTTAGTGAGTAAAAGTAGGGACTTGACGAAGCGGTGGAAGGTGCATTTGCGACCATGCCACGGTTGCTTGCCATGCTGAGCTTCCATTGTACTTGCTCAAGTTCGAAAAGCCTCGGTGGTCGTCATCCAAGGGATGGGACAACTCGTTGGTGCATTGCACGTGTGCTCCCTGACAACGCATGGTGCCGGGAACGATGCTCTTTCATTTGTGTCCAAACATTGCTGAGTGTTCCTCAGATCGCAAGTTGATGTGTGGTCGTGGTGGTTGCACCAGCGGAGGCCCAGTTTTCTCTGCATGGAAGCTCGGACCAGGCGAACCATCGTCACAGCAAGCTGGCCTCGACAGCTTCAGCCCAAACATCCCCGACTTTCTTCCAACCACTGCCGTGACGCCCCACCATGAGGAGCCCATCGTTTGAAGCTCTTCTGCTTCTCGGATCTGCCATTGCTCCCGCAGCCCAGGCGGCCGAGGGCAGCTCCAGGCCGCGCGGAGTTGGTCCTGAGTGTAAGTAAACAACTGGGAGCTCCAGCTGACCTGCCCCTCCATCCCGCATCCAAATTTCGAGCTGCCCTGCACACAGCACTCAATGATTGATCCGGCTTTGTTCAGTTGCCAAACATTACAAGGACCCTAATAACTTTGCCTGCATCTCGCACCCAAGCATCGTGCTTCCAGTCTCACGCCTGAACGACGACTACTGCGATTGTCCCGATGGCAGTGATGAGCCAGGTACTAGTGCTTGCGCTTATCTTTCCCCCCTCTCGCCTCGCACCGCTGGCGGCGTAGCTCTCTCGTCCGAGCCCTCCTCCGCCGACCCAAACACTACGCTCCCGGGCTTCTACTGCAAGAACAAGGGACACATCCCGAGCTACGTCCCCTTCGTCTCGGTCAATGACGGCGTCTGCGATTACGAGCTGTGTTGTGATGGCAGCGATGAGTGGGAGGGCGTCGGCGGGGCCAAGTGCCCGGACCGGTGCAAGGAGATTGGTGCTGAGTGGCGGAAGCAAGACGAGGCTCGGCAAAAGTCGTTGAACGCGGCACGAGAAAAGAGAAAGGAGTTGGTGGCAGAGGCTGCACGCATGAAGAAGGAAGTCGAGGATCGGTTGCAGACACTTGCAACAGAGCTCGAGGGCCACAAGATCAAGGCTCAAAACATGGAAAAGGAGCTGCAAGAGGTCGAGGCTCAAGAGAAGGCCAGGATTGCCAAGGGTGGCAAGAAGGGCGGAAAGTTTGCAGTTTTGGCTGGACTGGCAAAGCAACGGGTCGACGAACTGAGAGAGGCTTTGACCCGTGTCAGGGGTGAGAGGGACGCCAGTCGGGAGAAGGTCAAGGAGCTGGAGGCCATCCTCTCTCGCTTTTCTGAAGAGTACAACCCCAACTTCAATGACGAGGGTGTCAAAAGAGCGGTGAACTCATGGTTGGACTACGCCGCCTCGAAGACGGCCGAGGAGAATGCCGCGCAAGACCGCGATCTGGATGAGTTCCTCAAGCCCGAGATTGAGGGTCTCAACTGGGATGACTTTGAGGGCGACGCTGAAAGCGACGTCGACGTCCGTAAGTTTTAGCTCCAAGACAGGCGCAATCGACGCTGACCCTCCAAGTCTACTCCATTGCAGCCTACCTCCCTGCGCCGCTCCGTAGCTTTGTCGACACCCAGTTGCGCTCTCTGCGTGCCTTCCTCATCGACAACGGCGTGCTGCCAGGTCAAGACGCAGACAGCGATTCGGTCTCCGAGATCAAAGCTGTCCAGGAAGCCCGTGACCGCCTCCATGCAGCCGAACGTGATCGCGACAACGGCCAGAAGGAGATTGAAAAGCACAAAAACGACCTGACTACCGACTATGGGCCAGACGGCGTGTTCCGCGCGCTCAAGTCGCGCTGCACTGAAGTCGACAGCGGCGAGTACACGTATGAGCACTGCTTCCTGTCCAAGACGATGCAGAAGCCCAAGAAGGGCGGCGCGCATGTCAACATGGGCAACTTTGCCAGCTTCACGACCGTCACGGTCGATGAGGAAGTCGGACCTGACGGCCGCGGTCTGGGATCCGGCGAGCGCTGGGCCATCAAGTATGAAAATGGCCAGCACTGCTGGAACGGCCCCAACCGCATGACCACCGTCATACTTGGATGTGCAGAGAATGATGAGATTTGGAAGGTCCGCGAGGAGGAGAAGTGTGTGTATCGCATGGAGGTGGGCACGCCGGCTGTCTGTGGTCCCGGCGCTGTTGGCGGCGGCAATGGGTCGGCAAAGAAGGAGGACGGGAAAAAGGATGAGTTGTAAGGGGGCTGTTTGAAATTGTGGGACTATCGGAAAGGGAATGTCCTTTTGGAAGTTGAGCCAGCTGTTGAAGACATATCTTGTGGAGTCGAGGACGGGGCACAGGTCTGGTTGGTTGGCAGCGTTGCTGCTGATGGCCAACATCAAAAGACGGACACGAGACAAGACGAGATGAGTATCTATGGCCTAGCCAGTAGCTATCCGTTTCGTAGAAAGAAGCAGACACGCACGCACGCTGGCGATTTCTTCGTATTTCTTGTCTCTCAATTCACTGGCGTTGATGGTAAAGATAGTATGGAGTCGAGCGCGCACACAGTGATTGCAAAACAGCAAAATTTGAAGAGTCGAACTACTATTGCAGCCTGCCCTCGTGTAGCTTGCTACCTGTGTACCTTCTCTTCGACGTGTCCAATGGAAGTACGCAACTTGCCAGCGAACTCCCATTTCGCTCATGCGAGCAGATGTCATCTGCCAGCTTAGGCATTTCGGCTCACGTAACTACACCCATCTCCCCACAGCGAAAGAGATACAGCCACTCAAGGCACAGCAGCAGGCAGGCACCGCAACCCAACCCACATGCGGATTTCTGTTCTGGCTCCATGTACCTGTACTTAAACCCCATAAAGTAGGTACATGTGGTGGAGGGGGCACAATGACGTCACACCACCCTCCCCCCCCCCCCGCCCAGGAATCCACCATGGATACTTCACCACATTGACATCTCCAGCGTATTCCAGATCTCCACCTAAACCGCATTCAGGCTCTTCAAGAAGCGAAGCCAACCAGCGCGTCGGGTCCGCCACTCCTCAGATTCATCCGGACGGACGCGACGGACGCGGAGGGGGGCGTTGGCGGGCATGGCAAGGCAGGGCATGAGGCATGGGGCACGGGCGATGGCGATGGCGATGGCGACAGACAGACAGACAGACAAACAAAAACACCAAGGCGACGGGTCAAACATTGGTGCGTGCACGCTTGCATGGAGTATGAGGCTGTTTTTTGCTTCTTTCCTCCTTTTGTTCTTCTTCGCTGTTGTTCGTTTCTTGGCGTAGTACTTACTTGCCGCGAAGCAAGTGTGTTTTGCGTTTCAGGGTTCGCAAAAAAGTTTGGTTGGGATTAGGGTTTTTTTTGGGGGTTTTGGGGCTTTGGCGGGTCAAGTTTGCGTTTGGCTCGCCGATTTGGGGGTCCGTCATGGTGACGATATAGTTACTTGCAATGTGAAGGGTGAAGGGATTGCGGTAGATGAACGGTTTTGTGGTAGCTGTCGTATTGTATGTCTTGTTGTGTTTGGGTGTTTGAATGGTATGCAGGAGAAAAAGCGACAAGGTCTCGGTGAGTCCATTCTCCATCTCACCACACGTTGGGCAAGGCGGAGGGTCAACTCAATCCTGAGATTCAGTGAATTTAGACTTTAATGGGGACTCTTCGGTGCGGCTTTGGGAGACAAGTCGGAGGACTTGAAATTCTAGCGTGACCAGAATGGTCAAAAGCCGAACGACAGATGGTTGGTTGGCTGTTCTAATCATGAGATGAGCGAGCCTCATCCTGGGTAAGCGCATGGGCAATGGTGACAATGGAGATAGGTGAAGTTCATCAGGTCCCTCATCTTTTTCTCCCGGTGAGGGTCGAGGTCAAGCCGGCGAGGCGGGCTTGTTTGCTCCAGGTACCGTTGCACTGCAAACGGCGAAAGGTCCGCCGCCAACAAACGCCTCTTACCCCTTGGCCAACACTGACAGATGCTGTCAAAGAGCAGCCGGTGGCGGCGTCTTTGACGGCGGCGCTCGCCATATGGACAACACGAGGTCGTCGGCACACCCTCGCATTTTCGGCTCACACGAGAGAAACCCAGCTGGTTGCGCCTTGCATGCGGACTCAGCTGGCTGTCAACGATGTAATCATGGTATATGGTTGGACCTGCACCACGAGCCTAGCCTAGCTCCCGCGCAGTTAAGCTTACGGGCTAGTCGGGTAGTCAGGTTGTACCCCAGAACCCTGTGCGACCAACCATCCGTACCAAAGCGGCATGCCTAATGCAGGAACGCGCGCCAGGGGCAAGCACCAGGCAAGGATCCGGCTTTGTGCGAGTCGCCTGTGGTTCCCTTTTTTTTTTTTTTTTTTTTTTTTCTTTTCTGTACCTTTTCCGGAAACCGCAGGCTGTGTCGTTTTGCTCCTGCTGCTCTCTACGATGCGCCAACGCTACCATTGTCAACTGATCAAGCGTGCTGCAGCAGACCTTGTGGTGCGCGCAAGCATGCTAGGGTTGGCTTGTCCAAGGTGCAACGCGATTAACAGAGGTCATGTGTATCGTAGATTTGGCCGAGCACGGTCTCCGCTGTAAGATTGGATTCCAAGATTCTGTTTGTCTCGTCGAGCCGAGCGGCAGGAGACGAGCGATCGAGACGTCTGGATTTTGACAGAATCTGCAGGCGTGATGACAAGTGGGGCGAGAGGCAATGGAGTTAGCGCTGGCGTCTGTTTAGACTTTTTTTTTCCCTCTGTTCACGTTGCGAAGGTGACAGATTGTGATGACGATCAATGGCACGCGTGAAAGAGGAGCGTGCTGCTGATCTGGGGTTCCCGAGTCATGGCCACAGTGACCAGGCATGAGTCTGTGAGCCCATGTGGTGGGCATTCGGGCGCGCAAAGGAAGCCACACGGCAACAGCAACTGGAATTCGGGCGTCGCCAGATCAGATATCTTTTGACACCGTACCCCGCTTCTTCTGCAGGCTGGAAACAAATGACGAGTGGGCCGGGTTGATGTGCCGACGAGCAGCGAAGATTGTTTGTTGCGCGGAAGGCCGGAGCAGTGGATCGGGCAGATGGTGGGCAAGTTACGGATGAAGTCGTCTTGTTGATCGTGTTGAGCGTGGTGTCGATGATGCAGGTCGAGAGGAGAAATGGGGAGAGAGTTTACCTGAGACGAGAGCTGGGATGAGGCGGCTTTGGGCTGACCGTGCAACGGATGAAACCGCAAGAAAATGGACACGGCGCCGAGAATAGCTGGGATGTGGTCGGGCGGCCTCGGTGCAAAGTCTCACAAGGCGCGGCGAAGGACGAAAGCGCGGATTGTAAGAGACATCAATATAGACGGACGTGGTGTTCTTTGGCCCTTGCGGCGCCGACTTGTACGGCGAAGGAGATGAGCGGGAGATGGGCCACGACCGAGGCAGAGGAAAGAGCCGCGACGGGAACGCCCCGGCATGACCCATGTTGAGACACCTCACGCACCTCGACGGCCATGGGCAATGAGGCGCCTTTGTAGGCCTGGAGCGTTGGTGGTGCCGAATGTCAAGTTTGGGCGGGCCATGCCATCCAGCTCATGCGCTGCCGAGTACAATTCCAGTTTTGGGCGGTGATGAAACTGGAGCAGTGAGCGAAAAAGAAGCCATGTGGATGGAGCAGCATGCAATTCTCCATCTCTTGCCTACAACTTCTCAACATCCAGACCCGTCCCAAAGTGGAAATTGACGGGCTGCCCCCTTGCGTGTCCGTGCGCGCGAAATTGCTCCTCCACCCCTACCAACCATCTGACCAATCAAGCCCGTTTGCTCGACAACCATTGACGCTGCCCTCGCCATCCAACGCGCTCCAGTTCTGCAATCCACACTTCACTCCACCATCTCTCTCTTCTCCCTCTCGCCGCTCGCTACCCTACCCTACCCTACCCTGACGCCTCGGTCGCTCCAACTCGCCTCCCTCCGCCCCTCGCGCCGTCGCGAGCTAGTCATCGCACATCCATTCATTACGAATTCCCAAAGGACGACCGCTTTTCTCTCCCCAAATTTTTGACTGCGCCACTTCACGCCAAAACGCCCAACACCACCGTCTGATCCCCCGACTCCGCTCCTTGACCTCCAATCGTCGCGACAAGACCCCGACTCGGCACGACAAGACAGCTGCATGGCCGCTGCAGTGCAACGTCACGCCCTCTCCAGATAAACACCTCCCAGTACACGTATGTCCCCTACGGTTCCCCCCCCCCCCCCCCCCCCCAAAAGTCCGATCCACCCGTTGCTCTGCCAAAGCTCGCCCACTGATCGACGTCGACATCGCAGCTCGCGCTCCCCGTGGCGCCCACTCGTTCCTGTCTGTCACTCGCTCATAACCCGACATTGTATGTATCTGCTCCCGCTGCGCCATGAGCACGCCTCGAGTGCCAATGCCGCTCGCGGCAACGACCTCGAAGGACTCGTCTCGCTCCATGCGCAGTGATCCCGTCGCCACCGACAGATCCCGAGTGACTAACCTCTACAAGGCGACCATGAGTCGATTCTTGACGCGCAAAAAGACCCAGGAGACGTTGGACGGCGGCAATGGGCTCCTCGCCTCCAAGAAGGGCAAGAAGAGTAAAAAAATCCTGGAGGAGCCCAAGCCAGAGGTCAACATGGAGCTGTCCCTCCCGTCCACCGACACGTTCCGTACAAGCCTGATCATGCCAAACCTTTCGAAACGCTTCTCCATGCTCAGAGACCAAGACAACCCGGAATCCTTGATGGGTAAGGCCATGGACGACAGCGTCTTGCACCCGAAACGCACATCACGGCTGGGCAATTTTGGATACACTCCTCAAAGGAACTTGGGCGACATTGCCGAGGTGTCGTCCATAGCCGGATCAGGGCAGCCCACATACTACGGTAGGCATGATTCGGCCGACGGCTACGGCTCTGACGATGGTGTGTCTATGAAGAGTGGAAGCATATTGTCAAGGTCACGGCCCGGTGAGAGCAACGTCATGTTTGGAGGCCGTTCGCGAGTCTACGTTGGCAACCGCACAGTCTTCGACGAGGACGTCACTCTGTCGCCATGGCAAAGATTGAGGGCAGCAGAAAAGTTGGCTGGACAAGATGGTCTCGTCGACGACGACCAGGACATGTCGGACGACAAGGTCAACCCTTCCTACTCGAGCTCATTGCGCCGACGAGGGACCAATTCTTCGACCACTTCAGGAGGCGGCACGCGTGTTTCGACCGCGGCAACCTCGATAGCATCCCAGGGCGCGAGCTCCGTTCCAATAACTTCTCCTGGTCTTGAGCGGCAAGGGACCAAGAACAAACGCCTTTACGAGGTGGGGCTGGATCGCAGTATGCTGGAACAGCAAAATTCGGCGATGCGCCGCTTGAACTCCCGCGCAGGTGGCAGACCTCTTCCCTTGAGTCAGGCCAAAAGTGCCTCCAACCTCAATGAGCGCTATAGCCAACGATTCAGGCCGTCAAGCCCGTCCCCAACTGCCATAGCGCACAATCGCGCAATTGTGCATAGCATCGTGGATAGCGACTCTGGTACATCGAGTCCAGGCGCCGGCACTCCGACTAGCCCCTTTATGCCAGTAACGCCTTCGGACGAGAGTAGTCCGCTTACACGTGCAATCGACCCGAATGACCGTGGCAAAGCTACGGCCATGGGTGCCTTTAACAAGCCCGCGCAAAAGTTTGACGAAAAGCAGTATTTGGAGCGCCAGAGGCAAATCAACCAGGAGAGGGCTGCCGAAGCTCTTAGGCAAGCACCAGCTGCGACCAGTCCACATTCCAAGTCGCCGAAAGCGTTGCCCCAGAGGTCCAGGACGCCAACGACTCAGGTTCAAAGTGCCCGGGCACGACTTGATGCTTTGCAGGACGAGCTTGTTGGATTCGAGATTGTTGATCGGTCACCCCCGTCTGCGCCTCTCCGCTCGGGCCAAGAAAAACGTGAAAAGTTTGGGACGTCGAGCCGCCCGGGCACGAGCAACGGCTCTGCTGCTGGTAGTCGTCCGGGTACAAGCAATGGGCCCGCAAGCCGTCCTAGCACAGGTCACGCCAGTCGCCCAGGCACCAGCAACGGGCCACCTGCTCCCTTGCAGCCAGTGCCGAGTAATGGACCGGTCAGTCCACCTGGGACGAGCAGCAGTCGCGCTCCGAATAGTCGTCGTCCTTCTGGTAACAGTCGCCCTGGAACTAGCTCCAGCAACACCTTTCCCAGTCCGATCCAGACCAAGAACCTCCCACCCGCGCCTGTTCAACAAGCACCAGAGGATGATGACGACAAACCGACGCCCTTCACAGTGTTCCAAAAGGCTGCTAGCAAAATGCGTGCAGCCGGCGTATCTGAAAGCGGAGATGAGCGGCCAATGTCTCCGATTGAATCGGGGACCAGTGACAGTGAGCAGTTTCCAAGTCCCGAGCAAGCGCCTCGCCCTGCCACTCAGCAGACTCCTTCGATCACCTCACAGAAATACACGCCACAGAAATACACGCCGCAAAAATACACCCCACCAAGGAACATTGTCACCGTTCCTGGAGTGGGCGTCCTCTCCCCTCCGCTCACGTCTCTACACTTCGAGGAGCATCCAGCTGTACGAGCCCAGAACTTGACTTCTCCCCAGCCAGAATCGAAGGAGCCTTCCAACTGGACGTCACCCGTTGACTCTGAAGGCAAATCTTCCATTTCCACCATTGTAAAGTCCGATGCTACCGATGTAGACTCGCCCACCTTGGGCCCAGCCGGGGGCCTGAGCGGGATGATCCGACGGCATCTTCGCTCCCAAAGTGATCAGTCTTCGCTGTATGGCCCAGAGCCAGAAGTTAAATCACCCAAGGGTCGCGCGAACCAGCTCTCTGACACTCCCGCAACTTCAAGCTACAGCCACTCGAATCCGTGGGACCTTGAGGACATCGACCGCTACGCCGATGTGGAGAGTCTAAGTTCAGTCAGCCCAGTGGACACTGCCAACAAAGGCCTAGGGGCCATGAGGGGTGCCCGGATGGAGCCCCTTCGCGCACGAGAAGGCTCCGAGTCCGAGTCAGAGACGCGCAGCAAGCATCAGCGCAATGTCAGCCGCTCGACACAAGCTGAGCGTGCGGCTTTCGAGAAGGAGCTTGCGGAGCGTCAAAGGGCAATTCAGGAAACGCTTCGGAACAAGGTCGAGGCTGAGAGTCGTTCTAGTAGCCCTACGCCTAGCGTTGGAGGTGCGTTCAAGGCCTTGGGCATGTTGCGTCCTAAAACGAGCCGCGACTCTCTTGCAACGCGGCAGGGTCCGTCCAAAACGACGGCACTGCTTGGCCTTGCAAGTCCCAGCTCTGCTTCTTTGGCCCGGACGAGCGAAGACACGTGGAACCGACCTTTCGGCAGATCACCCAAGCCTAATGGTTCGCCGGATGACGAATATCGTCGCGACTTCGAGGAGCGGTTGACCCGTGGAGCTACCAAGAGCAGATCCTCATCCATCACCAGCGGCCCTAGGAGCCGTTCTGGATCGCTCGTCTCGGGCCGCGCGCAGAGCCGTCCTCCCCGTCCCAGCAAGGCGGACCTACCCCCTGTCCCTGATCAGACTTCTACGGCAACTCTGCCTGGCTTGGACCCTCGGCCAAGCTCTCCAGCTGTTGGTCTGCCTGGCGACCGTTCACCAGCGTCCCGAAGCCTTGCCCCCAAGAGCAGCACGACGTCTCTGCAGACGTCGATGCTTCCGCCGGGACCGGCTCGCAGTCCAGGGTCTGCATGGGGCCACCGTCCCGCCATCCCATCCGGCATGAACGCTCGTCCTCCCATGGGTTACGTGGGCACGGGACGCTCACCTGGTAGTACCCCTCTGGCACCGAGCCCTCTTCCACGCAAGTCCCAGTCAATTCTTGGCCAGCAGCCAAATCACTCGGCGCCTCAGGTCAATACCTTACCTCCCGAAATGCCAGACTTTGCGCCAGACCGTGCGCCTCCTCCGGTTCCAATGCAGTCAGCGAGCCGTAGCAAAATGGACCTCCCGCGCAAGAAGTCGATTCAAAAGTCCATCATTTCGGAACCCATGTTCCTCTCGTCCACATCGGTTGTCGACACGATTGAGCTCCCTGCTGGTGCCAGCCTGCGAAACGGTATGATGGACCCTCCTCCTGTGCCACCTGTCAACCCCAAGCGTCGTCGCTTCGGCTTCGGCCGTAGCAATCCGCATGACAGCACTTCGACGGGATCAGATGGCCGGCCGAGCACAGACGATGACTCGAGAGATTCGCGCAAATCCAAAGCCAAGATCATGCGAGGTGGTAGCAATGCAGCTGTCAGATCTGCATATCGTGTCGACGAGGCTGATGAGAGTAGAATGGAACAAACTCCGGCGGGACTCAAGATTAGTGGCCCGTTGAGGGTGCAGAACGACTCGACGATTTTCTAAAAAGATTCGCGGCGAGGATAGGGGACGACTGACATGACGCGGCAGACCGATGAAAACGATCGGCTTCACCGATGCTTGACCTTCTCCGCACATCATCTTCTTCTTTTCGACCTTTAACCTTTCTTGAACAGCGCCCCCTTTTTCAGCAGTGGTAGCGACTTATACCCAGCGGTTTCATCTTTTCTTTTCCACCTGGGGTGTTTTCAAACTGTACCTTTGTATAATGTTGCACAGCGCTGGAGTGTGTTTATTTTCCCTGTTTCCCTTCATCAGACCTTTGCTTTGAATCTTCTCTCGTCTATTTTGCTCGCACATTTTTCAACCCTGCCCCCTTTCTATGACCCTAGACATCGAGCGTCTTCGGGACGCGACTGCCATGGGCATGGAGGGTTTTCCATTTCGTCGCGTAGTCAGCGCGCGGCGTTGCTCGGGACGTGGCGCAGGGCGCACTTTGTCCTTTTTCTGCGATTGTCGTTTTCTTCTGCGCTTCAAAGAACGGCTCGGGTTGGTGGACTGACTGGATGGATGCATCAAACGTGACGGCTGCATTTACTCTTTTTGCTTCTTCACACACCTCTTTTCTAAAGCGTTTTTGGGGAGGACACAGATTTGACCGGGGAGAAGCGGATAGCTCCGGCTATTGTGCATCCGAGTGGTTCCTGCCTAGCCGGATGGACACCACATGATAAATGGAATGTTGTACGCGATCTGTCTGTCTGGTATGATTGATATGTGCACCCTTCGCCTGGATTGTCCCTGTCCCCGCTGGTTTGCCATCATTGCACGGGTTTGTTGTCCAACACCTCATGGCATCATAGCTCAACAGCCTCCTTTTGTCCCGTCTTTTTTTTTTTTTTTTTTTTTCTTTTCTCTTTGGGACATGTCACGCCCATTCCGTTGACCGCTCGATGCTTGATTACTGAACATGGTCCGAGGCGCGCCCAGCAACTGACTCGTTGGCTCCGTCTTGTTCCGTCTGCCATTTTGACTCCATACCGCCTTCTCTCACCTCACCTGACGCTGCGGCTACGATAAAGTGATGCTCGTGCGTTGTTCGCTACTCATGCCATGTGAAGATTTCATGTTGGGCATTGAGAGCGTGTCAATCACGGCACAGCGGACCTTCGCCCCGATTGCCCTCCTTCTCAGCGGAGCACAGCGGGAAGATGGGAGACAGGCTCCGCAATTGGTTTGTGGAGAGTCTTTGGGCCTTGGAACCCATGCAGTGCCTTGCGCTGTTCCTTTGGGCTCCTTGAGATTATCGGCAGTTCGGAAATTTCCTAGCTAGCATATGCGTAGGTCCGTCTTTCAATTTACACTTCCCTTCTCTCCTCGTCTCTTTCTCTCTCTCTCGGCCGCCTGATTGCTTCCTTTCCCGCTCGCTCGCTCGGAACATGCGTCCCTATCCGTCCGTGTATCGCGTTTGCTTGCGTACTTGGTTGAATCCTACGTACGTTCCTGACGGCGACGGCTGCATGTATGGTAAGCTGAGCTTACCGCCAGCGTCTCTACTTCCTCATCTTTCTTGTCTTTGAACTGCAGCGGTGCGGAAGCGTGCTTACGAATTGGCTGATGGAGAGAATTGAATGGATGGCTCCGGACCATGGAAAGATAGCCAGGCAGATACCATACCGTCTGTCAATCAATCGATCGACGCTCGCTCGCTCGCTCTTCTCGCCAATCGGCACATTAAATCGCAACTGGAAGCAAGATACATGAGAAGGCAGCCAGCCACATTCAGACCGACAGCACCAACCGACAAGGCCCAACACCACCTCCTAGCCCGGCACACACTACTCACTCCAACCGCGAATCGCGCCTGCACTAGGTTGATTCACCAGCGAAATTTCTTTACCCCAGCTGCCGCCATCCACGCCAACTTGCTCCATCAGTTCGGCCCGCCATCTCTTCGTGTTTGCTTGGCCCCTAGACGAAATAGGCAAGTGGCTGCCCCGCGCGGAAGACGTCCGGCCATCTTCCTGCACCGCCTTCTCCACCATCACTCCCGTTCCTTCTCATGGAACCGCGGCAACTCAGCACACACACACACACACACACACACGAGAACTTTCCCCGCCCCGCTGCCCTTCGGCCTCCGTCTTTCTCAGACACCGGCCAGCCGGCCGAAACGACACTCTTGGCTGATCATGCATCATGCTAGCGTGCTTGTCATCGCCTGCCGATTGGCTCCGCGGAGCTTTTCCGTCCCCCGTTCTGCTTTTTGGCGCGGCATGACGGCGGAGAGATAGAGAGAGAAAGATAGAGAGCGGGGCGACAAGAGCCTAGGCAGCCAGTCCCCAAGCGTGCATGGCAATCTAGGGAGAAGGTCAAAAAGGAAGGATGGAAGGGAGAGAGAGTGCGTGTGGTTGTGAAATGCTTACTTCTACTTTCCCTGCCTCTTCTACCTGTTGTTCTCTCTCCTTTTCCCAACCAATTTGTTGACTGTTGTTCAATTGATTGATCGTCGAGGAGCTGACTTGTTGAGCATATCGCGGAGAAAGAAAAGGGTATGTAGATAGTAGCTTACGGCCGTCCTGGCTGCTGCTGCTGCTGCTTGCCTGTGAAGGAAGCTGACGGTAACTCACAGTCAACTGGCTATTCAGGATTGATTGAGCATAGACAGTGAGAGAGTGAAGATAGCCGTACTCCACCTCCGCCGCCCCCGCTCCACCCCATCTACCCCATACATCAAGATACTTGGCAATTTGTCTGCATCTTGACGACACGCACCTGTCAACATACGTTCGACCACACCAACCAATCGTCCGTCTTCAACCAGCAAATAGCCACCCTCACCAGACCACCACCACAGCAAAAAGCAACAATGGCAACCTCAACCGACTGG
Source organism: Phyllosticta citriasiana (assembly GCF_038021145.1). NCBI lineage: Eukaryota > Fungi > Ascomycota > Dothideomycetes > Botryosphaeriales > Phyllostictaceae > Phyllosticta > Phyllosticta citriasiana. The sequence goes on from NW_027117292.1 coordinate 697,820, forward strand.
CAAACCCTCACCACGCGCAAGCGCGAAACCATCTCATCGCAGATCCCCGCCTCATGGCGGCTGTCGCCGTCCTTCATTGAAGCGACGGGCGCCAGCGCGACGGCGCCGACGCGGCTCATCGCCGACGACGCGGTGCGCAAGAGTGGGGTGCTGAGCGAGCGCGAATTTGCGCTGACGGAGGGCGCGACGGCGAGCGCGCTGGTTGAGCGCATGAGCAAGGGAGAAATCAGCGCCGTGGAGGTCGTTACGGCGTATTGTAAGAGGGCTTGTGTGGCGGGGCAGCTGGTGAGTGCGATTGAGTTCTGCTGTTCTTCGCTTTTCATGGCTTGTCCTGTTCGATGTTGGTTGCTCTGTGCTGGGGTTGGAAATGGAAGAGCAGAAGGAAGAAAACTTGAAAAAGAAGTCGAAAGATTCGATAAAACGAGAAAGGAACAAGCTTCGGGACATCCATACTGACCAACCTCCGCTCTCACCCATAGACAAACTGCCTCACCGAAACCCTCTACGACACCGCCATCGAGCGCGCCCGCTTCCTTGACGATTACCTGGCGCGCGAGAAGAAGCCTTTCGGGCCCCTGCACGGGCTGCCCGTCAGCGTCAAGGACAGCTTCTTCGTCAAGGGCGTCGACACCACCATCGGTTTTGTATCGTTCCTGGCCGACGGCCCGGCCAAGCGCAATGCAGCGCTTGTTGAGATTTTGCTTTCATTGGGCGCAGTGATTTACGTCAAGACGAACATACCGCAAACTATGATGGTGAGTGTGCGCGGGATGCTAGTCCTGCTCCTCAAGTTATTTGCGGAATTCTTACCACTGTCAACTTCAGACTGCCGACTCGGATAACAACATCTTCGGCCGTACGCTGAACCCGCACAAGACTATCCTCACGGCAGGCGGATCGTCTGGCGGCGAAGGCGCCCTCGTCGCCCTGCGCGGCTCTCCCCTGGGCATCGGCACCGACATTGCTGGCTCGATTCGCATCCCATGCCTTTGCAACGGCACCTACGGCTTCAAGCCGACAGCAGACCGCATCCCGTACAAGGGACAAGCAAACCCAGGACTCAACGGCGCACCGGGCGCCATTGCACCTGTGGCAGGACCGCTGGCAAACAGCTTTGCCGACCTGCGCCTGTTGTTCAAGGCCGTCATTGACGCCGGGCCGTGGACCTACGACGCCACCGCGAGCAGCGTTCCCTGGCTCGGCGGTCTGCGAGGCGATGCAGAGGCCGACTTGAGCAGGCGTCCGCTGACGATAGGATTGATGCCAGAGGACCCGGCGGCGCCGCTGCATCCGCCCGTCAAGCGCGCGTTGGCCGACGCAGCGGCGGCACTGGAGAGCGCTGGCCACAAGCTCGTTCCAATCCCGTTTGTCCAGGAGGAAGGCGTGACCCATGCGGCTCGCGTGGCCTACAAATACTTCGGCGTGGATCCGCACGACACTTTCGGGGAGCACATTCGCAAGAGCGGCGAGCCGTATGTCCCGAGTGTGGAGACGGCGCGCAAATTGATGGGCGGCGACAAGCCCGGCATGACAATTGAGCAGCTGGCGAGCGTCAACGTAACCAGGCACAAGTTTGTCGAGGCGTGGCACGACACGTGGTTGAAGAAGGGGCTGGACGTGATTCTGGCGCCGGCAGCGCAGCATACGGCTGTCAGGCACGACCAGTACGTCCTGGTACCGTACACGGTCATCTGGAACCTATTGAACGCAAGTAGCCCGAAAGAGTTTGCCCGCATCTATGCTGACTCTGCACAGTACCCCGCGGCCATTCTGCCTGTCGGAAAGGCGTCAAAGCAACTTGACCCAGAGCCCATGGTCATTGGTGACATGAAAAGGGGCGCCGATTGTAAGACTGATTTTCCTCACTGTAGAACGAAGAGCTAACAGACGCAGATGTACCGGAAGAGGTCGATGGCGCGCCCACTGTGATTCAGTTAGTTGCGCCGACATTCCAGGACGAGAAGCTGTTGGCGGTTGCGGCTGTCGTCGACGAGGTGCTGAAGAAGACGAGAGCGTCTTATCTATAGCGACTGGTTGACAAACAGCATCCAGACCCGTGCAAGGAAATTTGAAACAGCTTTGCGAGAGATTGTTTCGAGGTAGTCTTGACTGTGTTATGGAGCGAGGAGGCCACAGAATCAAAACATAGACTTTTCGTAACCGCAGATGGGATATTTCTTCTCGTTCATAGCGGAAGCAATACATTGCTTCTCCAAAGAGACGTTCATCCAACTGCTGCAGTACAAAGCCACTCACCTCATAGTCGTCAGACACATGTCATGGCACGTGGCGAGGGGCACGTGGGAAGCTGACGCTTGCGGACATCTGCGAGCTCGCTCGCCGAGCTCGCGCTCGGCATTATTTCCAGCGACGCAGCGGCAAACCAAGAATGAACGTCGAACGTCGCGACCTGTTTGTGCCACAGTGACTTGAGCCGAATAAAGACAAGCGTACGAAAAATTTCCGTCAGGTCAGTCAGCAGCCCCCGAGGCGTTTCCGGAGAAACGATCCAGTTCACAATTCACAATCCCGCCACAACCGAATGGCGTTACTGTCTCGTGCCTCGAACGAAAGCTGAGTCAGGGATGCCCACCCGCCAGCGCGTCGGCCGACGGCGACGATGACGGTGAGTGGCACTACCATGGCCGCGTTCCTGAGGCTGTCCTCTGACGGTGAGAGAGGTTGGTTAAAGTGATGGCGAGCGACGAGTTGCTGCTTCTTGGCGCATCGGCGTTCTGACTCGCCGCGTCGTCAAGAGATAAGCGTAGGCGACTGGAAGTTGGCCATTTTTTGTGGGATGCCGCGGTCGCATTATTCGGCGAAAGGGTCGTGGTTCGTTCGTTTGTTCGGCAGTCGCCAGGCGAGATGAGCGTCTGCTTCGGGACGACGCGAGAGACACGAACTCGGCGTGGCACGGTAGCGGCGGCAGGACGGGATAGGAGATGCGGGCTCCACTTGTGTAGCAGCAGGTGGTGGGCATTATGGTGTGAGTTGGTTGCGGCGGCTGGCGCAAAGATTTCAAGACGGTGAGGTTTGGCGGTGAACGAGGACCTTGTTGTGAGAGGATCTTGCGGTCTTGGGAGGCAGGCGAAGGGTTAGCGACGAAGAGAGTCCCATTGGCGCGCACTTTGGAGGCTGTCATTTTCGAGCGTAAGGTAATTCGTCACGACGAGAGTCTAGGCCGGATGTCGGCAAGTGACATCGGGCCTCCCGTCCCATGGTGTGCAAAGGCTGACAATTGCCGCGAACGGCGTCGTGGTCGTCGTTGTCGGCCGCTTCGCGGCGCTGTCGCGGCTCAGTTTGCTTGAAACGGATCAGCTTGGCGTTTCATCGACTGCACGACTGGTGGGAATAATCGTCGTCGTCGTCGTCGACAGGTCGGATGCTTGGCGCACCGTCCCATGGGTGTCCGCTGCCTGCCAAGGAAGTCTTGTGCCAGCGGAACCGGAATTCCCGTCCGCTGACGTCACGCCCTGCCTCGACTTCGGTTCTGGTAAGATGGAAGTCATTGAGTCTGCGCGGCCGCGTCTGTTCATGCGCCTGTCTCGGGACTCCACAGTCCAATTTTAAAATTGGCATGCGGTGCCGCGTCGTACTGTAAATGTCCTGCAGAGCCGTGGGTCAATACTATACTTCTCGGTAATAGGGGCCCTTGTGTCTGGCTTCGGATAGGTTTGGTCCAAAAACAAACACTTGCACCCACCAGATTCCAAGGGCCAGGGCATCTTGTTGGCAGTCCAATCAAGTGGGTGGAATTACAGCGGGTCGTCGAAGAACCTTGTCATTGGACCAAAACAGGCAGACAGCCGTCCGACCCCGAGTCAGGCATCGCTACACCACGGCATCAGCTGCAGGGCGAGGCTTTCGAGTGCTTGCTACCCGGCGAACCTGGAATGTGGTCTCCTCAGTGGCCGTCGAAGCCGCTGCTATTCGGTCCGTGGGCGCATCCCAGATTTACAAGACCTTGCGATGGCGGAATCTTGGGGGCGAACGGTAACGCAACGGTCTGGCAATTTTGGACCAAGCAAAAAGTTTGCCCCGTTTCAAAGCGTCTGAGGCATGAAAAGGGGTGAGTTTGGCGTGAATCTGCTCGAGCTGGCCGGCCATCTCTCAAGGAGGCGTGACGAGAAAGCTGTTGTCAGCGACAGCAACTTGATCAACCACTTTGATTGGTGACGTGCAGTCCGACAAAGTTCCGCTTCGCAACACGAATAATAGCCATCGTCGTATTGTCCCAAGGAAGAGCAAAACAGGAGGGTGCAGTGCCAAGACTTGGGGATATCTGTGCTCAATCAGTGGAGATGGAAGATCACTGGCTGGGAAAAAGGGGCCTGAAAGCCAACAGAAGAAGTGCCCAGCAACCTCCATCCATCCGGTTGTGTTCAGGAGCCATGCGCTGCAACGTTTCTGTTTTCTGGGCTGCTCGACCTAGAGCCCGCGGAGAAAAAGAAAGCTCTGGATTTGCTTGGCCAGTCAGTCGACTTGTGTTTGCAAAGGAAGCGCGGCAAATGCATGACCGGATTGGCAATCTTGGGTGCAGCCTTGCCAAGAGCATTGTTCTGGAAGGCGCGTTGGAATATCCAAACTCCTGGCAAACCACGTGCAAGGTAGAATGACGAAGAGAAAACCTGACTTGTCGGTGGGCCAAGGATGACAGGAACGAGCGAGGCTGAATGGAAACTCCATGTTGGGACCAAATAAGGTCGAAATCATGCTCGACGGGATGCATGCACGAGGGGCGTGCGAATTACCCCGACTCCACCTCTTGGTTATTTCGGTTTCAATCTGGGGAACGCAGTGCTCTGGAGTACTGTAGCGTGCAGCTGAGACAGTCGACGGGCAGCCGCCAGTTGTTCAAAGGGGGTTGAAGGGGCGAAAGAGAGGGATGAGGAGGCAAATGGGAAGCCAGGAAAGGCAGTTGGGAGGGGTCGAGTGATGTCAATTGTTGCACTGGTGACTTGACGCCGCCCCAGACTACCTTACGCCCTGCACCGGTGGGGGTTCATGGTGTAGGCGTGCGGGACGTGAGAGGCTGGTTTTTGGTGGGCACGGGGCTGCCGCGGCGAGTGCAAGCAGTGCAAGCAAGCAGCGCAAGCGACGCTGAGCGAACCTGGACCGTTGGCTCTCGGGAACCGCACCTGGATCAGAGCTGAGGCCAGCACCTGGCATGGCATGGCGCCTGGGCATGGAGTGAGGCTTTAACGGGTGTGTGGGACATGGACACGGAGGACCAGTGTATAGAACCAGGTGAGGTCATGTTGGGCTGAATTGGAAAAAGGGTAAAACTGGAGAAGCAGCAGTCTGTCTGACGCACTGCACTGTACCGTACGGCAAGGGGATTTCTCGCAAACAGGCATGGGGTGGCAGATGAGTTGGTCATGGCGATGACGAGCACTGGACGGCGGTGGAGTTCAGTTCAATCAATGTTATTATGACACGGTGTCGGCTATTCGGCCGAGGGACAGGCCAGGGTGAGAGGGTAACCTCAGCTGGATCCGGAATAATCTCTCAAGCGCCATCCAACTGCTATCTATGGCCCAGCCTGCTCTCCCTTCTTCTCCTTCTCCCCCAACCCAACCCATCCTCATCGCACAATCCTTCTCCCATGGTTCCGTAATTTGGTCGCCCCGCGTTTCCACCAGTCGCCGTCCGCGCCGTCGCCAACCTCACCACCCCCGACGATTTTGCCGCGCAACCCGCTAAAGCACTGCACGCGCACTCCAACTCTCCACACTCCATCTCTACCTCTGCAACTCATCATGTCGGTCGCGAGCTATCCCGCCGCCCTGGGCGTCGACGGCTGGCAGAGCCCCAAGACCTGTAATGGCTGCGGCGCCCTTCCAGTCCCTGGCGACGAATCCCTCGAATGTACGTTTTTTTGTTTGGCTCGCTCGTCGCGCGTTGGTCCGACACCAAGCTAAGAGTTAGGCCAAAATTGCACGCGCGCCAACTTCTACACCGAACGCGCCAAGCCACCCTCACCGCCTCCATCGGTTGCTGACTCGGCATGTTCGCTTTGCTCCAAGCACCTCGCCCAGTGCGACGGTGACAAACCGCGCTGTGCGTCAACCACTGCGCCGGCTGCTGTTGATTCTTACGCCGCTGACTTCGACCAGGCTCTCACGGCTGCGACTACGAGGCTGACTCGGTCGACCTGCGCAAAGGCGACAGGGATGACCAGCACGCGCAGCTTCCGCCCACCCTGGAGCCTCATCGCGACTTCATCCAGGGCGTGCGCCGCATTTACAATCTTTTGGTAGCCATGCGCTACATTCCAGAGTCTGAGCTCATTTGGCCGCCCCACGACAAACTGCACTCCGTCCTGGCTCCGCTGGGCTTCGACAGCCGCGTGATTCAGATCCTGTGCCACATTCCTTTTTTGAAAAACACCGTCATTCAGCGCGCCAGCCCCGAGCTGGACCACGGCACCTACGGCATCAACTACCTTGACTCGGGCGAGGCCGAGGACATGCTCGAAGTGTCACGCCCAGACGAGATTCTCTTGTTCAAATCCTGCTCCGATTTCGGAAACTTCTATGTCTACAATGTCAGCTCCCAGACTATGAAACTCGCCACGCCATTCCAGCTGTACAGCAAAGAGCAAGGCCGCAATGAGTTTGACCGTCTCAGCCCCCGTCCTGCCGCAAAGGTCCTCGGCGACCTTGCCGACAGCTTTACCAACTTGACCCTGGTCCCCATGCGAGGACTCAGCGGGTTCCAGCTCTCCTCGTCCCTGCCCGGGTCTGACACGGAAATCAAACGACTCTACGCTCGAAACGGATGGCCAAGGAAATTCAACGGAGAACAATTTGAAAAAGACCTCGCCGCCTGGTTAGAAAGAGAAAGCCAAAAGGGTCCAGAGTCGATCGCGCGCATGACCCGAGTGTCGGCCGTTGAGGCGCAAACCGGCGCTCCGAACACAAAAAGCATGCGCAGTACCAGATCACTCCGCGAACGCCTCCACATGATCCGCCGCAAGTCCACTTTTGCATGAGAGGGATCACCGCACAGATGACTACCTCTGCACAGTGCCTCGCTTCCAGAACGTGACCATGGAGTGGCTTCCGTTTGCTGATTCCACGTCATTCGAAGCGACTGCGCTCCTGTTGATGATGCGGCTGGGGTGCCAGATGACGAAGAGCAGCATGACGAGGAACGTGAGCGTGGCATCAAAAAGGTAGATCCACATCTCCTTGCTCATCAGCTCTCCGTCGGATCCCTGGACATACTCGATGACCCTCAATGCGTCGAGGGTAATGATCAGGAAGCTGGCAGCGTAAAGCACCAGCATGTACTGTCGCAACAGCCCCCAAATCGCTTCGGCCTTTTGCGTTGGCGCCCGGATGATGCGAAAGTGGAAGGACCCAGCTTGCGACCACGAAGAGACCGAAGAAGATGAGCTGGATCACGAGACCGGCAATGATGACGTGCTCGCCCCACTTGATCTGGTCGTCTTCTTTGGCTTTTGATAACATTCCACCACCCATGGGCAGTCAGCATTAGACTCAACCGTGGCACAGCAACCATTTACTTACCTGCCGCCTGGGTGAAGAAGGAAAAGATGTCTTCCGCCACAAAAATTTTTCCGTCAGCCAGCCCACTCGGATGGGAGAGTACGATTTGGCGTCGACGAGGCGGATGATTCGGCCGAGGACCATGTATATCGAAGCCGCAAACAGAATTGGTGCCAGCAAAATCATCAAGCTCTGCATGACGTATGGCCCAAGTGGCCCAGTCTGGTGACTGTCGTGTTGACATGAAGCGGCCTGCATATTCAATAATCTCGACTAGTATCGAGTCAGCGAGGAACTCGACCTCTTAATGTATAATATCAACTTACAAATGCCGCCAATGAGGAACGGAATAAAGTACCAAGTCCTTTGTCTCCACAATAACCATCCGTGCGCCAGTGATTCGTTGCTGAAGAGAAACATCAAGACCACGGCCAAGGCAGTGGATGGGTCGTAGTGATAGAGCGCAAATTCTTCGACCATCTTGTTTTAACGGCCAAAGTCCCTGCATTGTTTGTTTAATTGTTAAAATAGTCGAGAAGTGGGATCAAATGTCGTTCAAAGTCGTTGGACAATGGGAGCGGCTGTGGTTGTAATGGCCTCCTCGACTAGAGACCTCCTCTGGCATCTTATAATCAGGATTGGGCAGAAGCGTTCCCGCGAAAACCTTGAGGGCATGTATCATGGCGTCTTCTTTGCCAGGATGTCGAGGTGTTGAGGGCATGTGTTGACACGCTCTCCTCGACCGCAGCTTGCTCAGCCATTTCCAGCTCGGATTCCCAAGCAACGCCTTGGCTCATCGGGAAAAAGCTGCATCAAATCCACACGGTCCCACACGATCCATCAAACAACAGGCACATAGAAACAGTGGACCCAACTGCGACTTTGGGGGGGGGGGGGGGGGGGGGGGGGGGGGGGGCGGGGGCGGCAATCTGGCGTAGATTGATGTTGACCATTCAAATTCCAGTGTCTAGAAAACGGGAAAAACTTTCGACGGCTTCTTTCAGGGCAGTTGCGGCGGATCTGGTTCGGCCTCCTACGACCCTAAACCACCACTCCTCCACTTCTGGTCTCGGCTTCGTTCTCGTTCGCATGGCCAGGCCACACACACACACACACACTAGATGCGGCGATGCATGCGTCCTTGGTCGTTCATGGGACCTGTGCTACACGACAGCCTGGAAGATGAGGATTTCAGGTTCTTCACCGACGCGCGAGGGGGCGAGCGCCTGGTATAAAAGTGTAGAAGCCAGGAGACGAAAGAATGGAACCTCGCTGTTGCTTAATGTCCTTGAGAGGAACTCTACCGCAGAGGTCGTCTTTTCAGCATGGAAAACGGATTTTTCACCCAAATGGGACTCAGTTCTTCCGCAGTCCCTTTGTCCGCCGTTGCGGCCATTTCCAGTATTACATATCTGTTTTCGAGATGGAGCGACAACTCCGGTATGAGCAAGATTCCGAGCATGGACGAGCGTTTCAAATTCGGCTTCCAGCTCAAGGCCAATTACCTTAAGCTTGGCAAGGAGCTCCTCCGCGAAGGTTATTGCAAGTTTCCTCAAGACATGTTTCGGCTCATGACCCAGTTTGGGCCTACGGTCGTCGTTTCCAGAGATCTCATGGGGGAGGTTATCAAAAAGCCGGACGACACGATTATTTTCATGGAGCTTGTAAAGCATGTTGGTTCCCCGGGGCGCCGTCATATGTGGTACAGGAGTCTGACTGGCTGGTTGAACAGGACATGGAAGTCGAACACACTGGCTTTACAAGCGACGATATGGTGGTCGAGACTATTAGAAATGATTTGACGCCAAATTTGGGTACGTCATCTTCCGTTTTTGGCAGAACTAACCTTACGCTGACCACATAGGTCGTATAATGCCTGTCCTATCCACGGAAGTCCAAAATGCTCTCCGCGCAGGACTGCCATCATCAAAAGAATGGACGCCCCTCAACATCAACGAAGTTCTCCTCCGCATCGTGGCCATCGCCTCGGGATCCACCTTCGTTGGCACCGACTTCTGCCACAAGGAAGAATGGATCCACCTGTCGACGCAGTACACGATGGACGTCATCATCGCGGCCGAGAAGCTCAAGATTCTACCCGCGGTCTTGCGGTCACTCGCCATCGAGCTGGGCTGGGCTCCAGATCTCAAGCGCATCACTGAGCACCGCGAGAACGCCAAACAATACCTGCGATCCATTATCCAGAAGCGGGGGCAGACGATGGCTAGCGGTGACGGGTCGTGTGAGAAGCCGGACGACTGTCTGCAGTGGATGTCGAAAAAGGCAGAGCAACACATGCATGGTTACGATGATGACGCGGTCGCCATTTCGCAGCTGAGTCTGAGCATGGATGCCATTCACAGCACGACCATCACGACCACGCAAGCGTAAGGCCTCTTCTGCACCCCAACCCGTCCCCCAACCAACTATTAATAGCCTCCTCAATCTCGCCACGCATCCCTCAGTCCTAACCCCTCTCCGCAACGAGCTCACTGCCGCGCCGGCCCTCTCCCCCCCCGCGACCCAGCAACCTCACCAAATCGACGCTATCCTCGTGCGTCCTCCTCGACACCCTCATCATAGAATCGCAGCGCCTCTCGCCCGTGCTCCTCGTCATCGGCAAGCGCGTCGCCCTACAGCCCATCCCCCTCTCCAACGGCACAACACTGCCAGCTGGGACGCACATAGCGTGTCCCAGCGGAGCCGTCGGCACCGACCCGTCCATGCACGCCGACCCGCTATCTTTCCGACTCGACCGCTTCCTTAAGACTTCGTCGGGAACCGCGCCGCCTGCCGACGCCGCCGCTTCGACCACCACACGCAACGCCCTCACTGCGTCCACAAAGCATAGTCTGCACTTCGGCTTTGGCCGTCATAGCTGCCCTGGCCGCTTCTTCGCGGCCATGGAGATCAAGCTCGTCTTTGCGTTTTTGGTGCAAGGGTGGGACGTTGCGCTGGGCGAAAAGGGACAGGCGAGCCGGGAACTGCGGCCGGCCGAGCGCGAGAAGGGCGATAGTATCACATCCGATTCGAGCGCTCTTTTGTACGTGAGGAGGAGGGTTGATGCGGAGTAAGAGGTGGGATGGGTGTCTTCCGTTTTCGCCTTCTGTTATGACTGGTTTTGTTTTGTTTTGCAAATGCATCGTCTCCTTTTTGCAAGCAGAGTCTGTCGTTTCTGAGAAGCAATGGGCCTGGAGATGGATGGAAGTACAGAACTCATCACTCGCGTCTCTCACTGTACTTACACACGCCAGCATTCAGCATCGTCAGCATTTGCCGCATATAGAAGTATATAAACATATATACGCATTTATCGACAGAAATTCTTCTTCTTCTTCTTCTTCTTCTTCCCCACGCCTTCTTCCCTTCCTATTTAAACATGCTGCGCACACGGTAGTCTCGTCTGTCTCTCTTTTCTATCATCGCAAATGCCTGTTCGTGCCCGTGCGCCACCTACCACCCACAGACCAACGGCTGGCCCAGCCCACAAAAGAAAACCCTTCTCTTCCGCCAACCACCTACCGCCGCTTTCAAAGACACACAAGCCAACAAAAAAGAAACGAAAGGCAACACGTACAACAGGCGGGATTCGCTGCTGGTCACCCACGCAACTACTAATCGCCCGCAACGTAGCTTGTCTATGGAAGAGCGGACGGGGTTCCGAATTCTCTACGTGCTATGGTCGTACGTATTAGTCTGAACGGAGCACTTTATTCATAAAGGTATGTAGTAGATTATTTTTATTATGTTAATTAATTAATTAATTAATTAATTAATTATTTTACGTCTTACTAGAGCTATAGGCTATCTAAGACGGAGCTATCTATAGGGGATACTATATACGTTTATAAGGTAAGTAGGGATGCCTAGCTAAAGAGTCTTATATAATGAAGTATAATTCTTAGTATAGTGTTAGTATAGGGTTATTTTAGATAGATAGTTTATCTAGGCTCTTTTTAGGTAAGGGGGGGCTAAGAACTAGCCTTCCTACTATTATCTAAGTAGATAGGTAGCATAAAGTAAGAGTAATAAAAGGAAGGGGGGTAGGAAGAAGGCGTACATAGAAAAGTAAATATAGTATAGGGTAGTAGGTAAGATAGATTATATATACGCTCTACTATAGCATTCTAGTACTATCCCTAATAGCATAATTTTAAGGTAACCTAATATTTATGCTAGGAGGATGGCTTTATTAGATAATAGGGATAGTTTAGATCCTAGGAGTAATAAGTACTATTATAGTTACTATACTTTAACGCTATATAGGTATATTTCGTGCCTCTCTTTATATAGTAGTTATAGTTATGCTTTTCTATAGTATAGGGGCTAGTATATAGTAAGTATTTAGTCCTATTATAATACCTAGAGGAGCTATAGCTAAATTCTTAACACTTTATATACTATATATCTAGAGTGATCCTAAGGAGTTTTATAACCCTTATACTTACTCCTATAAGATAGAATAGCTTTAAGATAGCTATCTCTACCTCTTTTACTATATAGAAGGCTATAATAACTAACCCTACTTTTTAGGTAGCTCTCCTTTCGGCTAAAGCAAGCTAGTATAGAGTTCTAATAATAGAAAGGCTAGGATTAAAGGTATAGACCTCTTCTATAATAAATTATCTAATATTAAGTAAGTATAGGTCTTTAATAGGGATGCTATAGGTAATAACCTTATACTAGGTTTAGTTCTCCTAGACTATAGTATCTAGGAATAGGTAGGTAAAGAGGTCCTTATAGGAGGTAAGGAATTTAGACTTATACTAGGGTAAGCTAGTAAGTAGGATGTTACCTTTCTCTATATATATTACTATTAACATAACTAGGCTAGATATACCTATATTCTTAAAGGTATTATTAATGTTATTTCGTATAGAGAGAGGGTTAAAGTCTAGGAAGGGACTTTACTACTAGATAATAACCTATATATCCTATAGGGCCTTTAGGGAAGTAGTAGCTAGCTTTATAGTTATCTTTAGGTAAGGAGTTATTATGTATAGTTTTCTAGTAGTAGTTACTTTCTAGGCTTAGGTTACGTATAATAGGTTAGCTAGGGTTATAGGAAGGATAACTAGCTTTTATAGCTAGTAGACCTTTACTCCTAGCATATAAGTAGTATTTTTAAGGGAGTAAACTTAAGTAGTAAGAACTAATAATATATTACCTATATAACCTATCTTAGTATAATCCTATAGGATGTTACTAAGGTTATAGAGTCTTTACTTCTTACTTATATTATATATAAGGTTTATTATGTATAGGATGTAAGAGAGTACTATATTAATTACCTCCTAGGTAGTATTAAAGTTTAGATAAAATCCGAACCTAGTCCTTTTTCCTTAGTAGGTAGGGTTAGGTTTAGAGGTATCTACTAGGATAGTTCTCTTTAGCATAGTATATTATTTCTTAATTAGGCCTAGTACGATAATTAGTAGGAATGATAGGGGGATAGGGCTTATAGGGAAGTCCTAGTCTATATTATAATAGCTATTAGATGCTAGTAACGCGAGCATATATTAGATACTAGTAATATAAGTATATTATAACTACGCCCTTATGTAATTACTTAATAAGCCGAAGCTAATCATAACTAAGCTACGTAAACCGGCTAAGCTACGTAAGCTAGTAGTACTAATAGATAATAAATACTACTAAGAATATATAGCCTACTTAATAGCTAATAAAACTTCGCGCGGTAATAAGAAGATTAATTTCTTATCTATTTTAATAACGTAACTAAAAGTAGTAATTCGTATAGTAAAGAGAGAGTTTAGTTCTTATTTTACTTCTTATATAAATATATATAGAAGATAGAAGAGTATATAGCATCTTCTATATTTATAATAATTAAGAAGACTTTACTTAACTTCATCTTTTAACTACTTAACTTTAATTAAGATCTTTTTAATTTTATATACATCCGACTAAGTAGATAGCCTTTAGGTAAAAGCCTACATATTAGCCGCTTAACGATTCATAATAGATATAGAAGATTATTCTAGGTATTATCCCCGTTCTACTTTTTTATTACCTAAGGGAGGTATTAGAATACCTAAACTAGGCATACTATATATATAGCCTAAGCCTTATATACGACCGTCTATTATTTAAGAAGGTAATTTAAGTCATCTTAGTAAGGCGTATTAGTGTTATCTAAGGACTAAAGAGTATTAAGTACGTATTAGCTATAGAAGTCTTTATAAGGCTATAGTATAGCATATAAATATTAAGGAGGCATCCTCTTTATACCTACTTATAAGAAAGTAGAAGACTATTCTATACGCGGATAGTATAGCTAAGAATTAAGCCTACGCGACTAGTACTTAAGAGGAGTCTAGTAGTTAATAATAAATACCCTCACATAGAGGTACTAAATTACCTTATAAATTAGAGGAAGGAAGAGGATAGGTACTCCCCTTCTTATTATAATCTTTCTACTCCCTATTACCGGTTAAGTTTAATACGTAAGTATAAGAGAAAGGTCTTTTTTATATAATATAATTTTAGGTTAAAGAAGCTTTTAGGCATATTCTACTAGAAGAAGCTAATAACTATTAATCTAAGATTACTCCTCTCATAAAGGGAGAAACCTAGGATATTACTATTTATATAAAGATGTAAATTAAGACTCTTAAATAAGTTATCCTTAACTTAGTAGAAAGGATTATAAGTTATTAAACTTCGTCGCGCGAAGATACTATTAAGTTAATAAGTTTATAGTATTTAGAAGAGAATAGATCCTAGAAGAAGAAGAAATATATACTAAGAGTACCTAACCTACCCGAATTAATAAATAGCTAAAACCCTACGTATAAGCATTAGTAGCTCCTTATAAATAATAAAATCCGTAGTAATAAGGACTACTTTAAAAGAGGTACTACTATAGATACTAAGGAAGCCATTATAAGTTACATCCTCTCTAGGATATAGGGTAAGGTAGTATAGCATTTAGTACTATTTCTTTATACCTATATAAAGATAGATAATCTAGTCCTTAATACTAACTTATATTACTAGCTTAAGTAAGTATTTAAGAATCCGTACCGGTAAAAGGATATAAAGAAGAAGCTAAAGGACCTTTATTATAAAATTCCTATAGATCTTAAGAAGTTCTAGTTAGAGTTTATATACCTAGCTTTAGAAGCTAACCTTCCGTATAAATAATAGAAAGAGGATTTTTACTCTTTATTAGATCTCCTACTATAAACTCATTTAGTAGGAATTAAATAAGATAACTCTATTTCATTTAAAGAATACCTTTAAAAGGCATACCCTATTATATAAAGTATAATTAAGTACCGAAATAGTTAAAATGTATCTTTATTATCCTAGGAAGACCGTATAAAGAAATAATAATAGGAATAAGTAGGTAAATCTACTCTTTTAATAGGTAGAAGTTTAAGAGAGTAGCCTTTTTTAAGGTTATTATAGAGATCTACTCCTTATATAATAACGGAAAATTTAATATATAAAGGAAAAGTAGAACTCTAAGGTAATATTAGACCCTACTATTAATATAGAAAGTTTAGATACCTTATCTAATAGTGCCTAGAAATTAAAGTAAAGATAGTTAATATAGTAATAGAAGAAGAAGGAGAAGAGCGTATAATATTAGAACTATACTCTTCTTTATTAGAAAATAATAAGTCTTAGAAGAAGTCTCCTCCCTAAGATATAAGCTTAGAGCTCTATAAATTACTAATTTATAGGTAAACATTTATGACCTTATTAGAGGATACCCGTTTACTATATAAACTATAATTATAGCTAGTAGTCATGCCGTACCTATTTATGCCCTAGTTAATACTAGCATAAATAGATCTAGCTTTATCCATCCTTAACTCCTTCTATAACTTAGGGAATTAGGGATTAAGAAAAGAAAGATTACTAGTAGGAACCTTAAAGTCTCTAGGTTTAACTAACGCATAAATAAGTAACTTAATTTCATTTATTAATTATAATTCCGTTTCTAACATTAGCTAGTTATAATATACGCCTTTATACTAGATATTAGGCGCTATAATATTATTCTAGGCCGCTAGTTCCTTATATATTATTATATTCTTCTTAATTACCGTAACTAATAACTTATTTAGTTAGATCCTCTAGACTAAATTTCTTTTTTAAATCTTTTAAACATTCTAAAATTATCTATACGAAGTAAAGTTTTACGGATAAACTAATTAATTTCTTTAATATATATCTCCGACGATATTAAAGTTAATAATTAAGAAACCTTTTTCACTTCTCTTATAGAAATTAACCTACCTATAAAAACACTAATAGAAGTAGTAGATCTTTATTCTATTATACTAGATGATATTAATAAAGCTAATAAAGATGAAGCTTTTAATAAATACCTTAATAATCATTTACCCTCTAAGTATAAGAACTACCGCGATGTCTTTTTAAAATAAGAGTCTAACTAGCTACTACCTTCTTATATAGGAGTTAATCATTAAATTTCTCTTACATATAAGGATTCTCTACGCCTACTAATAAGTCCCCTCTATAGAATGTCTCTAGAATAGCTTACCGTAGTAAAGGAATATATCTAAGAGAATTTAAAGAAGGGATTCATTACTAAGAGCTATATACCCTATACCTCTCTAGTATTAGTAGTAAAAAAACCCGGAGGTGGTTAGTGAATTTATATTAACTACTAACGGTTAAATGATTAGATAAAGAAGGACTTATATCCTTTACCTCTTATCTTAGAACTCTTATAGAGAGTAGGTAAAGGAAAGGTCTACATAAAACTAGATATTTAATAAGCTTTCTATTAAATCTAACTTTAAGAATAGTCTAAAGAATATACTACCTTCCGTATAAGATACGGATTATTTAAATACCGTGTTTTACCTTTTAGGCTAAGTAATAGACCTACTACTTTTTAACATTTTATTAACTAAGTTCTCTTTAACTATTTAGATGATTTCATTATTACTTTTATAGATGATATTCTTATTATTTCTAAAAACCCGTATAATTATACTTAACACGTTATTAAAGTTCTATAATAATTACGTAAAGCGGGACTATAAGCTAATATAAAAAAGAGTAAGTTTTTAACTACTCGTACGAAATTCTTAGGATATATTATCTCTACTAAGGGTATATTAATAGACCCGTAAAAAATTAAACCTATTTATACCTAGTAATTACCTATAACCCTTTAATCCCTTTAGTCTTTCTTAGGATTCTATAACTTCTATTAGAGATTCCTCCCTAACTATAGACGAATTAGCCGGCTACTAGAAAAACTATATTTAAAAGTAAAATAGCGATAACTTAGGCTAGTTAAGGAGGAATCTTTTAGAAACCTTAAGAAACTAATATATAGTGAATCACTACTAGTAAACTATAATCTAACTTTAGATACTTATATAGAAATAGACATAAGTAACGGAGTAGTTATAGGAGTTCTATTATAATATTAAGATAATTACGAATAGAGACCGGTATCCTTTTATTCTAAGGTAATATTAGATGCTGAACTCCGCTATAGAATACCTAATAAAGAACTCCTAGCTATTATATAAGGACTAGAGGAATAGAGATCCATGCTTATAGGCCTTTATAAACCTTTTCTTATAATTATAGACTATTAAGCATTAGAACACTTTACCTCTAAGTACTAATTATCCGTACGATAAGTAAGATAGGCTAAATAACTTACTAAGTACTAAGTCTAGTTTACCTACTAACTAGGAAAGGAAAACATTATTATAGATATTCTTATAAGAAAGTAAGAGTAACTTAAGACTTAAAAAGAAAAAGTAAAGGCTATATAAGAGTAGTACCTTATTCCTACATCCTAGGTAGTCCTACTTAGGATAATAGAGCTAGAAGTTTCTCTACTAATAATTTTCATTAACGAACTCCTCTACGCGAATAGAGAAAATCTAGATCTTAAACTATAGAGAGAAATAACTTAACTTTAACTAGAAAATGAATTATATTAGAAGTTATAGAATGGATTACTTCTTTACTATAGCGCATTAGTTATTCCTAACTAGGATAACCTTTACGTAAGAATAATTAAAGTAATATATACTACTTACGTTACTACCTATCCTAGAATTAATAAAATATGAAAGCTATTATAGTAATACTATTACTAGCCTAGCTAGACTTACATAATTAAGAGATATAGCTAAAACTACTATATTTACTACTAGAATTATGAATTTACTAATAAGATACCTAGCCTTCTATATCCCCTACTAATTCCTAACCGTCCCTAGTAATACTTAGCTATAGATTTTAAGGAGATGCCGTAAGACTAAAAGGAATTTAATTATATCCTTATTATTATAGACCGGTTATCCTAAAGAACCTTTAGTTTACCTTATATGAAGAAAATTAATGCTAAAGGAGTATCCTAACTTTTTTATAATTACGTCTACCGTATTTTCGGAAATCCTAAAAGTATACTATTAGATTAAGGTTCTTAGTTCATTTTAGCCTTCGTATAGGAGTTATGTAAGTTAACTAGTATTAAATAACACTTTAATTTAGCTTATTACTCCTAGATAAACGGGATTACTAAAATAGTTAATTAGGTCCTTATGCGCTAACTATGACCCTTTATTAATTACTACTAAAATGACTAGTCTAATCTTCTACTATTAATAGATTTAGCTTAGGCTACCCTCCTATATAAGGCTATAGGTCTCGTACTAGCTAAAATAGATCTTAGCTTCTTACTACGTATGTATTATGACTAGACTACTCGTATAATAATAACTACTTTACTAGAAGGTAGAGCATAGTCTATAGCTTAGTCTCTCTAAAAAAGAAGATAAGAGGCCTATAAGTACGTCTATAAATTAATTCGCTAATTATAAGAAAAGAACTACTAGTAAGCTAATAAATACCGTTACATACCTAACTTTAATATTAGAGACTTTATCTACATTAAGAAGACTAGCTAGATAACGGACCGGCTAAATCTAAAATTAGATACTCCTAACATAGGACCATTTAAGATTACTAGAATAAAAGGACATTCGTACGAATTAGATCTTCTAAAAAGCATAAAGGTTATAAACCTTTTCTATACTAACTACCTACGTAAAGTAGCTATAGACCCATTACTATAACAGAGATATACTAAGCTAGAACCTAAGATTATTAATAACTAGTAAGAATAGGAAGTTAACTTTATCTACGTAAGTAAGGTTACTTACGGAATTTTAAGGTATTAGGTCTAATAGGTAGGATATAATTAAGATAATAAGTAGTATATAGTAAGTTCTTTTATTAGGGCCTCCTAAAAAGTAGAGGACTTCTATACTACTAATCCTTCTACCCCTAGACTACTAAAGAACCTAGAAAAATAGAAAAGAGGCTTCCTCTAATAAGAATTATGGGAAGAAACATAATCTAATAACTAGCCCGCCTATACTCTAGTAAAGAGAATCCTCTAACGCTATAGTAAATAACTCTTATCTATACGAACTAATTTATCCTTATCTATCTTATATTTCTATTTTAATTTTATTCCTTATCCTTTATACCCCTACTCCTCTTCCTCTTCTTTAGTAGGAACTAGCGCCGACTTCTTAAGTTTAGGCCTTATTAGACCTTTAATAGAGTCCTAGAGGAATTTATTAACCTAGTTATCTATTATACGGCGAAGAGTAAGGTACTCTCTAGGCTATATCTTATCCTTATACCTTTTATATTAATTTAGGGGATGAGCACCTATAAGGTTACTTATAGTATAGTTAAGGTTACTAGTACCCTAGACGTAGTTCGCGTAATAACCCTATAAGAAACCTAGTAACTTACGGTAACTATAGAAGATGTAAGTAGAGAGATATAACTAATACTTAGTATAACTAGTAGCCTAATTAATACCTATGTATTAGATTAAGTAAGCATCGCGTAAAGAACTATAAGATTCCGTAGATATAATGTTAAAATAATCCTTAGAAACTAGGATGATAGCATAATAAGCTAAGTTACTAAGGCCTAATATGCATATTACGTGTTAGCTAGTTTCATTACCGCTAAGGGATTTCTATAATAAGTTAGCTATTACGCGAGGATAAGTAAGTAGTAATATATACCTTAGTAAGTTTTTTAAAGGCCTTATACGGGACGAAAATTATAATCTTATTAGAAGTATCTACCTCTAAGTCCTAATCTAAAGGTTCTACTAGTAATTCCGTAGGTAAAGTAGCTAGATAAATAATGCTACTATTATTACTTTTACGCGAAGGTATACTTAGTAGTACACCGACGTAATAGCTACTAGAATATATACGTAAAGGTAAGGTAGGTAAATTAGCTTACGTAACGTTCGCGCGAGGATTTATAGGTAGAATAGTAACATATACTAGCTCTTAGGAGCTAAGTACTATACCTAGACTAGTTAGCTTTACTTTACCTTTTTAAAACTCTAGATATATAGATGATTAGCTATTTATATATAATGTCTTATATAACGGTCCTAAGTTGCCTTAGCATCCTCTTAAGGCGTCGTATTACCTTTAGGGTGCTTAGAGTAATGAAGTTAATTAGATACTATTACGTAATAATTAGTCGAGCGTTTTAAACTTACTATAACTAGGAGGACTTACTATTATTACTAGAACTAGTTACTAGAGCTAGTTACTTAAGTAAGAGATAGGCTAAGAGTAATAGGAAGATATAATAATAGAAGTAAGGTCTATTATTATTATTAAGGTAGTAGTAAAGAAGGTTAGTTAAACTATAAACCTAATAATAAGATATACCTAGTAGTCCTATACTTTACGCCCTTACTAAAATAGCGCTAGTTAGTTATCTATATAAGTACCTAATAAGCTAACTTAGGCTTCCTATTAGAGGGAGGAATATCGTAATAGCTATTAGATGCTAGTAACGTAAGTATATATTAGATACTAGTAATATAAGTACATTATAACTACGCCCTTACGTGATTACTTAATAAGCCGAAGCTAATTATAACTAAGCTACGTAAACTAGCTAAGCCGCGTAAGCCGGTAGTACTAATAGATAATAAATACTACTAAGGACATATAGCCTACTTAATAGCTAACGAAACTTTACGCGGTAATAAGAAGATTAATTTCTTATCTATTTTAATAACGTAACTAAAAGTAGTAATTTACGTAGTAAAGAGAGAGTTTAGTTCTTATTTCACTTCTTATATAAATATATATAGAAGATAGAAGAGTATATAGCATCTTCTATATTTATAATAATTAAGAAGACTTCACTTAACTTCATCTTTTAACTACTTAACTTTAATTAAGTTCTTTTTAATTTTATATACGTCTAACTAAGTAGATAGCCTTTAGGTAAAAGCCTATATATTAGCCGCTTAACGATTCATAACACCTAATAGTATAGGAGGAGGGAAGATTAGAGGTTAAGGATAGAGTCTACTATGCTTAGGCTATCTCTACTCTAGTATACTAACTACTTACCTAATTAGTAGCTAAATATTAGAAAGGATACATGTTTATAGTAAGTCTTACTAATATTAATAAGGCTTTAGTAATAAAGCCGGTTATTAGTAGTAATAAGATCTATTACTATCTACCTAAGTAGATTAGTAATAAGTACCTACTATTATTTAATAAGACTCTTACGGATTTACTCCCTCCTAACTAACTAGGAATTAATTATAAGATTAAACTAAATAAGCTACTAAATAGGAAGGACCTAGACCCCCCCTAGGGACTACTATATAGGATAAGCCGTAAGGAGTTACTTATCTTACGTAAGATGTTATATAAGCTCCTAGAGAAGGGGTTTATATACGTAAGTAGCTCTCTAGCCGCGGCTCTAGTACTATTTATAAAGAAACCTAGTAGAGGATTAAGGTTTTATTACGATTACTAGGCTCTTAACGCCCTAATAAGGAAGGACTATTATCTACTCCTACTAATTACGGAAATGTTAGCCCGGATTAGATAAGCGTACTAGTTTACTAAGCTAGATATAGTCTTAGCATTCTACTATATTTATATTACTAAAGGAGATAAATAGCTAATAGCCTTCTATACCTAATTTAGACTATTTAAGTAGTTAGTAACGCCGTTTAGCCTTACTAATACTCCTAGTACCTTTTAACAGTATATTAACTAGGTACTAAGAGAGTTCCTAGATAATTACGCTTTAGCCTATATTAACGACGTTCTAATCTTTATAGAGGGATCCTAGAAGGAGTATTATTACTAGGTTAGGATAGTAATAGACCGCTTACTTATAGTAGGTCTCTATATTAACATTAGGAAGTATAAGTTTAAGGTCTAATTAATAAAATACCTTAGCTACATTATTAAGGCCGGATAAGGAGTACGTATAGACCTATCTAAGGTTAAGGTAGTAAAGAACTAGGCTAGACTAACTACTATTAAGGCTATATAAGGCTTCTTAGGCTTTACTAACTTTTATCGTCGTTTTATTAGTAGTTTCTTAGAAATTACGGAACCTCTTATTAGGCTTATACGGAAAAATAAGGAGTTTAGATAGGATAATAAGACTAAGAGCGCGTTTAAGAGGTTAAAGCTAGCATTTATTAAGGCGCCTATGCTAATATAGTTTAACCTAGAAAGAGAGACGGTATTAGTAATAGACTTATTAGGTTACGCTACTAGGGGAGTCCTTTACTAACGTAATAATTAGGGAGTCCTCTAACTAACCGCCTTCTACTTAAGGAAGAGTAACATATATAAAGTGAACTATAAGATCCATAATAAGGAGCTCCTAGTAATTATTAAGGCGCTAGATAAATAGGATTACCTATTAAGGAGTATTAGTAGCTTTACTATCTAGATAGACTATAAAAACTTAGAGTACTTCATAACTAGTAAGTAACTAAATAAGTATTAAGTCCGCTAGGTAGAGAAGCTTAGTTAGTATAACTTTATAATAGCATACATCCTAGGAAAGGATAATACCTAACTAGATATACTATTATAAAGAGAGTAAGACCTGCCTACTAACGTAGATAATAGCCGCTTAAAGTACCGCTTTATCTAAATACTTAAGTTATTACCCACCGGCCTTATAATAATAAAGGCTAGTTAAGAGGAAGAACTAGTAGAGGAGGATACTACGTAGGCATACCCTATTACGTTAGGCGGTAATAATACTAGGGCTAAATAGATAACTAATATATAGAGAGAGTTAGTAGGAGAGGACGGAGCTTACTAGGCCCTAAAGATAGTAGTACTTAGTAGGAGTAGGATAGTACTAGCAGAGCTCTCCCTTAGTAAGATATTAATATCCGACCTAATAGTAGATAATAGGGGTAACCTTTATTAGCGTAGTCACTTATAGGTACTAGATTCTAAACCTCTATAAACTAGTATCCTCTAGATAATATATAACTCTCTAGAGGTAATCTACCCTAGTAATAATAAGATAGTATCCTAGCTCTACTATCTTAAGTTATTTTAGCCGAACTATAACGTGTAGGTAAAGTAATTTAGGCATAATTATAACGTCTACGGAGCGACTAAATTCTAGAGAGACTATAAGTAAGGACTACTCTAACTACTCCTAGTTCTAAATTAATAGTAGTAAGAGGTATCTATAGATTTTATAGGCCCTCTTATAGCTAGTAAGGGGAACACCTACATACTAGTCATTATAGATAGGCTATTAAAAGATGTAATCCTAGAACCCTATTATGATCTAATAGCTAAGGCTATAGCGTTATTATTCCTATAAACATACTACTAGTACTATAGGTTACCTAATACTATTACGTTAGACTAGGGTCCGTAGTTTATAAGTTTTTTATAGGAACGCGTCTATAAACTATTAAAGATTTAGTAGTATCTCTTAACGGGTTACTACCTAGAGATAGATAGTTAGACTAAGAGAGTAAATACGGAGGTTAAGCGGATATTAGCCGCGTTAGTTAACTAAGTATAGGATGACTAGGCTAACTACTTACTAGTTATTAAGTTCGCGTTAAATAATAGGATATTAGCTACTATAGGCCTTAGCCCGTTCTTCTTATTACATAGTTATCACGCTAACCTCTTATAAATAAGACTCTTAGAAGGCCCCTAGCGCATTACTAACCTATAAATACTAGTAGTATAAGGTGATACCATTATAATAAAGATCTAAGAGGCTACTACTTAGGTAGAAAACGCGATAACCGTATCCTAGGTAGACTAGAAGTAGTAGGTAAACCGCTATTATAACGCCTTACTAGCATATAAAGTAGGTAATAAAGTTTAGCTAAGCCTTTATAATATCTCTATAGACTATCCTATTTAGAAGCTAGATTACTAGTTAGTAAAGTATACCGTAACGTAAGTTATTTTAAATAAGGCCTACCGGTTAGATGTACTAGGCACTATCTATAACATCTTTAATATAGACCTACTACGACTAGCGTCCGATAATGCCTTACTAAGCTAGGCATATATAGATTATTAGCCGCCTATAGTCATTATTAATAATAAGAACGAGTAGGAGGTAGAATATATACTAGATAAGTATTAGTATTAAAACTATTAAGAGTTCTTAGTAAAGTAGACCGGGTATATAAGACTAATATAGAAACCGGCGTCTATATTTAAGAATATAGTAGCCGTTAATAAGTTTAAAGCTAGTTAATAAGTTTAGGTTAAAAGTAAGGGAGCACTACTAAATAATAAGTAAATAATAGCGGACCCTAGTAGTAGAACGTCTAATAAGCGATAGCACTATCTAAATAAGCTACTAGTAGTACTACCTATGCCTAGGCGCTATAGTACTAGGCTTAAGTAAGTAAACTAGCTAGATTAGGACTCTAACTAATAGGGGCCGCTAGTAATATATACTAACTACGTAAGCCTACCTATAATAATTCTCTTTATAAGGTCTAGAACTACTAAACCCTACTTACGCTCTACTTACTATTCTACTAACTCTATAATCTTTATAACTATACTACCTTATAACCTTATTATCCTACCATACTATAGACGCTAATAATAACTACTTATATAACTTACGTAACCGCGTTACTAAGCTTAAGAATCCCCCTCCTCTAGTTAATACTATAGACCCTACGGCTCCTTCTATTATCCCTACGGACCTAGCCCCCCCTCCTAATAAGGCTAACCCTACTACCTACCCTAATACTTACCCTAGTAACCCTTACTTTAGCGCTACTCTCTATATCCCTTCTATCTTTAGTAATATTAAAGACCTCCTTAGCATTAAGCTCCGTGGTTACTACTTTTATATTATATTAGGCTCTAGTTAGGACGACCTTAATAACTCTATCTATAATATTATTACTACTACTAGTAGTATAATCCTCCCCTTCCCTAACTTTAGTGATACTAAGGATGAAGAGGAGGACTACTTAGGCCTATTCCCTCCTAGATCTATCTAGTATTAGATTATTATAGATAAGGTTATTATTAGTCTTACCCCTTATAATACCCTACCTATACCTAGTTATAATACGCGCTAGATCTTACCTACTAAGCTATATATACTTATTACTATTAGCATTACTAAGCTACCCTAAGGCTAGCGCTATTCTATCTATACCCTACCCCTATTCCCTTACCTTAGTATTAATAAGTACTTTATAGTCTAGTAGGGCTACCTATTACCTAGCCGCGTTACTAACTACTATATCTACTTATAGTAGATCTATAGTAATAAGCTAGAGTATAACGTGTTTATTATTTACTACCCTAACGCCCGCCTCTTTCTATCCCTCTCCCTTAGTAATATAATTAAGGCTATAGGTAGCCTTATCCTTAACCGCCCTAGTAGTCTACCTAACCGTAAGACCTAGTTCCTTACCTACTCTACTAGTACTAATATCCTGCTATTTAGCTAGCTACCTAACGAGTATAAGTCTAGCTAGGGTCTTATCCTCCCTATTAAGTAGTTCTACTACCTAATCTTCGTCCGTATTAGGAACCTCCCTAACCTAGGCTATATCCTCTATAAGTGCCCTAGTAATAAGGAGTTCTAGGCCCGCCTTATCTCTTACGGCTTTACTAATAAGTAAGCTACTATAGTAACCCTAGTAGCTACCTTAGCTCCTACCCTTTCCTTACTATTCCCCTTTTTTACATAGTAGATTAGCGTTATATTTAACGGCGTAAAGAATAGGGTATTATTACGGTTTCTAACTATTTACATCCTTAGATAGATCCTATAGTTAAAGTATTAGGCTTAAAGTGCCGATTCTCCGTATATACTTACTTAGATTAGTACTTTAATCCTACCGTTATAAGACTAGCTTACTATGACTAATTATTACTATAAGAAAGGAGTTAACTTACGTATCTACGTCTTAATCTCCTAATAATAAGCTCTTCTATATTTATAGAGTCTAGTATTACTAAGAGCACTATAATCTTATTATTAATAGTTATAATATATAGATTTAGTACTAGTATAGCTAAGAGCTAGCTCTTACTATTATTTAGGGACTATACTTTAATATAAGTATCTTTATTAACCTAGAAAGGAACTATCCTTAGGTTAGTAGCCTCTTAGCCTCTAACTAGTAGGTTTATAGCTAGTATACTAGCCTCTAGGTTAATACTTCCTAAATAAGTTATAGGAGCTATCTTTAATTTAACTAGCTATAGTAGTTAAAGGTTTTAAATGTAAGATTTAGCACTATAGGGGGTTAAATTAAGTAGTAATAATAATATATTTAGAGTAGGTATTAGATAAAACCTTAGTTTATAAGGTTTTATCTATAGAGGGCTTTTTATATATTCTTACTTATATATATAGCCGTATTTAGGTCCTAGTTAGTAGCTACTAGGCCCTCCCTTAATTCCTAATCTCTAGTAGGGTCTATAGGTATTAGTATTATAACTAGCTATAATATTATAGTCTAATAAGAGTAGATAGTTAATTACTTTAACCTATCTTACTACTTTATAGACCTAGATTATGTCTATAAGTATCTATTAAATCTACTATATAAAATTCACTATATAGCCTTAAAAGCTCCCCTTACGCGACTAACTACCTACTAATTATGAAATCTCGCTATGCTACTTTTATATAATTATTTTTTCGCTCTTAGCTTTATCCCCTTACTAAAGGCTATTTAAAGGTAACTTAATAGTTTATAGTTAAAAGACTTACATTATAGATTAAGATCTAGCGTTTTTAGTGCCGCGATACTGTAGTGTTAGAGTAGGTCCCGGTAACTATGTTAAGTAGGGGCTAGGGAGAGGGCGCTTAGCGTTTAAGACCGGTACCATTCTGAGTCTCTTAACATTTAGCTAAGTCGGTAGAGGAGAGTGCGACGGTCTTTCTCATGTAGTAACTGCTGCGAGTTTTGCAAAAGCTAGTAACTACATGGATGGATGTTGACTAGAGTTGAAGAATGAAAGCGCATCTGGAGCATAAGAAGTGACGTTAGGCCAGGGATCAAGCAGGGGACCTGGACATTGAACGCATGCATGCAAGTGAGGGGCGCAGCAGCACACGACAGTCTCGTTGGGTTTGCTCTGTTTGCTAAATATGCGCCAGCCGCCAACAGCTGGTCAAGACATTTCATCATTTCCAAAAAATGTTCCTCGCCAGCCCACAAACGGGACGGGCCGCTCCCGGTCCGCACATCCCCAACCCTTCCTCCACGAGTTCGCCATCTATTCTCAGGATCCACAGCGCAATGCCAATTAGCCGCCAAACGCCGGTCAAATGCTGTCGAGCAGGAATGTGCGCGCTTACAGCTTCGCAAACACCGTCGCCACCTGCCCGCTCATGTCGATCAGCGTGCTCTTGTTGCGCACCCAGGCTTCGAGTCCGCGCCTGCCGTTCTCAACGCCAACGCCGCTCTTCTTCCATCCGCCCACACTCATCTCGGCCGGCGACTCGCCCCACGTGTTCATCCAGGTGATGCCTGCCTGCAACTGCTGAATCACCTTGTGGCCGGCGTTGAGGTCCTTGGTAAAGACACCGGCCGCCAAACCCATCTGAGTCTTGTTAGCCCGGGCAACAGCCTCGTCGACCGTCTTGTACGGCAGAATGCTCATGACTGGCCCAAAGATTTCTTCCTGGACAATCTTCATTTCGTCGGTGCAGTTGGTGAAGACGGTCGGCTGCACCCAGAAGCCGTCCTTGAGCTCCGACGGCAGGTTCGCGGGAGCCTCTGCGCCTCCGCAGAGAAGTTTGGCCTTATCGTTTTCGATGCCATGCTTAATGTATGACAGGACCTTTTCGTAGTGCACCTTGCTCACTAGCGGACCCATGTTTGTGTTCATGTCGAACAGGTCGCCCAAGCGCACGTATTGAATCTTCTCGAGAAGACGCTTCTCAAAAGCAGGCAGCATGGCCTCGGGGACGAATACGCGCGTGCCGTTGGTGCAGACCTGGCCAGTCGAGTAAAAGTTGGCCATCATGGCACCATCAACTGCGTTTTCGAGCTCGGCATCTTCGAGGATGATGACTGGAGACTTGCCGCCCAGCTCCATGGTCACATACTTCATGCCGCCAGCGGCCGAAGCTGCAACCTTGGACCCAGTGCTCACCTGTCCGGTGAAGGAGACCTTTGCGATTCCCGAGTGCTGCGTCAAGTACGCACCGACATCGCCAGCGCCATGGACAATGTTGAAGACACCGGGTGGGACGCCAGCCTCGGTGTAGATTTTGGCGAGGGTCTCGCCATGGAGGGGAGTGAATTCAGAGGGCTTGTACACCATGGTGTTTCCCGCTGCCAGGCACGGCGCAGACTTCCAGAGGGCGCTGCGTTGACCCGTCAGCATTCACGGCATGCATCTCACTTGGAATTGAAGCGCAAAAAGGCACTGATGAGTATAACAACGCACATTTGAATAGGGTAGTTCCAAGCACCGATTCCGGCACACACACCCAGCGGCTCCTTCTTCGTGTATGCCCATGCATCGTCCCTCAGCTGTATCGTCTCGCCGTTCAACCCACCGCTACCGACCATGTTGGCAAAGTATTCGAGTACATCAGCTCCCGTCACGACATCGACGCAGCTCGTTTCGCTGTAGGCCTTGCCCGTGTCGTGCGTCTCGGTCTTGGCAATCTCATCGTTGCGCTCCCGCAGCAGCTGGACAGCCTTTTGCAGAATACGAGCGCGCTGGGCGGCGGGAGTGGAAGACCAGCCGGGAAAGGCGGCTTGGGCGCTCGCGACGGCTGAATCGACATCGGCGTGGGAGGCTGCATGGACGGTGGCAATGGGCTTGGCGGTCGACGGGTCGATGGACTCGAATGTCTCGCCCGAGGTGGCAGGCTGGACTTTGCCGTCCCAGTAGAGCTGGCGGGCGCCGTAGGGTTGCGACATGGCGGTGGTGATGGATACGACGGTGGTGACAACAAAGCGATGACGGTGAGTGGTAAGAGCACGGCGGCGGAGGGCGACGGAAGTCGCAGCAAAAGTGGGCCGCAGCGCTGAAGCCACGGCGACAACGTCAATGCAGACAGTGAAGTGTGCGGGATCGCGACGGGCGGTGGTTCATGAAATTTTTGACGACGCGAGACGGATGGATCCAGTGACTATATTTTTAGCGTGTGTTATTGATGCGCTCCATTGACCTTTTTCAGGCAAAGGGACCCGCGATCCTCCCCACCACGCGGCTTGGGCTTTGATCCGCCCAGGACCACACCGACAACTCCGTCCACGATCGCCTGTCGTCGACTGATACCGGTGCCATTTTGCGCTGCCATCGGGGCCTGACAGCCTGCCTGTGGGGTAGCCGTATCACTGATGCTGCCATAGCGTTTCCGAGGGTCATCCCAGAGGGCCCTGCATGTCCTCTGTCCCGAAAATTCTTCAAGAGACTTTTCCCCGTCGAGTTTCCTTGTTTCTTGTCTTTGTCCTAAACGCAACCGTCCCTCTTTTTCCTCGTCGTTTCCGTTGATAGTCGTAGCCCCGCCAAAATGTCTACCACCACCAAGCTGCCCGCCCACACCGTCAACGACTATGACTTTGTCATTGCCGGCGGCGGTACTGCCGGCTGCGTCGTTGCTAGCCGCCTGGCCGAATACCTGCCCGACAAGAAGATTCTCCTGGTCGAGGGCGGTCCCTCCGACTTCCAGGATGATCGCGTGCTCCTGCTCAAGGAATGGCTCAATCTCCTCGGCGGCGAGTTTGACTACGACTATGGCACCACTGAGCAGCCCATGGGCAACTCGCACATCAGGCACTCCCGCGCCAAGGTCCTCGGTGGTTGCTCCAGCCACAACACCTTGATTTCCTTTCGCACCTTTGACTATGACATGCAAAGATGGCAGAAGCTGGGCTGCAAAGGATGGGACTTCAAGACCATCAACCGTCTTTTGGTAACGTGCCGCGTCGATATGTACTACGTCATGAACTAACTTGGAGCCAGGACAACCTTCGTAACACCGTCCAGCCCGTCCATGAGCGTCACAGGAACCAGCTTTGCAAGGACTGGATTGTTGCTTCCGCCAAGGCTCTTGACATTCCCATCCTGCACGACTTCAACGCCGAGATTAAGCGTGAGGGCCACCTCAAGCAGGGTGTTGGTTTCCTTTCCGTTGCCTACAACCCCGACGATGGCCGCCGGAGCAGTGCCTCTGTTGCCTACATCCACCCCATTCTCCGCGGCGAAGAGAAGAAGCCCAACCTGACCATCTTGACCAACGCCTGGGTCAGCAAGATCAACATTGAGGGTGACCGCGCTACTGGCGTCAACATCACCCTCTTTGACGGCCAGAAGCGCACCGTTCGCGCCAAGCGCGAGACCATCATCTGCAACGGTGCCGTCGACACTCCTCGTCTGATGCTGCTCTCTGGTCTGGGTCCCAAGGACCAGCTCCAGAGCCTGGGAATCAACGTCGTCCGCGACATTCCCGGTGTCGGCGAGAACCTGCTCGACCACCCCGAGAGTATCATCATGTGGGAACTCAACAAGCCCGTTCCCGCTGACCAGACCACCATGGACTCGGACGCCGCCGTCTTCCTCCGCCGCGAGGTGCCCAACGCCAACGGGGATGACAAGGACATTGCGGACATCATGTGCCACTGCTACCAGATTCCCTTTGTTTACAACACCGCCCGGTAAGTGCCTTTGTACTATTGTGGTTTCAACAGCTGATAGTGACCAGTCTTGGCTACGACACTCCCATTGACGCCTTCTGCATGACCCCCAACATTCCCCGCCCCCGCTCTCGCGGCCGTCTCTACCTGACTTCGTCCGACCCCAACGTCAAGCCTGCGCTCGACTTCCGCTACTTTACCGACCCCGAGGGCTACGACGCCGCTACGATTGTTGCTGGCCTCAAGGCTGCTCGCCAGATTGCCGAGCAGGAGCCCTTCAGGTCCTGGATCAAGCGCGAGGTTGCCCCTGGCCCAAAGATCCAGACGGACGAGGAGCTTAGCGAGTACGGCCGTCGCGTCCACCACACCGTGTACCACCCGGCCGGTACCACCAAGATGGGCGACGTTACCAAGGACCCTCTTGCCGTCGTCGACCCTCAGCTCAACGTCCGCGGCATTAAGAACCTTCGCATCGCGGACGCTGGTGTCTTCCCCGAGATGGTCACCATTAACCCCATGCTTACGGTGCTGAGCATTGGTGAGCGCTGCGCTGAGCTCGTTGCCGAGGCTGCTGGCTGGCAGGGTCTTGAGAAGCCCAAGCTCTAAGCGCATTGGTTGTGGATCTTTGGGTGGAATTTTGGATAATGTAGTCATCAGCTTCACGGTTTACGGAAAAAACGGCGCTTGGTGGAAATTTGCGGGAGACTTTGCTGGGCCATATATCCTAGACGCCATTTATGCATAGCACGGAAAAAATTCAGTATTTAAGTTCGCCTTTGGGTTTCAACGTGTGGTCTGATGGTTGCCGGTTGAAGCCTGGTAAAGCGGGATGGTGAGAAAGCATCTCCGAACCATCTCCCGAGGTCCCGTTCGAGAGTCGTCACTCCACGTGATGGCCTCTCTCGTTGTCACTTGCAACCGTTCAACCGCATCGTCAGCCAAAGGATGCGGCGCTTCGGTTTGCGTTTTCCCAATTTACTTCGAACTTTAATTAGGATCTTTGTTCCAGCCTCTTGTATCGTTCTCGAGTTACTCACGACAGCCCTGCGTTCTCTTTGATACCCCTTCTCCATCATGGCATCAGCAGAAGGATCGGATTCAAAGTAAGATGCGCATTCTCTCTACCTTGCCTGCCACTTTTTCAAGATCTACGCTGACTGTCATACTAGACCCATCTACATACTCTTTGTCGGCGCCGGCGCAGTAGGCTGCTTTTACGCATCACGACTTCATCACGTGGGTGCCCAACTTTCATCACTCGACAGAGCGGTCTAACACAATCATGGATTCAGCCATCCAAAAACATTCATGTCTCTCTAGTTGCTCGATCAAACTATCCCACACTTTCGCGCTCCGGAATTGAGCTCGAAAGTCGCAACTTTGGCAACTACCACTTTACGCCACACGCAGTATATGCGTCAATCGACGAGGCGGCTGCCGCCACACCGCCGTCGGGCTGGTCCTACGTGATTGTAACGACCAAGGCGCTCCCGGGTGTGACGGACGACGCGGCGGCGATTGAGCCGGTGGTCGGCGCGGGCGCGACGTGCATTGTGCTGATTCAAAACGGCGTCGGCATCGAAGAGGCGCACCGCAAACGGTTCCCGCGCAACCCCATCGTCTCCGCCGTCACAGTCATCTCCGCCGAGCAAGTGCGGCACGGCGTGGTGAGGCAGAACCGCTGGACGCGCATCAGCATGGGCGCGTACACGGACGGGCTGGGCGTGGACGACGAATCGGCGCAGCATCAGCAACAGGAGAAGCATCAACTTTCGCAGCGCGGCGACGCGTGCGTGCGCGAGCTCGTGCACCTATTCAACGACCTGGGCGGGCTGCGCGACGCCGAGTTCTACGACGAGGTGTCGCTGCAGCAGGTGCGGTGGCACAAGCTGCTCATCAACGCCGCCTTCAACCCGTCGGCGATTCTCAGCGGCGGCCGCGGCAACGCTGACATGGTGACGGACGCGGAGCTGCGCGCCCATCTGCACGGCATCATGGCCGAACTTTACGACGCCGCGCCGCGCATCCTCGGTCGCCCGTTCCCCGACAAGCTGGCTGCCCCGGACACCATTTTGAAGAGCACCGAGCGCAACAAGGGCGGCAAGCCGAGCATGTTGCTTGATTGGGAGCGTGGTCAGCCGCTTGAGTTGGAGGTCATTCTCGGCCTGCCCATTCGGATTGCGCGCCAGAGGGGTGTCGAGCTGCCGCGGTTGCAGACGGTGTATGCGTTGCTAAAGAGCGCGGTGCGCGAGAGGGATGCGCGGTTGAAGGCGGAGAAGGAGAAGGGAAGCCCGAAGTTGTGACTGCGGCCGCGAAGCTCGCCATGAGTTACTATCGAACAGAGATAGATGTAAAACTTGATTTCGCTAGCCACATCCTCGTCTAAAAAGAGGGACCGCATTAATTGGTCTGGAGTACTTTTCCATTTCGCCTGTTCTCTGTGCAGCAAGTGAGGAGGTCCTTCGTCGTACAATTACATATCCGACCGTCTCCGCATCAATCTTTTTGCGTTCTTGGACAACGGCGAAGTGATGATGATGTTTCGTCTTTATGGACACCACCACAATCTTGACATCAATTCGTCGATTGGAGCCAAGCACCGCCTTATCAAGAAAGCCACTCATCCCTCGCATGTTTCTTTATCTTTGAACTTGTCAAACTGCCCTCACTCCTTCGCCGCTCGCTTGTCTAGCGAGCACATCGCCCCACCTTTGTCAGTGCTCAAGCATTCGATAGGTGACGTCAATGCTTACAGATCTAAAGCTTTGGGAGCTCACTATGGAAGAGAAGGGAAGGTAATGAGCCCTAGTATGAAGTAGTTAGAGCATTCCTGCACAGTTGGAGAATAAATTGAGTCAGGTGCAAGAAACCTAGAAGACAATTCGTAGAGGCAAAGACAATTGACAGGGTCGAGCGATGCTTTCCCTGCGTCGAGACAGCTGGGAGAACGAAGAGCAAGGTGTACGACTCACCCAAGTACCATCGGTGCAGCCCCAAACACATCCAGGGGTCAAAAAGGGGGTGGCGCAACACCTACAACCCAACCCACCACCCAAGCCAAACACACCAGACGTCTTCCTCACTTTGCTGAAGCGTCTCTTTCATCGTAGGGCCCGGCAAGAAGTAGTCCCGAACCTTTCCCGTCGTGTCAGGCCCAAGAGCAAAAATTACGGGATGCGAGACTTGAACTCGCGACCTTCAGTGCTCTTCAAACTTCAGAAATTCTCTGTTAGACTGACGTGATAACCAACTACACCAACCCCGCGTGTAGACTATAAGACTTCGATTGTGCATTTTCTTTCATTCATTCCATCTAAGCAAGCAGTGGAAAACTCCATGTTCTTCTGGACCATTTTGCGGCTCCTGACAGAGTCAAAGCAATTTGACTAGAGCGAGCATGCTAAATTACAATGGCAAACAGGTGGACTTGTAAGTGGGTCGTGGAAAGAGGGAGAACAAAAAGGGGCAGGGGAAGGAAGATCCCAACGAAGGACTCCAACAAAGCAAGGATGTCTCACCACGTGCACTCGAGTCGCACGCATCGAGGAATTAGAAGACAAAGCAAACGAAGAAGTAAAACAAACCAGTTGACGATGCGGAAAAACTTTGAGATGGAGGACGGAGTTTCGGGTTGTGTCGCTGAAACGGCATCGCGCTGCTCAACCACGCAGTTCACCATCCTAGCAGCTTCGCGCATCACCAAGGTACAAATGTGTGACCGGCTTCGCGCGCCGATACGCGAAACACAGCGACGGATCTCGTCAACGGCGCCACGGGGCAGACAAGAGTACCAAGCAACAGACCAAGCAAGCGGGGGGGGGGGGCGTCAGCAAAGCTTACTCGAGACACATCTGCGCCGAAGACTCGTCACATCCGTCTGATCTGCCATCTGGCGCACAAGGCAAGACGACCAAGCACCGCTAAACAGCTGGTGGATGGAGAGCCGGCTTGGCTTGGAAACCTCGGGGAGCTTACAAATGGGCGCGAAGGTGATGAGAAGCGGTGGCACTCTGCTGGGTGTTGCTGACGCCATAGATCGGACTGCAAGATGACGCAGGCAGGCTGTGCGCATTGCAGCTTGCGATACATTGCTCTGGCATATACCTTGTTGGTTGGCTGCGGATCACGCTGGCTGACCGCCTGGGTATCTGATCTGGGCGAACAGTGATGATGGAGATCGAATTGGACCCTGGAAATTGGCAAGCATCCAATGCTTGTCTGTTTTTCTGATATCTATGGACTTGATTCTGCAGATGCAGCGACAGGAACAGTACCGCCCGCCATGATCTTCACACTGCACATTGCGCAATCCGGCCATCGCAGCCAACACGTTCGCTCCCCACAACACCAAGTTTGCGCAGCACCCGGTCCATCCCGACTCCGAACCGGCGCATCACACTCAGAGTCCAACAGCGGCAGTCTGGGCCAACGCCGCACCCACAGTCTACATGGGGTCGACGACATTCCAATACTAGCCAACCAGTGAGCCACGCATGCAAGCCGTTGGCGTCGTGCAAACCATGGCCGCGTCAATCAGGGTATGGCGGTCGGGTCTCGAGGTGAACCTGGGGAGGTGGATGGGGGATGGAGGACAGATGCGTCGTGGGCGATCGGAGGCGCTGTGTCGTGTGTTAGCAATCAATCACAGGCGCCATGGGAAGCGGCGGGCCAGAGCGGCCAGCTCGACCAAAGTCGGTGCCGGTCGGAGATGGCGACGTTCCTGCATTAGCGCGGCCACGACATTTCATCTTCAGGCATGCAATAATCGAGCACGTCAACGACTTGGTCCGGATCAGTCAGGTCAATGGAAGAAGTCCTGGGCGCGATCGGCCGAACGTCTGGGCTCGCTGGCTTGGGCTGTTGGTTGGCGGACTACGGGCAATTTTGTCGCGTCGTCCGCCTCGCCTGCCTATGCCATTCTTCTTTTCAGCGTCCGTCTTCCCTCTCCTTTCCAGCGTGCAGTCTGCAATCAATT
The DNA here is from genome assembly GCF_038021145.1 of Phyllosticta citriasiana. NCBI lineage: Eukaryota > Fungi > Ascomycota > Dothideomycetes > Botryosphaeriales > Phyllostictaceae > Phyllosticta > Phyllosticta citriasiana. Next base: position 733,299 of record NW_027117292.1, read on the forward strand.
ACCTACATACCTACTCTCTCCGTCGTCAAACGCCCGGCCTCTCAGGACGCGTTCCTGCTTCTGCACCCGCGATCGCTTTGAACCTTCTTTGCTGGGAGCCTCATCAATCCTGCTTCGAGTCGCGGCAATAAACTTCAGCCGCCAACCTACCTCTGCAGCCTCACTCGCCCATTGGCCCTCGCCCACCCTCAGTCCTGCCGTCGCCTTACTCGGCAATGTCCGCAAAATTTCAAATCATGTCCCCAGCAGCAAAAGCAAAAACGCCCCTGTCGGTCAGCCTGCCGCCTCTCATATTCGGCACCGCAACCTTCAACCACCAGTACAACAAGGATCCTTTCGCGCTTGACACTACCGGCCTCGTCCAGTCCGCACTCGAGTTGGGAATCCGCGCTTTCGACACTTCGCCCTATTACGGTCCCTCCGAGTCATTGCTGGGCGCTGCTCTTGCGACGCCGTTTGTGCGCGCGTCTTTTCCGCGCGAGGAATATTTCCTGCTCACCAAGGTTGGTCGCGTCTCCTCGGACGAGTTCGACTACAGCCCGGAGTGGGTGCGCGCATCGGTCGCACGGAGTCTCGAGCGGCTCAAGACACCATATCTTGATGCCGTGTATTGCCATGATGTTGAATTCGTGAGCGAGGACGAGGTACTGGGTGCGATTCGCGAATTGCGCCGGATTCGCGACGAGACGGGTACAGTCAAGTACGTGGGTATATCTGGCTATCCGGTGGACACGCTGTGCCGGATTGCGGAAAGGGTCCTTAGTGAGACTGGCGAGCCGCTGGACATTGTCCAAAACTATGCCAATTTCACCGTGCAAAACACAACACTGGCAACCAAGGGAATACAGCGACTAGTGGAGGCGGGTGTCGACGTGGTCCCCAATGCCAGTCCTTTGGGCATGGGTCTACTGCGGAGAGAGGGCGTGCCAGTCGGATCCATGGGCGACTTCCATCCCGCCAGCAGAGAGTTGCGCGCTGCCGTCCGCGACGCTTCCGACTTTTGCGACAGGTACGGGGAGAAGCTTGAGGTTCTCGCAATCCGCTTCGCCCTCGAGACTTGGCTGCAGACGGGTGCGCCTGTTGGATCTCTTGGCGATCCTGCTTCCGGAGTGCCGCTGACCAGGGAAACGATTGAGCAAGTTGGCGGCAAGAAGCTGGGAGTGAGCGTCATCGGCGTCAGCAAAGCCTCAGAGCTGGAAAAAACAATGATGGTGTGGAGGAGTATTCTGGACGGGTTGGAAGATGGCCAAGGCATTGCCGACCGCGCCGGTCGCTGGCGGCGAGCTCACGAGTGGAGTCGCAACAGGAAGCACGCTGTCCAGATTCTTGCTGAAGGCGTGCAGGAGTGTCTTGGGTCTTTTGTCGACTATACGTGGGATTCGCCGTCCAAGGGCTTCGTCAACCAAAGGGCGACCAAGAAGGCGGTCATGGAAGTGGATGCAAAGGCTCCGTGGCCAACTCCAGCGGCGAGTCCGGAGCCAGAGATCGCGGACAGGAAGGACCTGCCGCTGCGTTGACGGCTTTATGTGTACACGATAGATACATTGCAAACGGCGCTGGTGGTGTGAGGAGTTTTTGGCATGGGATCGCGGAACAACAATCCAGACTTGTTGCAGTCGCGTGAGAAGTGATCATGGGGTCGAGTTGCGGGAGCAGCGGAGGACGATGTTGTGAGGCCACCCGGACTGACGTAACTGAAGTCGAATAAGGGCGACGGGAGCCGGGATGATGATTGAATGATGATTTGATTGTAGGTACGTACATAGGGCGGCGCTGCAAAGCGACAAAATAATCAAGGCACAAGCACGGGAACAAGGCCGGACCCGGCGCGCCTTTCACAGCTTCAGACTCGCACAACCCAAGACAAGACAAGGCAAGACAAGACAAGACAAGACACGACGCACGCATTCAACGACCTTTTTTTTTTTTTTTTTTCTCCAAAAAGCACGCCCCGCGAATCCTGTCGCAAAAGAAACATCCGACGAGGCACAGCAGAGCAGAGGCCGCAGTCGCATCTGGAGCCAGCGCACCCACCCGCTCCCGCATCCATCCAGAGCCAGTGCAGTCAGTAGTCCTCGGCCCGTCCACAACAAGCCTCACCCTCATCCTCCACCTGCCTCCCCGCCAACCTCTCACCGTAACTACCTTACTTGCCTGCCAGACTTCCGTCCAACCCACCGCTCTCCAGCTCCGGTCGCTCTGCCAATTCGACCGCACACACGATGCGCTGCGGATGACCAACTCCCCCTCTCGCAGTCCTGGTGACACTCGAGCCATCGACCTGGGTCCCCCGCTTTAGTCGAGCTATCGAATGTTTACCTGTTGAAACTCGACCACTCCCCCAACCACGCCGACTTGCTGTAGCTCCGCCCAGCTACAGCTGCCTTTACCTCCGCCATGGGCAACAACTCGAGCAGAGAGGGTCGTCCCACGACCGCTGTAGGCCACTCGGGCCACTCCAGAGCTGGCGATGCTTCGCACGCCGCCGCCTCTCACTCTTCGCACGCCTCTGGCGATCGCATCTACTCTTCTCGCACTGGCCGCGGCAGCGGACCCGACCTCTCGTTCCTCGGCATCCGCCCCGGCTCCAGCAGCAGAGACGCTCCCGAAGGATACACGCGCCGCGAGACCAAGGCCGAGCGCGAAGCTAGGAAGCTTGCCAAAGAGCGCGAATTGAGGGAAAAGGAACGCGAGCGGAGCATGCGGGAAGAAGGCGTCGACGGAGGATATCTAGTCACATTGGGAACCTACACTGGAACAGAAGACTTTAACAAGCAAATTGTCAGACAGCTCATGGTATGTTCCAACGCCGTTTGACTCCAGGCGCATGGCTAACTTCCGCAGATTGAACGTCGGATAGCGCCCTTCTGGAAAGGACTCAACGACCACAACGACTCATGGGCTGAACATCAGCTGGTCGCCGCCGTCCGCGGCTTGCCGATTCCTCCTGCAGATGAGGCTCCCCCGGAATTGGAAAGTAAACCATCGGCATATGCTAGTCCCAAAGCCTCCGACTCGAACCTCAATGGCCTTATGGTCCCAATCACTGGTCGCTCTCAATCTGCCACCTCTGACACTTCGGGACGTCTCTCGCCCGGATACGGGGGGTTCTCACTCCCATCGCCAAGCTCGCCTGCCGGTAAAACAACCTCGTCCAATCCCTTCATCCGGACCCGTGCCAAGACCCTTGCAGCCCTCAGTACCACGTCCAAAAACAATTCTCAAGCCGACATGACTCCCCAAGAGATCATGTTGCCCAAAGACCCCTATGTGAACGGCCAGCCAATAGAGGCATTCCTTTACAAGGACGCATCCGAGTGCCCAATCTGTTTCTTATATTACCCTCCATATTTGAACAGGACAAGATGTTGCGACCAACCCATCTGCTCCGAGTGCTTCGTGCAGATTAAGCGTCCTGACCCCCACCCTCCCGAACACCATGACCCACACGATCCCAGTGCCTCGCAGGAGCCGCAGGATGATTGCATGTTGATTTCTGAGCCTGCCGCATGTCCCTTTTGTGTACAACCGGAATTCGGCGTGACCTACGAGCCTCCGCCATTCAGAAGAGGGCTCGCTTACCAGGGCCAGCTTGCTCACCCTTCCGCCATGTCGTCTTCGTCTTCGCTCAGCTCACCCGGCGTCTCTGATGGTGAGGTTACGAGAAAGCGTGGAAAATCTCTTTCGGCCAATTCTCCTGGCGTCATTATGACCGACATGATACGACCGGACTGGGCCAAGAAGCTCAACGATGCCCGCGCGCATGCGTTGCGCAGATCCGCCGCCGCCACTGCGCTGCACAATGCAGCCTACGTCATTGGCAACAACCCTTCAGAGAGCCGAGGCTTTGGTCTTGGCAGGAGAAGAAGAACATTGTTTTCTGGTGACAGCCCCAATAGCAGCGGTCAAGGCACGCCGCGGAACGGGTCGGGCGATCCGTTGACGCAGTTGCTGTCAAACTCGAGCAGAAGCGGCGATAATCATGAAAACCCTCCGGGGCGGCATAGTTCACGTAGGACGAGAATGGAAGATCTCGAGGAGCTCATGATGATGGAGGCAATCAGACTGAGTCTTGCGGCGGAAGAGGAGAGAAAAAAGAAGGAGGAAAAAGAGGCAGCCAAGCAGGCCAAGAAGGAAGAGAAGAAGAAGGCCAAGGAGGAAAAGAAGATGACCAAGAATTCGCGCAAGTCTGGTTTCTTCCCTGTTGACGTGCCCGAGGACGAGTCGTCACAGGCGGGCCCATCCAGTCAGAATGATCTCAAGGGCAAGGCCATTGACAGGTCCGGCGCCGGCTTCAACCCTCTCAGCGAACCAACCTCTACCGTTGGCTCATCGTCGGCGCGCTCCGATCCGCAACGCCACCTTGAGGAAAGTCGCGCCCGCATCCACTCTTCTCAGTCCTCCAACGCCCCCGACGTGGCAACTCCTCCTTCCCCCCAAGACTCTCAAACTACACCTTCTCACCGGACAATGCTCCGTCAACTATCAAATGCCTCTTCGTCTGAATCGTCTTTTGCCGAGTCCGAGTCTGAGCGCGACTCCGTTCGCACCAATGGCGCCCCTGGCATTGCATCAGGGTCCTCATTCGAGCCTTCACCAAACACCTCGGGCTTAAGTCTGGGTACAGATAACAACAGTCCGGGCGATCCCGCCTTCGCTGCAGAGACGCCGCCTGGTGGAGGCGCGGGAACAGAGCCCACGTTCAACTTTCGAAGCTTGGCAGCAGTCATTGGCAACGAAGAGGAGCGAGCCAAGAGCGAAAGCAACCGGAGGAACGAAAACACAGAGCATATCGAGGATGTTGGCTCGCCGTCCACGCCAGATGAAGAGCCTTCGGCATCTCTTGATGAATCTCCCAAGCAGCTTCCCGCTGTTCAGGATGTAGCAGAGGCCAGCGGCACACACGACAACATCTCGGAAAAGGCAAGCAACTCGACTGGCTCATTGGAGTCCGCTCAAGCGGAGCAGGACCCCGTTACCCCGGTCAGCGCTGAACCTCCTGTTATCACGACGACACCGGCGAGCCCGCCGGACAACACGAGCATCGCCGCCAAAGCCAATGCGCGAGAGGCAAATGTCGGGCTGCCCCAAAAGGGATACAGCGACGTACGAGTAGATGAACATGCACAGGAAGGAAGGGAGGCTACGCAGTTGTAGCCGTAAGTAGTAGATTCGTTGAGGCACATGATTCATCATTATCCAAGCAGCAGCAGACAGTCAATATATTGCCGGTGCGGTCGATCGGTTCGGTTCTGGATTGGCCTTTTTCTCTTCTTTTGCCTGCTTTTCATTTGCACTGCGCGCGGATTCTCGAGCAGGACGGGATGGTGTGCTTTGTCGTCGGTCGGTGGGTCGGGCTCATCACACTCATGGTTCATCATGGTCTGTTCTTTTATCGTTGTTCACCCCTTCTCTCTGGTCCTATTTTGCGCCCCCTCCCGCTGTTTTAAGGGGCGCTTGTGTCTTGCGTGGCGGTTCTTTCCTTCTCTTTTACATACGTCTTGCCCTGCCTTGCCATTGTCCCCTTTCAATGCCATGTCATGCCCCTTGTGTGCACACATTCAGCAGCACGTTCTTCTTCGCTTTTGTACTCGGCCGCGTCTGTTAGCATTACGTCGAGTCGCGTTTTGTCGCGTCGCTCTCACTATCCATGCTCCAATGAAGTGATTTCTGGCCTTGCCTTGTTCGTCATCATTTCTCATATTGCGTCTTGTAATTCTGTGTCTTGTGCCTTGATGCCTACGCGTGTCCCTGCTATGTTGATGCGCTATTGCGTCCCTAAATTCTTGGGACTATCCTTCTTGCTCTTCTCGAGTTGTGCTCCTTCGTTCACGGGGACCAGATCCTCTCTCTGCGCCCAAACCGGGCCGTCTTAATTTGCTTACCGGCACGCTTACCCGTTGATGACCACCATGTCCATGTTTTTCCGTAAAACACGACGACGGGATGGAACTATTCCATCCTCGCTTTCCCTCAATTCCTGCTTCCCTCGACACTCCTACATGACTTTCGACCAATATTCCTCGTGTCTCTCTCACCGAATCCCCCAGACCTCTCGATGCAAAATCCTTCGCGCTATCCCTCCTTCTTTCTTCCTTTACTTGACCACCGAGAAAGACAAACGACAAAGCCTGTCGCTCTTCACCCAGTTCATGGTTCCCCCGAGTGCAGTGGTGTTTCTGCTGGCATTTCTGTCTTTCTAGTCGTTGGCAACCGACTTTTTCGCTCAATTTGCCCTGAAACGAAGAGAGAGGGAAAAGAGGGGAAGAAAAAAAAAAAAAAAAAAGGAGAAACGGGGCGAGTTGATGGGAGGAAGCATCTGAACGTGGACCTTTTCTGCTTGTTTGCCAGTTTCGGTTGATATTCAGTTCTCCCATCCTGTAGCGGTGCAAAGGGGCGAGCGAGATATGTGGTCAGATGGAAAGCCCGGGCGAGATGGGAGGCGAAGGAGAGGAGGGGAGGTGAGAAGATGCAAAATGGAGACGCAGAAGAGAGAAAAGAGCTTTCATATAGTAGTCGACTTATTAACTTCCACATGAATTTCTTTCCTGTCAGCAAACAAAAGTCCTTTTTGCATGTTTGAATTGGAAAAGAAAAGGTGAGACTAAGGTCCAAGTGAGATAGCTGTCAGTTGCACCACTTTTCTCTTCGCTTTGTTTCCACTTCTTCATTTCTCCTCGCCATTGTTCGAATGGACAAAGAGTGCAAACGAGAAGGTGCGGGCGTGGTTAACTGCGTGCTGTGATGTCTGCGCTGCGCATGCTGTTTGCTACTCAAGTCAAGAACGACAAAGCGACAATGCTTTCTTCTCTTTGTTTCGTCCCCAGATTTGTCATGGCTCCTATGCGCGTCTGCAGGTGCGTGTGTATGTGTGTATGTGTGTGTGTTGGCTAGCCACTTCGCTCCGCCTCCATCTCGCCATTCTCCCTGCCAATGTGCTGAATCCCGTCGCCCTGCGCTGTCCCAGACAGCAAAGCAGGACGAACAAACAAGCGGCGGCCAACTATTCAGATAGTCAGCAAGACAACACGTGAAATGTTCGCTACGTGCGCTGTGTAGCTGGCAAGCTTGCTTTCCCAGAGCAACGAGGAAGTGAGACAGTTCAGCGTATCCAGCCAGCGAGCGTAATTGTTGTGCAGGAGAAAACCAGACAGACAACAAAAAGCGAAAACGCAACAGCCATTGCGCGCGATATAAAATCAGCTGTGCCGGCGGCTTCCAGATCTTCCCTTCCACTTCGCCAGTCAGTTTCCATCAATCAGCTTGCCTCATCGACCTGCTTCCACTGCAGTCTCCTCGTCTATTCTCACCTTGGCCACACAATTGACTTCACTCAAACACTCTCACTCGTGCTCCATTGTCTCCCTCCCTCTCCAGCATCTTGAGACCCGCCCGCCTCCACACTCGAAGAGGAACCTCCCTCTCACAACAAACCCATCAACACACACCCAGAGACCATGGGAAACAACAACGACAATAACAACTCCACCTCTTCAGCCACTCCACCCACAAAGAAAACCAGACGCAACCGTCGTCGTCCGCGCTCAGCCGACGCGGCACGGGCTCCATCCAGCAGCTCAGCTACATCGGAACCCGCTTCCTTCCACCCTTACCCTCCCCTGCGCCCCCTCCCACCACTCGCACCGCGCGGCCACGGCCAAGGGCAACAAAGACCAAACGGCGGCGGCGGCGGCGGCGGCAGCAGCAGTGGTATACACCAAACCATCCACAACCACTACCACTACAGCCCCGGCCCGTACGAAAGCTGCAACAGCTACGGCAGCGGCAGCGGCGGCAGCAGTGCCGGCAGTGGCGTTCCGTCTGCAGCAGCAGCAGCAGCAGCAGCAACAGCAAGATACCGACCAGGAACGAGCGCGGCGATGGCGGGCTTACGAGGACCGGACCGTCATGATTTCGTCTACGGCGGCGCTTCGGGGCCGGGGAGCCAGTGCGGGTACGGTGGTGGTGGTGGTGGTGGTGGTGATGGTGGCCGTTTCCCCTCCGTTGCGCACCACCGGCAGGCGAATGCGTATGGTCCGGCGCTCGGCGGTCCGGGGGTTCCGATGGGGTGGTATGGGCAGAATGGGTCGGCTGGTCATGGAGGAGGCGGCGGGGATGGTGGGTCGCAGTACAATTATGATGATGATGATGATGATGATGATGATGATGGTAGTAGTGGTGGTGGTTTTGTCGTCGCGCTTGGTTGGGGGAGGTCGCCGTATGGTTCGTAGATTGCGCGAAGAGGGTTGTCTGGGTCTTTTGAGCGGGCAAATGGCGGCGTGACAGATGAGTTTGTCTATTGAAGAGGGAAACGAACGCGTTGGGATTAGGAGACAGCTGAATGTGTAGAGGCAGTTTGAATGATCAAGGGCCTCCTTCATTCTTCGAAATATGGAGAGTGAATAATAGCCGTCTTTTGGAGACGAGGAAAAGTTTGATGGTCAGAAATGGTTGCTTGTTCAGAAAATTACATTTAGAAAAGGGGGTATTGCTACAATGATCCAAAGAGACTTGCTCGCTGTAAAGGCAGAAACAAAGTATGAAACCATGCGTGATGACAGAAACAAATGTGCAGAAAGATGGCTTGACCAGGAAATTTACAAACCGCGGCGTAGACAGAAAGCTCTCAGCCGTTTCGAAAGTACTGATTCAGCACAAAACAAAGGCGATCAAACCATTTCTTGCATCTCTGTTGTGCTCTTCTGCGACGCCGAGGAAAACTGCCTGCAGGGCTCCATTTCGCGGACGCTGTTAAGATGTCTGCTGCCCAAGGAGCCTCTCCGCGTCGACCGCATATCAATCGTCGTCGTAATTTTGACGCCTTCTGCAAAGTTGGGATATAAAGACTTGAGGCTGCATCGGTCTTCTTCATTCCTACATTTTGGTCCAGCGGCTCGAGCTGACGTGCTCCAGAAACGCGGTCGACTTGAGTCTACGCCGTCGCTGCCGAGTTGGCCGACGATGGTGTTGCCCTGGGAATTGGAAGGCGACGAGGAAGACGCGTAACGTCTTATAGATCCTAGGATGATCGGAAGGAGAGGAGGAAGCGTGATGAGGCAGCCGCAGATAATGAGGGTGTTTAGTTCGAGTGCCGACCAGAGCGCGGGAAATGGATTGAAGAGCGTCTTGTCGGTTACGATCAATAGCCTGTGGAGGTAGTAGAACCGTATTACAGAGGTGACGAGGCCGCTGTAGATGGTCAGCTTGACTGCCGAGCTGGCGCTAGATGTGACTTACAATCCTCCTATCGCAAAAGTTATTGCCAAACTGATTTTTTTCTTCTTTTCCAGGTTCATGTTGACTATTATGGGAAGAGGAGTAATGATGATGAGAATGTCGCTAAGTATTGACATGCCCGCGTGCATGTACCTGTCAACAGTCATTAATCATGTTGAGCCTCCAGGGGTAGGGTCAACTCACCAGATTGCCATGTAGTTGATACATGTACCTGATACCGACTGCTTCCAGAATTTGTGGACGGGATTACAGGCAAAAATTCCTCCAAAAAAGCATACGGTGCAACAAGTTACAATGAAAAGAATGGTAAACCAAGAGGCGAACCTCGTCTTGAAGTCGACAAAGATCCGCAAGAATTGTATCAGAATCGACATCTTGCCAAAGGCAATTCCTGAGAGGTATACCCAAGTGGACACCCAAAACCACTCTTGTAGCGTGACGAGTGCCTCGGGCGTTAGACTCGCTATAGGCTTGCCCATTCCATACTTGAGCTCTGCTGGGCGTAAGCTTTGAAGGCGAGAACATGCAACGGCAAGCAACGAGGAGCTTACGATATAGATATGTTGGACAGAGCACTATTGAGAAGAGGTCGGCGATGACAATCACGGCATCATCCCACCCAGGATGGCGACTGATCCTGAAGCGAGTGTAGAGGCGCAACCCGACAAACCCCGTGGCGATTCCTGACGACACAAGGCAGGCAACTGTTGCCTCCCTCCCAGTAACCATGATGGCAGAGCAACGCAGTGTCGGGAACGAACGATGGAGGGATTGTGTCGTCCGTGCGATCAAAGGTATCCAAATCTTTTGGACGCGAGACCTTTGGCGTTGTCTGGCACGCTTTACCTAGCTCAGGAAAGTCGGAGACGCTGCGAAAGTCTCGGCCATGTATTCGTTCGATGGCCCTGAATTCCAAGGTGTGAAGTGGCGAAATTTTCGCAATGAGCTAGTGCCCGTCGCGCATGGGTGAAGGTTTTCGGGCAAGCGAATGTGCTATCGCCAACGAAGTAGTTGAAGTTGCATCAGATATCGACTGCGCCCATAAAGTATAAGGACAAGAATAAGAGATACACAAAGCATGGATCTGGACCTTGAGCAAGTCTGTCGCATGTTGTTGAATTCCAAGTTCCGGGGCCTATCCCTGATGAGGACGGCTTAAGTGCTTCTTCGCGGCACTCATCTTTGCCATGGTACTTTTGTTGCTCGTATTTACAGGATGTTGGAATTGTTTTTCGAAATTCACCGTACCGACTCCGCTGTTCCGAGTCGCTACTGGATAGAAACGCCCAGTGACTAGTAGGAATAATGGGAGGGGACACTCAGTCAACTTTGGAAGCCTTATGTCCTCTTGGTAGTCGACCCTGGTTGTGCGCGATAAGCAACTTTAAAATTCGGTTGCTCCTCCCCTTGCGGGCTGACCTGGGAGATCCTAGCTACCATATCGGGCCGCCGGAGTGTCGAGGTCCTTACCTAAACGCCCAACGCTGAGCATCGCAAGTAGTTTGGCCAAGCCGCGGGAGCTCATCCGCACAAAGCCACTTGAAGTGGGGTTGTCGTCTTAGGTGCCCGGCAGGACATCCGCTGCGCCATTTCCCCTAGCAGCTTGCCAAACTGACTGCATCAGGCTACAAGCTCGCAAGACGTTGTCTTTGGCTCAGCTCATGAGAGTTCGGCTTGCAACATGCACGCCATCCAGCTTGCTTTCGCACATGGATTGGCGTCACTAGCTGCATGATATCCATGGTAATTGAAATCCACAGTCTTGATTCGATGTGTACAGTCGTCTTCGGTCGTGATTTGTGGCGACTGAGCCGGCCAGGCTCTTGAACTCGAGGTTGACCTCGGCGCGGAATCCGAAAGTGCCGGTGTGTCTGGCATCAACCTTTGTTGCCAATCCAAAGTGCGGTACGTCAGAGGCGGACGTCGTACGAATAAGCCGTGCACCTGATAGTTTCTCGTCCCCGAAACCTTCTCCAGCTGGACCCCGAAGCTCTTGGAAAACCTTGACAGACCTCCGGTGTTCCTTGAAGTGGCTGGTGAGATGACGATCTCGTGGTTGCTAGGGAAGGCGCTGTTAAAAAAAATACAGGGATCCTTGGAAGCTTTGGATAGTTTCCGACCAGGCGTGGTTGTCTCGCATCGCATCGAAGTTCCGGATAAGATGGCCTCCACGCAATCATAACCTCGGTAGGCACATACAATGGAGTCATTTTGCCCAATTGTAGACCCGCATCTTCTTTTTGTCTAGGTCGTTCATCTTTTCTGACAACAATAGGGTCGGTGCTCTTTCCAGTCCTTTGGAAACTCATGACCCGGACGACCCGGCTCAATTGCCCAATTTCCCATTCTCGACCGGCTTTCGGCGCGACTCCTTCAGCGACACTAAAAACCACTTGGGGTTGTCTTCGACCACGGGATCCATCTTGGCAAAGATGCAGGCCAGGGCGAGGGGCGAGCGCATGAGGACGCCGTCAAAAACTTCGAGATCAAGAAAGGGAAATCCAGTGTTGGAAGTGTAGCAGCCATCGTAAATCTTCTTGTCGCCAAAGACACGCCAAAATTTGCGGTAGAACATGGCGTTTTTGCGCCAGTTGGTCGACTTGCGGTAGCTGTCACATGCCACGCCCCATCTGTCGACGACGGCATGACCCACTGCCGTATGGCAAAAAATGCGGTCAGCCAAGACGCGCTCGTTGGCTTCGATGATGCTGGCAAAGCGCTTGTTCACTTGGCGCATTGTGATGACGGCGTCGCCGGCAAACGACATCCAGCGGAGATGGAGCTCGACGGGCAGATCGAGCAGCGAAAGCTTCCGGGTCTTGGGCGAGACGCCATCGTCGTCCATGGTGGCGGGCGAGGGTCATGGGTGAGGTGTTTGGGCGTCGCCCGTGAGATGCAGGCGAGACAGCCTTGTTGTCTTGATATCTGGGCTTCGGAAGCCGAACTGACTCCAATGCCTGCCCCGTTGTCGGTCGTTCTCGGCTGAGCTGACCATCACGTGCATGACGTGAGGTGTCTTGACGAAGAAGCCCCTGCCAGCCTTTGTTGGCGAGGAATACTTCTGCTATCGATTATGAATGCTCTGCTTCAATACTCCAAGAATTCACATGGTACATAACAGTCTGGGTTGAGATATCAAGGCCATGTCGTTTGTTTTGGAACTGAAATCCGATATCGGTCATCCTCCACCTCCCTAATCCATCTGCTCATCAAGCTCCAGACCGGACAATTTACCATCTCAGTCAGCCTTTGTCTACGACAATGATACGCTGGATTCTGCGTGTCCTCCATCATTGTACTCAATGGACAAATTTTAGACAAACACTACCGCAAATGAACGACAAACCTCTGATCGCTCGCCAAGGACTTGTGCGACAGATTTGACATGAAAGAAAACAGAAGCCGAAATCTACAGCCCGACAATACGGAATGCCATCTTTCCAATGGACCTTTCAAGACCGGAGGCCAGTGTCTCCGACGTCCGCTTCTACATACCCGCCATGTCCGCAGACGAGAGCAAAAATGGCATAAATAGCGCGACAATGCCGCCACGCCGAAAGCGAAATGCTTCCTGGACACCAGTCCCGGTCCCGGTTTCCATGTAAATCACTGTCTGCGCATGATACTTTACGGATCTTCCCGGACATTTGAACTCTCACATCCTTACAGCTCTGGAACGCGGAACGCTCCCGTTCAATCAATACCGGCCAAGGACTCAACGGATACGGCTCCATTGGACCCCAAGTTCGCGCCCGTAAAGGAAATCGATGTGAGAAGATTCACAACATATCGTAAAACAGTTGCGTGATTCTCACATCTTTTGTAATTAGCTTCTTTGAAGCCTTGGCTGAATTGTCCAAGCCATCAAGTCACTAACTCGAAGCTGTTCAGCTCGTGCCCTCAAGAAACAAAGACAGCGATGCGTTGTTCATTCATCAAAAGAGACGTTTCAAGTTCCTCTATTTCCATGACATAACTTCGTAAAGGAGCGACCTTATTCCAACCGCCCTGCTCGAGCCCATCCGCACTTCATCACCTCGCATTGTGCGGTGCCCGTTCTTAGGCCTTACAGACGAGGCCAGTGGACGAGTGAGCTCCGGCGCCGCCTCCCTCTACTTGGTCGCGGTCTGGCAAGTGCCCATGCTTTCGCCCTCGGGAATAGCGCAAATACGGCTGCTGCATCCAGCGTTGCCTCCGTAGCAAGTGCCTGCATGACAAATTCGAGTCAGTCCTCTTGCTTTTTTGTCGACTGTGTTTAGTGACTTACCGTCCTTGCACACGGTTTGGACGCCCTCGCCGACGTTGCAAATGGTGCCATCAGGAAGTCCGTCGCGAGCAAAGAGTGACCTCTTGGTCGCCGTCTGACAGCTGCCAACCTCCGATCCGCTGGGAACTGCGCAGATACGGCTGCTGCATCCCGCGTTTGCTGCGTAGCAAGTGCCTGTACGGTCAAGTCAGAATTGGCGTTTTCAGGAGAAGATCCACCAACTGCTTACCGCCAACACACTTGGTCGTCGTGGTGCTGTCAATGGTGCAAGTGGTGCCGTCGGGGAGGCCGTCGGGAGTAGGTGCAGCGACAGCCAGAGCGGCAAAGAAAGAGAGAAGGGCGACCTTGTACTGCATTGTTGCGGTGATGGCTGTGAAGATGCGACAAAGAGTTTTCTTGAGTTGATTGTTCTTGAGGTTTGATGGCGTTGGAGAATGAGCTGATGTTCTGCTGGACGAGCAACAGACTCAACTTCTTTATACACATCCACTGTGGCTATAGAATGTCCGTCTTAAGCAGTGGGTCTCTATTCAATGCGCGTTTCCGCCGCTTTGGGGCGACCAACTCTGGCCCGATGGAACGTACAACGTCCATCATTTCCTTTGATGGTATACAGGCTGAGCTATTCTCATGTCCAGGAATGCCAGACGGAGCACCGGGAAAGGCGCAGGGGCTGGTGCCTGACGCTTGGGGGCCAGGAATTGTGGAGACAACATCTGAAAAAAGACGATGGGGGCTGAAGCGCTGGGGCGATCAACAGCTCCTGGGGCTGAAGTACCTCCCATAGGGCCAAAGGTTTAGCAATGCTTGGGTCGCAAGGTGAGCTTCAATCGGGGTAGCTGTGTGACGAGGTGGTACATGGGGTTCAATCAGTGCAATAGCTGCTGATGCCTATTCAGGAAACCTCTGCAGACTCCATCCAGCACTACAGTTGCACCAGCAGTCCAAGAGACCATCGAATCGGCTCTGTAACGGACCCATCCGTTCAAGATCGTAACACAGTCACTCTGTAAACGATGCCCCCTAATCGAATCACCAGAACAACCACAAAGTCCGCCAAATGTCTCAACATCTACATCCAAAAACAGCGCTCGGACCCCTTATTCACTCCCCACAACGCTTCCTTGCTGTCCTAAGTAGAGCCGATTCCTACCCCTTTGGACGAAAATCATCTAAAGTTGAACGCGCCACACCCCAGCACGAGCCCCTTTCTCAGCATCCTCTCATGCAACGGTAATCGGCTGTGACGGCTTCCTCGCATGAGGACCCCACACTCCACAGGCGTTTGCGTTCCATATGCAGCCTTTGTTTTCTTTACTGAGCCCTATGTTGACCGGCTGACCGGCTTTTACGGTCTTAACCACATTATCCTGCGGTAAGTATGTGTGTGTGTGTGTGTGTATGTGTGTGTGTGCGTGCGCTGTGAGCTGCTGCTGTCTTAGGAGGTTTAGCAGACCCTACCCACCCACCCAATCACGCCCCCAGCGATGATGCCGTGGGGTAGGTAGGTTGGTTAGTAGGTAGGTAGGTATGAGGGCGGCGATGAATTTGTGTAGACTTAGTTACCAGCTCACTCACTCACTCAATCACATCCGCTCGGCTTTCGTCGTGTGTACAAGGAAAAAACTGGACGTGCCGTCGCGGCCAGCACCCGATGTTGGAACACCCCAGTGACCGACTGACCGCGGAGACAGCAACATAGCTCCCTGTTCCGAGCAGTCTGGAATCTGCTCCTTCCATCACTCTCGGCTCGTTCTATTGCGGCAGCCTTTTTGGTGCTTTCGAGAAGTGATCATATCTTTCCGTTTTCTTTGCGAATCGGCGCGTATCGCTACGCCGAGGGAGAACTCTTGTCATGTTTCTAAATACGTATCTACGCGTTTTGCCCCAGATGCATCAGGATTAGTCAGTTCGCTTTAAGCCAAGCCAAGAGGTAGCGTGGTAGTTACGACTCTGGAGAAGTGGATTACATATCTTCCTCACGGCGATCGATCAACTGCAATTAGTTGTTGAACTTTTCGCCCAAACAGATACAGAGATATACACAAAGCAGGAAAAACATTCACATGCCTTAGACGTCTTCAGCAAAAGAAGCCACCATACATAACCTAGCAGCACCGCATCCAACTGACTCGTCACTTATAAAAGTCTAGCAGAGACGCTTTCCTTGCATATATGTGGGCAGCCATCATCATCATCATCATCAGTAGCAGCACCAACACCACGGCCACCAACAGACAGCAGCAGGAAGGAAATCCTGCCTACATACAGTCGACCATGACTCGACAGGAAGGAAGGAAGCTGGGCAAACTGTAATATGATGACAGCCCAACCAACCAGCAGCGCGAGCGAGGCAGACATGGCACATGATGCTGCACCGCCGCTCGCTGTTGTTGCTGCTGCTGCTGACACGTTCATCCACTTAAGTAAGGGCGGCAGGATGCGCATGTCGTATAAGCAGGAGCGTCCATTTCCAGTGTTGGGACAACATTTGAGTCTTGATTCTTCTGCTACCTTTGGTTCCCTTCTGGCTAGCGATACCACTACTCTTGGCTTTTTTTGCTTCTTTTGTCTTAATACTGAATTTCAACAGCCTTTGCATTTGAGATGGCTCAGAATGCGTTGGACTTCATCAGTCGACACGGCTTAGAAGCGAGTGAATGAGAGAGGGAGGGGTGCAGAGGGTTGACAAGAATTGAAGACGTTGCTTGAATGGACTTTTTTGTCTACGCAGGAAAAGACAGGAGTGACTAGACACGGAAAGAAGAGGAAAAGCCGACACCTCTCAAATCTCCAAACGGAACGACGACGACAAAGAAAAAAAAAAAGATGAACCCAGAAGAAAGACACCGCGAAATGACAGGGTAACAAGAAAAGAATCAACCACCAACACCATACCGACAAAGACCGACGGCGGCAGCAAGTCTCCCGATCTAATTGACAACACTACGTCTCTTAGCATGGCGACTGCTCCTTCTTGCCTCTTCGGCCGTCATGCCCACGCCGCTGCCAGCGCTACTCGACTCGGCCTCGCTGTCCTCGAAGCCCTCAAAGTCGCGCTCGACGGCCGTCTCCGGCATCTTCTCGTGGAACACTCGGCGCAACTCTGCGCACGCCTTGAGGTAGTAGTCTTGCACGCCAGGCGTCGGCTTGAGGGGATTCGGCGCCTTGTCCCACCCGTGCGGAACGCCTGGGATGCACGTGTAGACGACCTTCTTCTTGACTTCATTGATCAGCCTGTCGCGCAGGCGCTCGCCCTCGGCGAGTAGCATGTCCCACTCGCAAGTGAAGAGGATGATGTCTTCTGGAAGACCAGCTAGCATGGCAGTGGGTGCAACGCCGGGCGAGAGGTATGGGTTCGCCATGTCCATGGTCGGCGGCTGCAGGTAGGACTCGTCAAAGAGCTGGGTGAAGATGGCAGGGAGCTCCTGGTCGGTCCGAACGCACGTCATGCGGCGCTGCTCGCGTGTTTGCGTATAGTCGACTGACGGATACCACGCCACTATTGCCTTGACGCAGAGCTCGCGCCGCACATTGACTAGCGTTCGCCCCGCCGATAGCGTCTTTTGTGGTATGTTTTCTGTCGAGGGTGGAACACGCTGCATGCCGTAGGGCGTCTCGGCGTTTGGTGGTTCGGGAATGGTCTCGCCTTGTAGCCGCAGAGGCACCGTCAGCGACATGTTGCCTCCGCTGCTGAATCCAGAAACAGCCACGCGCTCGATGTCTATGTTGAGTGATTCCGCATTCTCGGCCAGGTAGAGAATGGCGTCCACTCCATCTTCGACTGCCGTAGGAAAGGGGCATTCAGGGGCGCGGCGATAGTCGACGCTCACCACCAGTGCGCCGACTTCTTGCACGACGGTTGCGCACCAGCGGGCATCGTCTTGGGCTGTGCCAAGGGTAAAGCCACCGCCGTGAAAATTCACGACGACGGGGAATTTTTTGGATCGCAGGCGCTTTTGAATTTCGTAGTCCTCGGGGGCGTAGAATTGGAGAGCGAACTGGCCCTTTGTGGGAGAGACGGTTGTTGGAATCGTGCGCGTAAACGAAGGTTTAGGAGGACGGGGCGGGGCGAAGCGATGGAGGATCATGCCTATCTGCATGAGGACGCGCCAAAATTGAGCCTGTAGGTGCAGCACCCATCGCGGGCGCGGTGCCCTGGAGGTCGGGGGAGTGGACTTGGCCATGAGCAGAAAAGTATACAAGAAAGGGCAAGAGTGGGGAGACGTGGTCAGAGACAAGTCAGCGACGGCGAGTGCATTAGCGCTCCAGAGAGGCAAAAGCAGAGGAGGCGGCGAAGGTACAGTCAGTCGACCAGCGCAGGTGTTTACAAGGAGGAAGAAGAATAGTGAGCGGTAGTCGAGGAATGGCGATAGGCTGTCCAAGGGAACGAGGGAGTTGGGAAGGTTCCGTTGCCAGTGAGGTGCCGCGGTCCAGCCGCATGACGTAGCCGGGGTCTGGCACCCACCTATGTATGTTGTGCAACGGAAGCCTTGGCAACCAACCCCCGACCCCGGACCACTGGAGTTCTCCACGCCTCCACCTTTCCAGTTGTCATGCTTTCGTTCACTTCACGTCGCTGCCGGCCTGAATTGGTATTGTGGGTTGCATGGTGTGCATTCTGCGAGCATTCGCATGGCGCCTATCAGCGCATCAACCAAAAGCAATCATCTACCACCAGACACCATCGCCCGTCGCTGACCATCCAGGGCCCAATCAGTTCCTCGAGAAACCGCAAAAATCCAGAGCTCCTCTCCTGAAATGCCCAGGTCCATGCTAGTCAGAATCAAATCCCAATCTGGCCGCTTGTAACAGGCCGTCGATTACCAAAACGCCATGCCCGAAACCCGAATCACTACAGCGCAAGAGACCGCCCGCGAGCCGAATCGCCCCGCTAGACTACGACGAAGTCATCGTCGTCCGACTTCGAGGCCTTCTTCTTGCCCTTGGCCGAACGACGCACCTTGACCTGTGCAGCCTCGCCGTTCTCGTCGAGCACCTCGTACTCTTCCTCAACCAGCTCGTGCGTCTTGCGATCCTCGAAACGCTCGATGGCCTGGACAAGCGCCTGGTTGAGGATCTGGCTGCCTTGACTGGGGCCTCGCTGGGCATCAAACGAATATGTAATCTCGGCATCGGGTTCGGGCGCGGCCGAGGCCTCGACGGGCTCCTCGTCGGCCGACGAGTCGCTTGATGTGTAGGACTCGCTCGGGAGAATCTCTTGCTTGCGGAGCTTTGCGGCGCGGTTTACGGACTTGGCATTGTCGCGCTTGAAGGCGGCGTTCATACTGTTGACCGCGTCAGTTGATGCTGCAACATATCGTCCCAGCTGTGCGCGACTTACCCCGAGGCGTAGCGGAAGGGCCTGGGCTGCTCGCCGGTCCGGCCAGGGCCATGCTGGCCGCCCAGGGCCCACTTGTGCTTCTGTTCGTGGTCGCGGTTGTAGTCGACGGCAGCGGAGCGGAGATCGTTAGAGATGGACTGCTCGGGAGCCATGGTCGACGCGATGGGATGTTGTATGCGAGAAGGGGAACGACTTGTGGTGAGGTAGAATTGATGAGGTGAATCGAGGTCGGTTTGGATGGGTGGGGATGCGGCGGAGACGGAGGTTAAGAGGCGAGCTAATAGGTGCAAGTTGTCTTATGGGTCAAGAGGGTCGATGGAGGTCGTGACCGGTGCAGAGGATGACTCGGACCAGCTGAGTCACTCGCCGAATGGAGTAGTGGCGGTGCGCAGAGGGGAAGTCCAGCGGCGTCTCGAAAAGGAGGGGGAGGGGGGTTCCTGGAAGGGCACGGCGATGTTTGCACGGATGCGGATAGCAAGGTGGGCAGCGGAGTTGAGAATACCTGAAGGGCGCAGGATAAAGGCAGGCGTTGGTTGTTGTTTATGTACGGGGGATGACGCCAGCCAGCGGGCTTCTAAGTTGGGACAAAGGGACTAGGACCGGACGAGATAAGGAGCAGGTGGCAGATGGACACGGGACCATCCATACATCATCATCCTCTTGGTGCCCTGAAAGCCATCCACGCTTCAGCTGATGGTGATGGGGGGAGCGGAGAGAGCGTGATGCTGGGCCCAGCCTGCCATCAGCCTCAGGTCTCCACCTCCATGTCCATGTCCCAGTCCATGCCCCAGGTCCGGCCCGGCCGTCGATTATCGCGCCTCGCTCGCGCACATGGGGGCGTTGGTTGGGTCCGTTTGTTGCAAAGCACCTTGGTGGTGATCGTGCATCACGACAAACTGAACGTCCTTGGCCGATGATCCTCCGCGTTTCCCCCTACGCGTTTGAATTGCACTTCATTACATACGCCCGTAGCCACCCAAGCCGCGAAGCCCCTCCCCAAATCTCTCTGCATTCCGGATCCACCGCCCCCCCGTAAGCAGCATTTGCCTGGGTCCCCGCCGGATCGAGTCCATGTCATCCTCCCGGCCCTCCGCCTACTGCGCGGTCGACGTCATTGCCCTCGCCCATGTTGCTATCGCTGTCGCTGTCGCTGTCGCTGCTCTCCACTTCCGCCTCCTCGCTGGGCAGCATGTCGGGAAACCAGCCGTACGTTTCCAAACTGACTAAATATT
The DNA here is from genome assembly GCF_038021145.1 of Phyllosticta citriasiana. Classification (NCBI taxonomy): domain Eukaryota; kingdom Fungi; phylum Ascomycota; class Dothideomycetes; order Botryosphaeriales; family Phyllostictaceae; genus Phyllosticta; species Phyllosticta citriasiana. Next base: position 753,379 of record NW_027117292.1, read on the forward strand.
CTCCCAAGCTGCCCCGATCCACGTGGACGCCCTCGGCGCGTAGGGCAGCTGCCTGTCTACTCGCACCCGACGGGCCTCTTTGTCGACAAGTCAGCCTCGAGCGCCCCAGCAAATCACGGGACATGCGTGAGACAAGGAATTCAAGGCGCTTACCTCGGACTGATGCTGCCCTTGGAGTTGATGACGCGCTGCCATGGCACGTTGGCCGTATGCCACTTCGGCCTGCTCCGGTTGCTCTCATCGGCCGCGTTCGGTGACGACGCCAGGTGTTTGAGACAGACGCCGACTTGCCTGCAAGGGTCATGGTCAGACCTCACCAGCAACGCCCCCAAACCGTGTCACGCACCTTGGGCACTCGGCTGCTCGTGAAGACAAGTCAGTCGTCGACTACAGATACCTGAAGCTGCGGTTTGCACTTACGTCTCCCCACCAGGCGCGCAATGTGCCCGTAGGACGTAACTCTGCCGTGTGGAATCTCCTGGACTGCCTGATAGACGGCAGCGAACCATGCGGCGGCCTCCTCGGACTGGCGAGGCATAGCTCCAAGAATGCCAAAGATGGTCACCGGGCAGGCCCCGTACAGTAGGAACAGAGCACGTCACTGCCAGCCCGCAAGACGACCGGCCACGACTTCTGCCTGCTGGTGACTCGTCTTCCACTGTAGCTTCAGCTGCTGGCCTATCAGCAGCAAAACTCAATCTTGGGTTTGGATTGACACTCGCAAGGTATGATCAAGTTTGATCGAGATGGGCTTTGAAAGTCAAGTGCCAGAATCCCGGTGGCGATGGGTAGACTTCACTTCTTCGAGTCGCGTTTCACCCGGGTAGCATTACCAGCGCCTGATAAGACCTGTGAGACCTGAGTTTGCCATGTTTGTCCAAACGCACAGACCACCGTCTCTCCGCTAGCGCGGCAGGACCCGACGTCACCTCCGAAAGCTTCGGAAGCTCCCCGACAGCTGGACACACCCCTCCAAGCACCATGTCTCTTGCCGATTACCTTGCAAAAAAGTACTTGACAGCCGATGCGCCCCCGGAAAAGAAAAAGACCAAAAAGCGCAAGAGAAAGGAAGCTGAAGCCAGCGGCGGCCTTGTCATTGCCGACGACGATGCTACGGGTTGGAATACAGGTCCGCAGACCAACGACGATGATGAAGCGCCCATGAACGGTACGTTTTCTCAGTATCCTCACTACAAGATTTTCAAGTTCCTCCACTATGCGCGCTGGCACTGCTTCCCTCAATCACTGACAGCCCCTTCCAGTCGCCGGCACCAGCGCCGAATTCCGCAAAAAGAAGAACTCGGGCTGGAAAACGATTGGCAGCAGCGCGCCCACAAACGCCGACCAAGCAGCCGCCGACGCCATCATCGCCTCGGCCGCAGCAGAGAACCGCGCCTCGGGCACCGCAACCGACGAAGCCCCCACCATCGCCGACGACGACGAAGACGGACCCGTCATGGAATCCGGCGCCGCGGCCGGCCTACAAACAGCATCGCAGGTAGCAGCGGCGCTCGAGAAGCGGCAGCGCGAGGAACGCAAGCACATGGAAGCAGCGATGCGCGAGGCAGGCGCCGCGGCGGGCGAGACCATCTACCGCGACGCGAGCGGGCGCATCATCAACGTGGCCATGAAGCGGGCCGAGGCGCGGCGCGCGGCGACCGAGGCCGAGGCCAAGAAGCGCTTGGAGGAAGAGGAGGCCAAGGGCGACGTGCAGCGTGCCGAGAAGGAGGCCCGTCGCCAGGCCCTCGCCGACGCAAAGTACATGCCGTTTGCGCGCGGCGCCGACGACAAGGAAATCAATGACGAGATGAAGGAGGCCGAGCGCTGGAACGATCCTGCTATGCAGTTCTTGACCAACAGGAAGGAGAAGAAGAGTCGCTCCGGCAAGCCGCTGTATAAGGGCGCGTTTGAGCCTAATCGCTACGGCATTCGCCCAGGTCACCGCTGGGATGGCGTTGACCGCAGCAATGGGTTTGAGAGGGAGTGGTTCAAGTCGAGGAATGCGCGGGCTAATCGGAGGGACTTGGAGTACGCTTGGCAAATGGACGAGTAGTTGTGGGAACCAGGGCAGGCGCTTATGGCTGGCTTTGAGCGAACTTTGGGAGCGCATTGTCATCGCGCGGCGTTTGGGATCTTTCGTGGACGGGGCATAGTTTGTGCGTCACAAGTGCGCGGGGAATTTTAGATACCTACAGGCACATCACATCAACACGGTCGACACGCTCATGCTGCCGTGCCTCTTCTGCATCAATCGTATTTCATTTCACGCCCGAGACCGTGACGGATTGCTCCTCCATCCATGTACGAGGTGTCGAGATATATACATGCACCACTCGCTCCCCCCCATGCTACCACAGCACCTCAGCCTCGGCCGTAGGCAAATCCTCGCCATAGTCGGCCACCTCCTTAGGTTGGGTCGGAAAGGGCCTGCGATGCCACCTCCTGACAAAGCGATGGGCCTCAGACTTAGAGCGAAAACTGATGAGCCACCTCGGCGGCAACTTGCGCATGAGGCCGGACTGATCGGCAAACGCATCGCCTCTGCGCGCCGTGCTCATCTGGACGACGCCGGCCACGACCGTGGGCCCGCCGTTGACGTCGCCGAGGACGTCCCAGGGGACGCCGCGGTCGAAGCCGTCGGCGCGGATGGCGTCGACGATTTCGGACTTTGTGGGCTGGACGCCTTCGAAGTGCAGCAGCACCTTGGCGGCGACGCCCGGCGCGAGGTCCGTCACCTGCGGGTACCCGCCGTTGTGCACCAGGCGCGCCATGTCGTGCGGCCACGGCTCACGCTGGACCGTGGCGTAGACGTTGCCGGGCCGGCTGGGCGGGCCCAGCGTGTAGAGCTTGAGGGCTGCGCTGAGGTCTTCGCCCGTTTTCGAGTCTGTGAGGCTGAGCGGGACCGTGCGTGGTGAGAGCATGGATGTTGGTGCGTGTTTGAGGAGCGTGTCGTGTAGATTGATCAGGCGATACTTGAAGTTTATGGCACCGCGTACGCTACGGAATATAATGCAGTATTCGTCTTTTCGCGCGAGCGTGATTGGGTCACGTATTGGGATAGCTGTAGGAGTCAGCAGAGGGGACGAGAGGAAGAAAGGAATGGCACACTTTTCATGTACTCGGAGCTCCAGCCCTCGATATGCGCCGACCGTGGGAGCAGGCATCGAATGTCTTCCTCGGTAAGACGAGGACTGACAGCCTGTAGATTCATGATGCAGACTTTCTCTGGTTGTGATGATTCTTTGATCTCCGAGGAGATGTAGTGTGTAATGTTGGTTCCTGCTGCCGGGTCGAGTCGAATTTTAGGCACTTCAAACTCACGCCTGGTTACTTTATTTTTGTCTTGCTTCTTGGGCGGTTTCGGAAATAGCTCCTCATGCAGATTCTCCGGGGGAACGTCATGGTAGCTCAAGTCCTGGTCATTCTCTTGCTTTGTTCCAGTTCCACCTTGCGCAGCTTCCTTGTAGGTTGCCAGGCCTGGGTATCCTTCAATTTTCACCCTCCCCTCGGCCTCTTGCGCCGACTTTTGACCAGAAGTCCTGGCAAATTCTCGTTGGGAGACGGCATTTGGAAGCTGCCCTGTTTGTTCGCAGTCCTCCTCCGGGAATAGCGAGTTGTGCAATGCGGTTCTGCTATTTGACTTTGCCTGACCACCCGACTTTACGTTCTGATGGTTCGTTTTCAAAACCAGCTGCTTTTGATGTACATTTTCATCGGTTGAGAATTGTGCCGCATCCAGATCGGGGAAAAGTCTTTTCAGAAGCCCGTCTAGATCTTCTTCCACGGCCTCCTTCTTCTTCTTCTTCTCCTTCTTCTCCTGCTTCCCCTGATTCTTCGTTGCCGATGCCAGCTCAGGAAAGACTGCAGCAAAAAGTCCTTTTTGATTTTCCGGGTCATCATCTTGCTGCTCGAGCGCCCTGTCCTCGGCATCTAGTTCCCTGGTCATTTCGGGAAACAGATTAGCTAGCAGGCTGCCTGTTTGATTTGAAGTTGACGTGTATTTCTCGTTATCAGAATCCGGCTGCGACAGCTTGTCTTGCTGTTTGAGGTCTTGCACGTCCACATCTTGAGTATGAACTACTTCAGAAGTCTGCGCAGCCTCCTGTCCATTTGAATGATCTGGCACTGTGGATTCACCCTGGAGTGATTGCTCGGTACTGCCGCGTAATGAAGTTGTCTTTGCGACCGTACCTAGTGTGACCTGGTCTTCAGTCGTAGCTGATGTTTGCTCAACACCGAGACTGTGTAGTGCCTCAAAGTACGAGATATCAAGCCAATCTTGACTGTCTTTCACCGGAGGTTGTAAGCGATGAGCGGCACTTTGCTTCTGTGATTCCTCTTTGGGCAAGTCGGCCGCCGAGGAAAGCTCCTCGTCCATCTCATTTGCATTCCCATTTTGTAGGGCCGACTGCCGCAAGCTTCTCGGCTCTCCTTGTCCTCTTATTCGACTTGTTCGAGAGCTTCCCTCTGTTGTTCCCTCAGAATCAATGCCTGCAAGCCGTCGACGTCTCTCGCTGTAATTTCCTGAAGCCGGCAGCAGGCGAGGTCCTTCTCTTTGCTCATGTTTCTTAAGACTCTCTTCCAATTGTGCCAGGCGAGATGCTCTGGGGGCTTGCAGAGATTGTGTTTTCGAGCTGTACTCCCGAGAACTTATCGCTTGTCTAGAGCGCACACTGCGCCATGGCGGCCGAGCGAATGAAGTCGCCGCAGCGCGATTTCGGGGATGATTTTCTAGGCCAACAAGGCAGTCATAGAGTTTCTGGGGTTTTGTGGTGTACAGTGCGCTGGTCGGTATCGCCCTTGGTCGCAGTGGAAAGGTTCCTGGAGAAACGTGGAGAGCTCGGGAGAGCAGTCGACGATCGGTAGTGCCGAGGCGGCTCCGTATGGCGGTCGATGTAGGATGGAAAGAATCCAAGGATAGCTGCCAGGTTGGCGGCATGGATTCAGGCGAAGGGAGGGCGTTCTGAGCCGGATTGGGCCAGATGGTGAGGAATTGGACATTTGACAGCAGGTCAGGTCGAGTCGAGCTCGGAGCACGGGGGGCGGGGGGCACGGCACTGCGGGAGCGAGCGTCCGAGCGCCGGAGAGCTCACCTCAAGGCTCTGCTGGTGCGCCGGGCATTCTGGAGAAGCCGTTGTCAACACCACATCTGGAAGGGGGAAAAAAAAAAAAAAAATTTCGACTGGCGCAACAGCCTGCCCCGCTGCATTCCCTTCTCCCAGTCCGCCATGGACATCACTCCATTCCGCCTTCGATGGGCCTCGGCCAAGGCGTCAACCCCGCCTCCCCGCGCCCTGGACGCCGGCGGTCTGAGGGTCCTGATGTCCATGAAGAATCTCAAGTCTTTGGGTCTCGATATTGGTGACTACTGCCTTCTTGATCAGCCCGATGGGAGCCCCAAGGCCGTAGGTGTGGCCTGGAATACCAAGGCCGATCCAAAAGACCAGAACCGCATCGCTTTCATAGAAGAGCCCCTGAAGGACCTCTATGGTCTGAAGCTGGAGGACAAGGTCACAATTTCAAGATTTGAGCCGCAGAGACTGCAATATGCCCAAAAAATCCATGTTCAAGAGCTAGAGCCTGGAAGCAGCATCCTCCCAAAAGAAGCCTTGGAATTTTGGGCCAGAGTAGCATTGTGTAAGCAGACCTCTGAATTCCATTTATATCCGCTCTTTTCTCTTGCTAATTCCTTGCAGGCGGCCTTGATGCTGTCCTTTCCAAGGGCACATTTGCAGTCACACATCCTCGATCTGGTCGAAAGGTGCGCTTTTCGGTCAGCCAGGTCGAGCCTCCGGCTGAAGAACCCCACACGCCGTACTATTGCGACTACAAGAGCGAGGTTTGCCTTCTTCAATCTGGCCAAGTTGTCTCCACGACGACTGCACAGGAGCCCATCAAGTTTGAAATCAGCGCCGAAGGCATCGGCGGACTGCACCGCCAGGTCTTGGAGCTCAATGAACGCTTGACAACCCTCACCGACACACTGCGTCGTCAAAAGTACCCGGCTCTCCTGAAAAACAGCACAGGGATTCTCCTTCATGGCCCATCTGGCACTGGAAAGAGCTTACTCTTGCGTCAACTGAGTGAAGCCCCATGGCGCAAAGTCATCAATGTGGACGAACCGGCTGGATCATCCGAAAAGAGTCACAGCGCTTTACGCAAAGCTTTCGATGAAGCTGTCAAGGCCCAGCCAAGTCTACTCGTTCTCGACAAACTGGAGCATTTTGCCCCCAGGATCGAAGAGGGTGCTTCTTCTCGAGTGAGCTTAGCCGGATGCATTGCTGCCGAGATTGAGAAACTGGGAACGGCTCGGGTGCTGGTTGTGGGCACTGTCACGAAACTCGTCAATGTGGATCCTGTCCTGCGAACTCCGCAACACTTTTCAGACGAAATTGAAGTCCCTGTACCTGACTCTAGAGCCCGTATCGAGATTCTCAAGGTGCTCCAGGACCAGGACTGGCCAATCCGGGATTGGGTCGCCGAAGAAATCGGCGGCAGGACCCATGGCTTCGTGGGTCGAGATCTTTTGGCTCTTTACAACAAGGCACTCAAAAGAGCAGTGGATAGGCGTCTCGAGCAAGAAAAGCGTTTCTCAGTCAATGGCCTCGAGCAATCGTTTGACGCCATGAAAATTGAGAACCGGGAGCACGAAGACACCAATGAGCCGCAACAGAGGAAAGGAGACGCGCAAGAGGCCGTCGAAACTGAACCGGAGGAAGAATACTATGATTTCCTGGCTCCCGCTCAAGTTAAACTCGAAGATTTCGAAGCCGCCCTGCTCCAAGTACGCCCGACAGCGATGAACGAAGTATTCCTCGAAACCCCCAAGGTTCGCTTTTCAGACATTGGCGGCTCTGAAAGCGTCAAGCAAGCCTTGCGTGAGGTAACCGAATGGCCCTTCCGCTACGCGAATGACATGGGAGCTCTCGATCTCCAGCCGCAGCGAGGAATCTTACTGTATGGACCCCCGGGCTGCAGCAAGACTCTGTGCGCCAAAGCCATTGCCACCGAATCGTCGCTCAATTTCCTTGCCGTCAAAGGAGCGGAGTTGACGTCCATGTACGTTGGAGAGACAGAGCGTGCAGTGCGCGATGTTTTCAGCAAGGCTCGGGCCGCGTCGCCATCCATCTTGTTCTTCGACGAGATTGACAGCATCGCTGCGAGCAGAACATCAGGATCGCACTTGTCCGGCATGAATGTGTTGACAACGCTCCTAAACGAGATGGACGGCATTGAGAGTTTGAAGGGTGTGCTCGTCCTTGCCGCCACCAACCGGCCAGAGATTCTGGATCCTGCTCTCATGCGCCCTGGCCGCTTCGACGCGATTCTATACGTTGGGCTGCCAGATCTGGAAGCTCGCAGACAGATTCTGAATGCTACCGGGATGGGCAGGAGACCGTTGGGGGACGATGTAGACCTAGATGTGATGGCCGAGAGGCTAGAAGGATACAGCGGTGCTGAGATTGTGGAGTTGTGCGCAGAAGCCGCGAGAACGAGGTTGAGACGCCGGATCGAGAGGAGGGCCCAGGATACCGGGATTCCATACGTCGAGATGGCAGATTTTGAAGCTGCGCTGGAGAAGGTGCCCAAGAGGATTACAGCTGAGATGGTGGAGGCGTATGAGCAGTGGAGCGTGGGCGACGTCAAGAGGCTGTAGTGAGCATTCAAATGAGGGACAATTGAAGGGCGAGGAGCATCCAAAGCATTGACGAGGACAGTAACTACCTAGATAGGTAGGAGCACCTCATCTTTGTGTCGGGCGCTGTTTGCTCCTTCCCCAACCCATCCGGCAACCAACCGACACGGCACAGGCCACTGGCGGCTTGCAAAATAAATCCCAATTCTCCTGTCTCCACCTCCAACTCTCTCAAACCTCGTTCATCTTGGCCAACCCGCCTCCGTCGTCATGGCTCCATCTGCCGATGGCCCTCTGCCGGCCAACATTCCAGAGCTCAACGATCGAGCAGACTGGCCAACGTGGAAGACAACCGTGGAGCTCCACGTCAGGGCAATGAACGACGAAGAGCACTTGACCGAAAGCTCCCCCTATGGCATGAACCCCGTCCATCGAAAGGAATGGAAGCGCAATGACGCTACGATCATGTCCTTACTCTACGGCCACTGCTCTTTGAAGGTCCGGGAGCAGCTTGCCAACCACATTTCCACCGCCAAGGATATTTGGACTAGGCTTCACCACTTGTTCGATCAGTCCGGCTTCCAGTCCAAGATTGCGATCATCAATGGCCTCCGACACATCAAGCCCGCCGACTGTGGCTCCATTGGAGAGTACCTCGACGCCTTTGAGCACCAAGTCAACCTTTGTCGCACTGTTGCTGACTGGAAGGTTGAAGACAATGTCGCCTGCCTCTTCCTACTCGACGATCTGGCAGACTACCTCGAGTACTGGTGCGCTGTCAAGCGAAATAACTGGCGCCAATCTCAGAGCCCCACGCTTGCTTCTCTCATCCGCGAAGCCAAGGACGAGGCGCAACTTGTCAAGGTCTGCAAGACCGTCACCACCACCGTCTTACCCGCGATAACTGATGAAGGCACGACTGAACATCCTCTGCACGGCCAAGACTGCTCGAGGCAAGACACAGATATCAACAACCATGCCGATGAATCCATGTACGCAAGCAAGTATGAGTTCAAGAAAGATATTGAAGCTGCAGTCGCAAGCGCCCTGCAGGCCCAGGAGCAGTCCACCCTCACCACTGTTGCGAGCGAAAACCACACGTCTCCCTTCCCGGATATTCCCGAATTCGATGGTGATCGCAGCAAGTACGAGGCCTGGCGATACCAGCTCAACATCAAGCTCGCCTTTGACAAACGCTTTGGCCATGACGAAGACAAGGCGGCCTACATCATGACGCGACTTCGAGGACAAGCTCTATCCATTTTCACCTATCGACCCGGCGAAGCTGTCCCCAAGTCATCTGTGGAAGTCATCCAATGCCTCGACAAGTTTTTTGACACTCGCGACAAGCTTCACGTGGCCCGCACCAAGCTTGATTTCATGTACCAAGGCAACCGCCCGCTGGCACCCTTCGTCATCGAGTTCGTCAGCTTGGCGCAGAGGGCCGAGTGGGATTCGGTCACCACCAAGAAGGAGCTCATCAGCAGACTCAACTATGACCTGCACCCACACAGCAGGAAGAGGCTCGGCACGCTGAATTTGTCCGACCTCATCGATAACCTGATGGATGTGGTCGAGTACGAGGAGGGCCGGGATGGTTTCGTTGATCACCAGGAGGATGGAGCTAGCAAGCTCTCAGCAAGCGTTGGTTGAAAAGGCTGCAACCCATGAGCAAGGGCGTCGGTATCTACGACCACAATGGGAGACGGAAACTCCAGGTTTGGCTTCAGCAATGGAAACTCTCCAGTGACAGAACAGATACATAACAGCAGCATCGTCATTCGGACGCTTTGAGACGGGAAATAGCCTGCAGAGGGTAGTCAATAGAACACTTGAGAATGTTCCAACCCCATGTTCAGATTTCTGTGGGCTTGTTGTGACTTGAGAAGCTCTATTGTCGACTATCTTGTGTACGCCGAAAACAGTCCTGAACATGCCAGAATGTAAACGACACCTTCCTTCCGACTCAACCAAGCACTGCCTCTCCACCTTTCCCTCTTACACCCAAGCCTGAGCGCCTCTTCGAATGTCTGATCAGCCCGCCGACAACGCGACGACCCTGGCACCTGCTCTCCAGCTTCTTGAAGAAGCCGTGGACCTGGTGGCATCTGGCAAAGCCGGCCATGCTACTTGCAATGCGACTGCTATCCAGACGCTGCGAGAGGTGCTGAGCTACGTTGCCGACGAGAACCATGACGGCCGCGACGTTTCCCGCATCACCCTTGCCGTCGCCGTGGAAGGCGAGGAAGGGAGGAATCATGTCGATGTCTTGGTGAGTGTGTGGCTTTCCTCTGTCTTTCTTGCGGCGATGCTGAGTGCTTTGAGACTTGTGCTTACTTCCGTTGCTTGCATTTACAGCTCGCGCTGACGCCGCCGGATTACGAAGGTGACCGCGACGCGCTCTTCACTCCGGAAATCTTCGTCCTCGAGCCTTCTGAAGTCAGCGCCGCCAGCCCATCTGAACCGAGTCTTCCAACCGTTCCACCACCAGCAGCGGAGCCACCCTCCTCTCCCAGTGAAGGCGAGCTCGCAGTCGAAGCTTCGACCGAAGTCGAAAACAAAACCATCGCAGAGCCCAGCAGGACCGCGACAAATCTCAAGAAGCCTGAAGCACGTTCTCGAAACGGCGCACACTTCGGATGCGGGCAGTACCTCCCAGACAAACCGACCCCACCACCCCCTGGCAGCAACACCCCCTCGCCCACGACGCCGACGCCCACCACCACCACCGCCGCCACCGCCCTCCGCAACGACTTATTCTACACCACCGCAGACGGCCGCGTGGAGGTGCTCCGCCACCAATCCCCATTCCACTACACCAGCACCTCGCGTGTCGACCGCTCAGTGTGGCCAAACAAAGACCCACGGCGGCAATGGAAAGCGCACTTCTACGTCTGCGACATCTGCGTCCGCGAGCAGTCGGAGGAGCTGGACGCGCCCAACGCGATGCTGTTTTGCAAATGCCTGGCCCCGCTCTTCTCACCGCCCGGCGGCAGCGACAGCGGCGTCCAGATCGTCGAAGTCGAACCGTCGACGCTCGGCGTGCAGGCGCTGCGACGCTTCAGCGGCGGCAGTGTGCTGGCTGAATTTGCTGGGCTCGTGACGTCGGGGAAGTCGATTGAAGAGTGCCCGCGTACGTTGAATGTTTGCCGTGGGCGGGTTAGGTACCAGATTTCTCAGGATTCTGAAGGTGTGGGCTGTCCTTGTAGGGGGAGAGGGAGGATGAGCTTGGTTGAGTCTGCCGCTGACGTGCTGTGACAGGAAATTGGACGAGATACCTCAGGTATACGACGTGCGAGTGTAGTAACGTCGAGTTGGACTTGGTTACATGGAGAGGTGTCGAGAAGGTCGTTGTGAGAGTGAGGAATCGCTGTAGCATTGGAGAGGGCGATGAGCTAATGCTTGCTTACGTGTGAAGGAAGCGGAATCGGGAAAGAAGTTGTTTCCTGAACCGGGGCCATTCATGCGTGTTTTTGTCGGCGCGTTGAGACATCCTGTCATTTGCGAAGTGGTCGTCTTTTCCGAGAAGATCATGTTGCTTGGAAGTCGTGCCACGGAACGAATCCAGTGACGAATACTGTCAAAAAAGATAGTTGAAGAAGACTGATAATCGAAACGAAGTTGGCCCGTAATTGCGAAAACATCGCAAATTGGGAGTCCAAGGACCGGTAGACTCTACAAATAGTGCATGTGCCCTGAGAATAGCAAGACAATGTTTGAAAGAGTTCGAAGAAGCTCCACGGACAGTTTCTCCTCAATCCAGTTCTCGTCTAGCTCCACCGGTTGTTTGGCAGCAACTTTGGCCGTCCATGTATTCCTCATGGCGACCAATCATACTTGAATGGTCGGGAGCCAAAGTTGGCCCTCACCTTGATGTGCTTCATTGCAATGACTGGGAAAAGGCGACCTTTGACCTGTTGACCATGGAAATCGTGCTCTACATAGGAGAAAGGATTAGCAATCTTCAATCGTATGCATCGAATCTGAAAATCTCCTGGTATGCGCAGAGAAATGCCCTCTGATTATTGCAATCAAGACCTGAATAGCATAGTTCAGCGTGCCACAGGGTGCCGAAATGACAAAGCTTTGGTGATGACACGAACGGAACTGACTCACCAAGTCTTTTTCCATTCTTGGTGAAGAACACAGTGCGCTCGCGAAAATCAATGCCAGCACCGACGACGTCTCCATGGCCGAATTCTTCTTCCCGCTCGAAGTGGTAGGATTTGGAACCAAGTTGGTATATACGCCCGTCACAATGATATGACCATTGTGAGAAAATATTGGAGTCAAGACTTACTTCCCTGCTTTCTTGGGATGTGAAGCGGGAGCAAAAGCCAATAACTATACTAGCCAAGCTTGCTGGGGACCTTTTACTTGACGAGTCAGTCGTTTGCTCGCACGAAGTGAAAGGTGCCTCTCTCTACACACACACGAAGAGCTTTCTTACTTCATAGGGTGATTGCCATCCTCAATTAACACCTCATAATAGTAGCGGGAGATACCAGCAGGCAATGGATGATCGGTGAGGGCAGCGCTCATGCCCCAGAAAAGTGCGTCTGAGTCAAGATATCAGCATATTCCTATCCGTCCTCGCCCAAAGAACTGGACGAATTTTCTCTTACCACAGTTGTCGACGAGGTCCAAGGGAAGCCCATCTTCGGAAATCGTCAATTGTTCGACAGTCTTTGGGTTTATCGCAGCAGGAAAGTACCCAATCCCTGTGTCTTCCATGCTTGATAGCCTGTCAAGGATGCTGGAAGTATCAAAACGCGAAAGTATGTCAACAATGTGCTGTTCCTCTTCTTGAGCTGCCAGAAGCAGCGGTGTCCATCCATGAGCATCGATTTCGTTAACCAGGTTGGATGTGGCCAGATGGCTACACATACTGCCTTCTTTCATCTCGATGGCCATTTCAAGGAGGTCTCGCTTTTGTGTGATATTAGGACTGAGCGGGAGTAGAGAGAGTAGTACACTCTCCCAGCCTGCCCTAAAGTCATCAATTGAGTCCCTCCACCTGCTTATGATCAGGTCGAGGGGTGTGTCCCCAGAATCGTCGACACAATCGAGACGAGCGCCGCTTTTCACCAGGAGCCGAAAGATATTGTCATAACCGTGAAAAGCCGCTGTGTGCAACGGAGTCCTACCCTCTCCATCTTTCTGTGAGCACAACTCACCAGGTTGACCAGACTCAAGCAGCAGTTGAACGTTTGCGACGCAGCCCCAGAATGAGGCTAAATGCAAGGCAGTCTGGTAGAATTGGCCTGTCTGCAACAAGAAACGAGTGTCATTGGCTCTGGCTTTCTGCTGCTCGAGCAGATATTCCAAAATATTACTGGAATCCAATGCGGAAGCAACGTGAAGAGGGCTGTTCCTCCTATTGTCCGCTGCAAGTATGTCGGCACCCTTGTCTACAAGCAGCTTGACAACTGTCGAGTTGGCTCGGCCAACAGCTTCATGGAGTGCTGTGGTTCCCGAGAACTTGATCCTGACATTGACTTCAGCGCCATGGTCAAGTGAAAAACATGCGGTATCGTTATCCCCTCTCATGATTGCATGAATAAGCAAACAGTCGCCGTTTTCGCTTCTGAGGTTGATATCGGCGCCATGGTCGATGAGCAGTTCGGCAATTTCAACGGATGGTGCGAAGTGCAAAGCAGAAACTCCGTTCGAGTCCTGTAAATTCACATCGAATTCTTTTGATGCTAGCAGCAGCCTGCAGAGCTCGGGATCATTGCCCCTCACTGCCTCAAAGAGATAGCTGGAGCTATTCGAACATAACAAAGTCAGGTCTGCGCCATGTTCGATCAGGAGCTGAACTTGATTGATGACATTGACCGTTGGCTGTCTCATGCTTAGCAACACATGCAGAGGTGTGCTTTGATCGCAGAATTCTTGAAGATTGACTTGATCCTGGTCCATTGTGTCAAGAAGGTAGTCAAGGCCAATGTAGTTCCCTCTGCCCATGCATAATACATGCAGTAAGTTGCGGTAGGTCGTGTCAAGTATGTTGATATCTTCTCCATTGTCAACGAGTCGCTGAAGAGTTCCCAGTAGTCCTTCTTGAGCAGCAAAGTGGAGTTTGGCCTGACAACTCCATTTTCGGAAGGCTTTCGAAGACATGAAGTTCTCAATGTCGTCATAAAGCGTAGCCCATTGGACTCCGACGTCTTGATCTGACCGTTCATGTTTCGGCCAGTATTGTTCAGCCATCCGGACGTGGAAGGTCCAATGCGTTAGCTCGTATCGAGGCCCGTCTGCTTCCATGTACATGTAGCTTCTTCCTTTGACATGGGCTTCCTGGAACCGAGGATTATTGAGCGTGCGCAAAATGCTGCATGCCATATGAAGATGACCATATTTCGGCGCAATCTGAAGAGTTTTGCTCAAATCTTCTAATTCTCGTTTCCGACATGCAGGACAATCAGAAAGCGCTTTCGAATAATTGGCATCTTCTAAAATCCAGTCTCTGATTGACTTGTGGTGCAAGCTGACAACATCAGCGTTCGAGTCAAATTTTATAAAATCGCGGAATTCCTTGCTCAGTAACTTCATGGCGACAACCGCTCGATCATTTGTCTGATCCGCGTCTGGACTGGGGCTATCTTCATTACCAGACTCTTCGTGGGAGTCGTAGGAGTCGTAGGACTCATTGGATTCGTCGGATTCGTTGGACTCATAGGACTCGTCGGACTTGTAGGACTCGTCGGATTCGTCGGATTCGTCGGATTCGTCGGATTCGTCGGATTCGTCGGATTCGTCGGATTCATCCCATCTATCGACATGGGATTCTTCTGGTCTTCCTGGTTGTTCTATTTTGTCGAAGTCATTGTATTTTTCTCCAATTTCATCAACGATAGGTGCGGCTTTTATGGCTCCTTCTGCACAAACAAGCCATCTTAAAATGATGCGCAAGTTGATTCGATGTTCGTCTTCCAGTGATTGGTATTGTCTTGCGTAGAGCTGATTCATACCGTGGGGAAGCTGGTGAATGGCCCTGGGAAAATTCGCCATCGACTTTCCACTATTGAGGGTCTGAAGAGCCACCACAGCATCTAATGCTGATTAACATGGAGTAGTTCTTGCATGGGATTCGTCGAAAGGAACTCACATTGAAACATTCCCTCACTCTTCGCCAGGATGACCCTCCTGGCCATCTTCTTGTCTTCCTTCGTGATGGCACTGAAGAGTTTCCGGCCGAGCTGATAGTTCACGAATTTTCTGATATCTTTCTCGTTCATAGACTTGTCGACGTGGACACGGCAGGTGTGGGTTGACAATTCCTTCTCTGCGTCGGCATCAGGGCGGCTCGAAATGAAAAGACTGATGTTCGCTTTGTTTGATGACATATCAATCAATGACTGTAGTAGCCCAGAATCTTCCCGGGACCAGTCTGCACATTCGTCCAAAGCATCGAGAATGACAAAAACCTTCCTCCGAAGACACTCTGTGATGTCAACGAACATGCTGGTCATTGTCGACATCTTGAGGCTGTTGGCCAGCTCGGAGTTGTCCATCTTGGCTCTCGCATGTACAACGTCAGTACAGGTTTTCTTGATGTTCCATTCGTCAGCGGCCCTGGATTTACTTGTCGATTTCAGATTGCCAATTTCATTGAAGAGCTGAAGCAGGAGATGGAGCATGATTTTTTCCCCGTTTTGCTTCGCATCGTTGCCAACTTTGCAGAAGAAAAACAAGACGAGTGGCTTCTCCTCATCCCCTGCCTCAGTGCTCAATTTTTCAATGACAGATGACGTCAAAATTGACTTGCCAGCCCCGGCTGCGCCACTAAGCCACAAAATGCGCTCTTTCGGAGTTGAGGCAGAGACCCAAGCTGTGTAGCTCTCATGCTCGAATATCCACTGGCCGGTGTCGGGACTGCGCTTCTTAATGTTCTCGGCGTGTTGGTCCTGGGGCTGAAAAAGAGCCAGTGCCGTCCCAGTTTGCAACCAATTCAATTTTTTCTGGTACTCTTCATCGATCTTCTTCTTCTCCGTCTCTTCTATTGACTTTGATAGTGCTTCGGAGATCATTCTCATCCCAGAAGCTATTTCTGGAAGCCATAGTTCCTTGATCTCCTTAACATCCAGGCCCGTTTCTTTCACGGCATCTGCAACGACGATTTTGAAGTCTATGTCGACAGTCTCAAGAAGCCAGTCCAGCTGGGATTTGGCCTCATCAACGAGTCCACGAATCTCGCCCGTCTTGCCGAAAACTGCTTTCAGGCTGCGGGTAATTTTAGTGGCAGTTCGCTTCTTGTCATCCTCGGGGAAAAGCTTCTTCGTCTTGACAGAGAACTTGAGAACAGTCTTGTACAGCTGTGGAATTCCTTCTCGTATCTTTCTCCCGATCTTCGAAGTCGCTTTGAAATAACGATGGGCAAGTATGTCACCCACAAAGATAGCATCGGATATGCGATCGAGCGCGCCGGAGAGGAATTCGCACAGCTCCTGATCTTCCAGAAGAAATCGGGTGAGGAGTCTGAAAGTCGTCCATACAATAGATGCAGACTCAGGTGCGAAAGTCATGGTCGAGTCTACCATCTGGCATAGAATGCTGAAGCGTTTCATAATACGGCCGACGTTGAAATCGAAGATTTTCTTGTCCTTGATCTTCAGGACATGGTCTGAATACTCGTTCCGTGCTTGGTTCTGCTGTTTGCCGAGGGATTCCACAACGTCCTCAGGAGAATCTGGATCCAGCCGGGAGTTGAAAAGATGCCAGTCCTCTTCATCCAGCTCCTCTTGGAGCAGCTTTCTTGCTTGTGCCCACAGCTCCAGGATCGCTTTCGCATCCATGGTAGAGATAGTTTTGGGTTTGAAGCCAGAGAGTCCGCAGGTCCATCACCGAAAGTTTTTGCCAGGTAGAATTGTTCCGACCTCAGCCTCGTTGGTGTGATGGGGGCGCGCAACCGCGGCGGCAAATTCCCACCGCGCTTGGGGCCAAAAACCCCTCATTGGACAATAGATGAGCAAGAACACTAGGTGCGGATAAATAACAATCAGCCATGACTGGATAGATTTCGGTGGGCGAGGCGCTTCAGTTGTTCGCTGGCAGCTCCCGCCGGGCCAACAGCGCAACAGTATTGGCTGGAAAATGCTAATATGCAGTGAGAAAGACGCGTTGTAGTCAACTGGATTGCATTCGCCTGCAATGTACGCCGAGGCTGCATCAGAAACATCAAAAGCGAACGGCCGCACAATCTCTGAGTTTTGATGAATGGTGCATGACGGGAGACGGGACTGGAGGTGATGGGTTCGGTTGGCAATGACGTAGGGCGTGAAGGTGTGGACCCTGAGCCTCGGAAGCTTCCTTCATGTTGGGAGGTACACCGATGAACCGCAATCACCTAAGACGACTATTCTGCGACGAGTATTGACATGTCGCCCGCATCGACGGGGACGCGCATGGCAATTCTGGTCGCAGGAGCAACATCTTTCGGAGCATTCATCGTGTCCATGGCTTCTTTCTCAGAGTTTCGCGTGCTCCTTGCACGTCTTCTGGGCATCGATTCCCCCGGTGGCATCTGGCGCCTGGTGGCTCTAGTATCTGTCTTCCTCAACCTCAAGACGCTGCCGTTTGTCTGGCACGTAAGTCGTTCGCCTCCAGACTCTTCTTCTTGTCATGGCTAACACAACGGACTGGACAGATCCGGCTCTTCCGCGCTCTTGTATACCACCTGTACTGGCAACCAACGCCTCTGCCTCCACGCGCCCTCTTCCAGCCGCTCATCACCTCGACGAGGACGCCAATCACCGAATGCGACTACAACCTCCACAAGTCCAACAGCACGTACTTCAGCGACCTTGACATCAGCCGCTCACACTTCGTGTCCGCCCTGCTCCGCAGCGGGATCCGCCGCCTCTCGTCCAAGAAAACCCCACAAGACAGCGCGCCAGGAACCGAACATGTCAAGGGAGCCTTCAGCATCGCGCTGGGCGGCATAACCTGCCACTTCAAGCGCGAAGTCAAGCCGTACGCGCGCTTCGAAATCTGGACAAGGCTGCTGGCGTGGGATCACAAGTGGCTTTACCTCGTGTCTCACATGGTCCGGCCGGGTGTCGCGAAACCTAGCTCCTTCACGCTGCAGCCGTGGAAGAAGCCTGGTGCACAAGGTCGACGCTTGGAAGCGCTGAGCCAGGAAGAGCAGGACCAGATGCGGGAGAAACTTAAGGGTGCCATCTACGCAACGAGTATCGCCAAGTATGTGGTGAAAAAGGGCCGCTGGACCGTGGCCCCGGAGCTGGTACTGAGGAACTCCGGTCTCTTACCCGAGAAGAAGGATGACCCGGCAGCCAGTGATCACGAGCTCAAGACTGCTGAGGAGAAGCAAGATGCAGACAACGTCCTGGAAGACTCCGCACTTCCCGCAGACGCCAACGCCAACGCCGGAGAGTGGGCGTGGGAGCACGTTGAGGCTGAACGCCAGAGGGGACTCAAGCTTGCGGAGCATTTTGCGGCTCTGGATGGTCTTCACGACGAATTCGCGCTCAAGGTCGATGATGCCCTTGGTGAATTTTCGGACATGGTCACGCCTTTCTGGTGAAAGATTGCTGTTGTGTCCATTTGATTTGTTTTGATCTCCTTTCCAGCATGATACCTTGTAGAACAATCTTAATTCTCTGTGCGAGAGATTTCGCCTGGATCCTATCGAAGACTCCCAAGTATTACAAGTACGGAAAGCTTGAAATTTATCACTAGACAGCTAGAGCATGCGAATCGTTCCAGTCACTTTAATTTCGGTTTTTTTTTTTTTTTTTTTTTTTTTTTTTTTTTTGGGGGGGGGGGGGGGGGGGGGGGGGGAGCTTGAATGCTCCTCAACCTCAACAACAACCTGCTAAGGCACACGAGCGCCTCCCGTCCGCCCCCTTGTCCAGTCAATTAAGAGAAAGATGTATGTGCATCGATTCAATCTATCCACGGCATCCATCCGCGTTTGTGTCTGTGTCTGTCTGTGCACTCGTGCAAAACGATAGGCAAGAAGAGGACAACCAAAGAAGAATGCCGCTCCGGCGTTGCTGACAACAGCCAGAACCAAAGACCCCAAAGATCCTAAAAGGAATGATGGAAACGAGTTCGAAGAAGAGGAAGACGCCTGAACTAATGACGATTAATGCCCGTCGGTCGGTCCCCTACGTTGGTCAAATCAAGGAAGAATGCGGAACACCCAAAACCCCGCCAACGTCCGTCCGTCTATGACGAGCCTAGTACTTAGTCCCTCGAGCCCATAGAGAGAGCCCGCACTCTGGAAAGCCAAAAACCCAAGCAAAAAGCACAGTCCAATGAAAAATTTGCCAATGAAAAACGCCAAACCCCTCATGATGAAGAAACTCCATCCAAGCATCAAAGTGTCTTGCGTCAGTGCTCGTTGCAAATGGTTGCTTTCAAATCTCTTCATGACTAAGGCCCAGTCTTTGAAAATCTTAATGCATCTCACGACCAACGGCCCTCGCTCTCCCCGAAGAGCTCGCCGGCTTCGCGACAGTACTTACTCTGTCCAGCACCTTGGGTGCCGACTTCGCTGCCCCAGCAGACGATTAAGGCATCTAG
This sequence comes from Phyllosticta citriasiana, assembly GCF_038021145.1. NCBI lineage: Eukaryota > Fungi > Ascomycota > Dothideomycetes > Botryosphaeriales > Phyllostictaceae > Phyllosticta > Phyllosticta citriasiana. The sequence goes on from NW_027117292.1 coordinate 772,565, forward strand.
AATGCCACCGAGCACACCCTCCATTGCTCCGAGCACACCCCATCCAATGGCAGCTGCCACCAAGCCGACGACGTAGGCGTACAGACTTCCGCGATGACTTGACCCTGACAGCTCGAGAGCTCGAGCTGTGGAAACCCAGCCACCGAAACCCAATGCGAGCGACATGACGAAGCGCGTGGCGTGCAGGATGAGCTTTGAGAGCCGGTAGGGGACGAGTTCGTGACCAGAAGGCGATGAGAATGACCGTGGCGTCAGTGTCGTTGTAGGCGAGGACTTTGATACAAAGGACAATTGGCCAAGACCGTGGGCGGCTTGACGCAGGTCCATCGAGTGGATAGAGGCGTAGGTGAGAGTAAGTGGGTTGGTCAGGGTGACCACAGAAGACGGGATCACTTGGTAAACGCAAAAGCTGATGAAGGCAGCGAAACGGCGAGGAAGAACGATGAGGGGAAGGCGGAGGGCCAGCGCCAGGAAAGTTGATAGACAGATTGTTCCGAACATGGGCCCAGTTGCATGCCAAAATGAGGCGTGGACTACCTCGTGGCTCGTCGGCTTTGGGACTGCGTAGCGGTGGAAATACCATTGACTGACGGTGGCTGATGTCAAGGAGCGTTGTATTCCGGAGATGACGCCAAGGGACCAGAGATAGAAGAGGATGTAGAAAATGCCGAGCCACCAGGTGCTCAAGTCCACAGCCCATAGACTGACCTTTCCATCACGTCGTTTAAAGTGGCCTTCAAGGAACAGTCGGGCGAAGATACCGATCCAGACCCAGGTCCAGACCACGGTTGCGGTCAGGACACCTAAGCCAACCAAGAGCAGCGCTGGACATGCACCCAATACTCGGCTCGCAAGCTCGAGAATCCTAGAGGCTTTGTCGATTGAGCGGCGTCCCTGGTATACTGTGTATATCCAGATTGTGGCGCAAATCCCGGGAATGAGAGATAGCCAGCGCATGGCTTTGTCCTGGACACTGTGCCCGTGCCAGGCCCCTTTGTAGCTTGAGATCATTGGGTAGAGAAAGAAGGATATCAAAATGATGGGAACCCCAACCATGATCAGTCGGACGAGAGGTCGCACGAAGTAGGCCAGGCAAGCTAACCAAAGCGCTGCCACCACGATGGACACAAGAGTGTAGGCGGATAGGAGGTGGAACGAAGAGTGTAATGTGCTGTACACGGTATCTCCGAGCGGATTCTTCTTGTCTGGCGCCGAAGTGTGCATCCATACCAGCACCGCCGTTCCAAAGTAGGCGGCTGCTGCAATGACGAAGATGAATGACCAGAAACTATCGTGCTTTTCGGGTTGCTCTTCGGGGATGACAGTGACGGTTGTCTCGCGATCAGGACTTATCGGCCTTCTAGTATTTCCCAGTAGCGCTTCTTCGTCTGTTTCCAGCGGAATGGGCAACGCATTCTGCAGAGGATTCCTCGGTGGTTGGATCCCGGGAGTCCTCCGAAAGTTGTGATATGAAGGCGGTGGACCCATGTCATCATCCGATAGGTCCTCCTGGTGCTCGTCTGCGCTATCTTTTTCCGTCGATGCCAACTCCACATCCACCATCCGCCCTTTCCCTTTACTGCTTGGAGCGCTGACATCCGAGGCACCGACACTACGACCTCTTCCATCCCCTTCGTCGATGGGTTGGATATTGGGGTCTCTGCCGCGACTTGTAATCCTGCCACCCCTCCAAGAGCTTCTAATGCCTCTGCTAAAGGCGGGTCCGCTGCCGTCATCTTCATCCCCATGACTTTTGTTTATGGATCTGTCTCCCTCCCCGTCGGTTTCGGATGATTCTGTGAGATGGCTGCCGCCGAATTGCCTGCGCGACTTTTGTAAAGCGTAAAAGTCGGCTACCTCGCGCTCGTGCTCCTCACCGTCGTCCTCTTCCCGAAAGTCATCGGTTGCGCTGTAAAAGAGAGGTGCCGGGGCGGCTGACGTTCTCGAGGCAAACGGAAATCGCGACATCTGAGAGCCGCTGGGGCCATAGGGATTGGGCATGGTTGGCTTTTGCAAGTAGGATCGAGAGCTTTGGTGCCTCGAGGCTCCGGGGCCTTGTCCTCGGGAATGGCGAGCGGAGCGAGTGCGGGACTGGGTGTCTGCGTTGTCCTGGGCGCCGAGAAGACGCGACTGGGACTGTGCGAGGAAACGGGAGGCATCTGTAGATATTGGGTGAGCTTGGGTTAGTCACGCGAGTTCAAAGGACGAGCCGGTGAGACATGACCAGTCACGAGCTGGCGAGGGCAGCAGCATGTGGTTGCGGGAGTGACCTACATTCGGAGAACATGATGGGTTGCGCGGCCGGGTAGGCGCTCGAGTGGCCGTTGCAGGTGGAGGAGATGGCAAGGGATACGGGTCGTGGTGTTGAGGCTAAGAAGTGCGAGGTGAGGCAGCGAGCCTAGCGGGCGGTGAATGGGCCGGCGGGGAGTGATGAAGCAACGAGGGGACCGGCTGCAGCCGTTGGCAGCGGGCCACGACGGCCTACCGTGGCGTGGGATCAATGGACCGGACTGCGTGATGGTCGAGGGCTCTGACCGAGACGTGTTTGTGGCGTTGAAGGAGCGAGGACTGATAACAATACCTCGAGGTGAGTAGATGGAGAGGTCGAGGTCAGGGAAGGCTCCGGCCGAAGTTCAGGCAATCGCTTCGACCCCAGATCCTCGCCCGGGACGTCATCACCGCAATCAACTACCTAATCAGCCAGATCAACTCAACACAACGCCCGACCCGCACGTCCTCGACCAGCGCTCCCTGTCACAGTACAGCATCGACTCCGCAGCGCTGCTGTGCCCCTCTACACTGTCCTGCGCCCTGGCCATCTTGCTACCGTGCGCTTCTACTCACCTCTGCTTCTCTTCCGCTGCTGTCGTCGCCCTCCGCTTGATCATTGACGCCTTTTCTTTGTCCTTGGGCAAACCACCGCTACTGTATCCACCCTTGAACCTATTTTTGGTCGACCCGACCTTTCTGCCCTACCGCCCAGCCCTCCCTCCACTTCTCCATAAATGTCGCAAGAGTGGCACTACATTGCAAAGATAGTATCGTTGGGCGACTCTGGATGCGGCAAATCGAGCGTGAGAAGAAATCAACTTGCCCCGGCCGTCCAAACATTCTGCTAAATCTGCATAGCTAACGGTCCGCCTGTGCGAAGGCCGCTTCTCACCGCATCATGATGTGACCATCGGCGTTGAATTCGGATCGCGCATCGTGCCCGTCGGCCCCCCGGCATCACAGGCGCTCGGCATCAACGATCCCAACAAAGCCCCGACTGCAGACCAGCACGTAGCGACCGCCAAGAAAGCTGCAGCGCAACCACAAAAGTACATGAAGCTTTCGTTGTGGGACACGGCTGGCCAGGAAACGTACAAGTCCATCACGCGATCATATTTCCGTGGCGCCAGCGGCGCTCTCCTCGTCTTCGACATTTCGCGCCGCTCCACCTTCCAAAGTGCCACTTCCTGGCTGCAAGACTTGCGGCAAATCGCAGAGGAGAACATCGTCGTCGTGCTTGTCGGTAACAAGGCCGACCTGGCGCCCTCCAGCACCGTGGCGCCAGCTTCAGGAAGCGACGGAGCAGAGCATCCGCATGCCCACCAGGACAACAAGAGGCAAGTGACGCGCGAGGAAGCCGAGGAATGGTGCCGCCAAAACAGAGTCATGGAATACGTTGAGACGTCTGCCAAAAGTGGGGAGAACGTCGAGCGCGCGTTCCTCGAGGTCGCTGAGCGCATCTATCAAAACATCGAGGCCGGCAAGTACGACCTCAACGACCGGAGATCAGGTGTCAAGAGTGCAAACGCGGGTGGCGGTAACACGGCGAGGACCGTCAACCTGGGCATGAACGACGTGGCGGCTGCGAACGGAATGAACCGAGGAGGTGGATGTTGTTAGGGAGCAGACGGCAGACTCAGCACTCTCTGTACCAGAGTGCGAGGAACTGGAGGAGAACGGCATACCCTTGGACAGGCGTCATTTTAGACATGGGGCGGCGCAAAATTTCGTGGGCTCTCGCACTTTGGCTGTTAATGTTCCATCTTCCCACATATGCACATTGAACTTTCTTGCTGCTAATTCAACAATCCTATAGCTTCTGTGCATAGAATGATGACATTTCATTTGTGAGTATGTCAAACCCACGCACACGCAATTGGTGGTTCTATTATGCCCATCAAGCCTCTGATTTGACTCTAATACAAAGCAGGAGCTTGTGCAGATGCCATAGTCGCCGAGTCAGGATGACCTATAGCTCGTGTCATCGTAGCTCATTCTGTAGCGAGGTCATTCCATCATTGTCCTGGGCGTTGCCGGTCCTGCCGCAGACCAACAACCTTTCAACCATTCCAGCTCCCACGATCCGCACCTAACTTGTTCACACTTTTGATTAAAAAATGATTGCGTACCGTGGTCTTGATGCACGGTGAGCACAAGTACCAGCTGGACGAGGTACATCATTGTTCCTGTTGGAGATTCTTTTGCCGAACGATAGCGTCGTGTGTTGCCATGTCCTGCCCACCAGTCTTGGGATCGATAAATGTCAAATCCTCGAGGCTGGGCTCCTCGCTGACACCCCGCGTAGCATTTAGAAGACGGAACAATTCAGCATTGGTTCTGATGTGGCCGCTGCTTTGCTTGCGCGGGGCACGAGAACGGGCGGGGCCAGGATTTCGCTCGCGAGGGACCGGCTTTGAACGCTGGAATATGGATTTGGGTTGAGGAGGCTGCACTACGGGAGCCCCGTCTTTGCCTTCCTTCGCTGACGTTGATTGAGACAGTGGAATCATCTTGGCGATTGGTCTCGGTTTGGGAGGAGGTGGATTATGAGGAAGATCGCTGTTGGTGACGAAAAGGCTCGAGGAAGGCGTGGAAGGACGAGACTCTTTCAGATCTGAGACTGGAATGTCCGTTGTCTTATCCCGCAAACGTGGCTGTCTGGATATAGACTTTACAAGGGGTATGTCATCATCAGAAGATTCGTCCAGCACGACTGGTCGTTTTGACTGACGTCCTTTGGTTGGATGATGGGTTCCACTGGGAGAGGCATCGAGTTTTCTTTTCTCTGGGACATTTATCGCACGCTTGGCTTTGGCAGCCTTCGCGTCGGCCCTCTTTTTGCGCCGCTCCTCTTTTCGTCGTTCTGCCGCAAGCTGACGCTCGTACTGGTCCCTCTCCCATGCGTCAAGATCAAAAGGAGGAGTCTTGCCGAGCCTCTCATTCTGGAGTCGCTCTTTCCACAGCTCTTTGACTGCCTGCTCACTCAGAAAGCTCGAAACCGGCTCCCAGGTGTTCCTTTTAAAGTTAATTTGCAGGCTTGAGATGGGAAGATGGCTCAGCTTACCTATGCTCTGGGTAGCCTTCCCAACGCACCAGATACTCATAATCACCGTCGCCGTCCGGCCTTCGGGCAACGACGCAATCGACAATGTAATCCTCGGCAGGTTCACTTTCCACCGTGGAGGCGAGTGAAATGTCCGAACATTCAGACGTGTCGTCGCGCCATGTCGACGGCATGTTGGAGAGGCGGAGTGCTTGGGCGGCAAGATTGTTGACGACGCGTCGACGACGCGTCGAAGCCGTTGGTAAATTGGGAGAGAGTGAAACAATGGCTGGATGGCGATGGATGTCCGAAAAGGTCGCGAACGCACAGGAGGCGTCTATTTGTGTTGGAAGACCAGAGCAGGACGTTGTCAAAGACGAGCGGAAGAAACGGAAAGAAGAGTCAAGGTGCTGGACAAAGTCTCAGTCAAGTGACTTTGCACTCTGTATAAGTTCCTGCCTCTGGAATTGTAGAGCGAGTGGTTGTATTAAAGGCGCGACGTGCGCGGGGCCACGGGGACAAAAGCAGCGGCTGGGTGCACCAGCAGACGCGCGCAAATGGGTCCCAGAGGCAGTCCGTAGTCGTCCTGTAGGTAGGTATTGTACTTGTCGGTAGGCGCTTAGGTGATTTGCGAAAAACGAATGTACGTGCTCGACATGGTCCATTCGGTGTTTCTCTTTGCTTTTTCCCCCACGAAGATACCTAGGTAGCAGCCCAACCCACATGGTTTAGAGATCTTGTCGGACTACACTGCCATGTATATAATTGACAGCACCATCCGGATTCTCGGATTTAAACAGTAAAAATGCCATGACGTGGAAAGGTAATATTAAACTACAGCATTATCTAGGGAGAGCAGCGAGTCAGGCATGTGCTGCCTGTTGGTTCCAAGCAGAACCAACAGCCCGAGGGAATACGACGAGCTTGAGGCCCGAGCTTCAAGGCGGTGAATGCACAGTGGTGACGCCGCCTGTCACGTGTCTCTGCAGCACCTTAGACCGCCCCGGACAAGGTCGCATTAGCCAACGAGGAGGCCACCATACATCCCACCAGTCCAACTGCTCCACACCTCGACAAAGTCCGTCAAGCTTGACTGCTCCCCTTCCCCTGGCCTGCTTTCTGTTGCCGTCATCTGTGTCCCACCACTTTTTTTCCCGCTACGTTTGCGACTCCTCCACCTTCCACTCCGCGCGCTGCCATCTGTCTCGACCCGACTCCGCAACAATGGCCAACGACGAGTACGATGTGAGCATCCCCTTCTCCTGCCTTGCCCGCTGACTTGTTGTCCACTCACGCTGACATTCATTCCGCTGTAGTTCCTTTTCAAAGGTTCTTTGCCCGCAGTCCCTGATCCTCCGATCCCCCGCTCACCGCCATCTCAGTTGTCCTCATAGGAGATTCGGGTGTTGGTAAATCGAACCTTTTGAGCCGCTTCACCCGCAACGAATTCAACCTCGACTCCAAGTCCACGATCGGCGTCGAATTCGCCACACGCTCAATCCAGGTTGACGCCAAAACCATCAAGGCTCAGATCTGGGATACTGCTGGTCAGGAGCGTTACAGGGCCATCACTTCGGCATACTACAGAGGCGCTGTCGGAGCACTGCTCGTCTACGACATCAGCAAGCACCAGACTTACGAGAATGTGACGAGGTGGCTGAAGGAGCTCAGAGACCATGCCGACTCCAACATTGTCATCATGCTTGTCGGAAACAAGAGCGATCTGCGACACTTGAGGGCGGTGCCCACCGAGGAAGCGAAGCAGTTTGCCAGTGCGCAACCTACCAAATTCTCAGGCATGCACTTGCCAGGACGACGCCATGCTGACAGGATTCACTAGGCGAGAACAACCTTTCCTTCATCGAGACGTCTGCTCTGGACGCAAGCAACGTCGAGCTGGCCTTCCAGAACATCTTGACTGGTAAGCTACTCTGCGTGGCCTCGATCCCCGTTGAGGATCGTGGTTTCGATCTCGCTAGCAATGGTCACATTGCGGCATTGATGGATCGATTCCACGACCGAGGATTCCGTCTCGCATATTTCCAATGATGCTGACGGGACTACAGAAATCTACCGCATCGTCTCGAGCAAGGCATTGGACCAGGGCGAGTCGGCCCAGAACCCGATCGGACGGGAGCGCACAACGCTGGAGATTTCCAATTCCGCGGACCAAGAGAAGCAAGCGGGCAAGTGTTGCTAAGGCCTCACTACTTTCGATTCGCTGCATACACAGTTCCTGAACTTTGTGCGACCAACGGGGCGACCTGGCGTCATGAAGAGGGGGTTCGAGCCGCGCTTTGGCATCCGATCGCCCATCGATAAGAAGTCTTCTCGCAATCTCCGGTTCCTGTTTTTTCCTGCTCAACTTTCATGACTTGACGGTGGGATCAGCACGGGGATTTGTTATGATTCCCTCTACCACGGGGAAGGGTAAAGTTCATGGTCGTATGCTCATGAGCTCATGACTACGACTTCAAATTCAGATGCGGTATTGGATGACTCTAGATTGACTTTAATGATTATGCACTTTATTTCTGCTGGAGTCTGCGTCCTTCAGTAGCTCGATTTTCGGATTATGGGTTCGGCTTTCACTAGTTTGTAACGCATCTACGTCCCTCGTCTCAGTGTTCACGGCAATTTTGGTCTGTCTCGAGAGAGGTACGTCCTCGGTTTGTGAAATCGAATGTTATATTAACTTCGGCTATAATTCATGACAATTCTTGAGGGCAAACTCTCAACGTCCCTGTTTTATGATCTGTGTTTACATACCCTGATTTCTGAAACCTGCAAACTACTAAAGATTGCTCTTACGCAGAGTCAGAAGGCGAGAAGTTTTGCTGACCTATCCTACGCCATCTTGACTAGAGGTTGTACAGTATGTTGTAGGATTTTAGGGTTTGGCAATAAAAGGCTCGAGAGCATACGCTAACTGCACAGCTCGTTGTCCTGCCAAATACTAAGCACTCTGTGTCCGCATGAATTAGGCTGCATGTCTTTCGTAAGAGTACGCTTTGAACCGAAGGCATCAAACAGTCGCATTCTACGTCACCGTGCTGTCTCGACACGCGACTTGAAGAATGGTGACACGCCTCTTCCATCAACGGAAAGAGATCTCACGATGCCCAAGTCTTGGTGGCTCGCGAGACCAAACCACCAGCAGATCACCAAACGTTGAGATGACGCAGGAGCTAGGTAGTAACAGCAAATTGAAGGAAGGTCTCACCGAACGGCCATGACTATTGTGGCTGCTGTGGCTGGAGAAGGGCTGTACGAGTTCAGGGTCCACCCAGTTGGGATGAGCGCCCGGCCCGCTCTTCCCCGGCCCCGACGTGCGATTCTTAGATTCTTCACTTCAGGAAAAGTTCTCAACGCGCATTCCAACCCTATACTCACCGGACCTGTATCGCCATGGTTCTCTCCCGTACATTGAGCCGCTCTCTGCGCGCTCGCGACGACGATTCCGCTTCCGAACCTTATTCCGATGAGCTTGAAGCCAGTTCGCCGTCCGTGTTGGACACGGGTGAAGGCGGCGACATTGGCACAGACCCCGACTCTGGTTCAGAAGACGATGATGATGCGGACGGAGAAATCCACCAAGATGAAGATGTGCAAGAGCAGCTGAGCAAAATCTCGTTCGGAACACTGGCAAAGGCACAAAACAGTCTGCAGAAGGACGGCAACAGCAGGAAACGCAAACGAGGCTCAGAAAATACTGCGGACCAGGAAGACAAGCTGCGGGGTCTGCACGAGCGTCTACGACAACTGAAGAAGATGAAGGGCAGCACCAATGACGACGTCGAGGCTCCCAAAAAGTCGAGCAAGCGGGAGGCAAAAAAATCAGACTCTGACAATGGCTCTGAAAGCTCCGAATCTGAAGAAGAAGCGTCCTCGAAGAAGCGCAAATCCAAGAATGCGCCAGCTGTCATGTCTAGCAAGAAACCCGTCAGTCGCAAACGAGAAGTCGTCCCCACAAAGAAGCGCGTGGCCCGGGACCCACGTTTTGACAAGATGTCCGGCCCTCTGGATGAACACAAAGTAAAGCAGAAATACGCATTCCTGGACCAGTACCGCGATTCGGAAATGGCTGAATTGAAGGCTACCATCAAGAAGACAAAGAATGAGGAGGACAAGGAGATTCTGAAGCGAAAGCTGCTAAGCATGGAGAGTCAGAAGAAAGCCAGAGAAGCAAAGGAGAGACAAGATAAGGTTGTTCGCGAACACAAGAAGGGTCAGAAGGACGCAATCAAGCAGGGCAAGACGCCTTACTACCTCAAGAAATGTGAGCAACCCGACTTTACACTCAGAAAAGCAAACGCTAATCCAACAATTCACAGCCGAGGCAAAGAAGCTGGCCCTTGTCGACAAGTTCAAGGACATGAAGGGCAAGGATCGGGAGAAGTTGATGGAGAGGCGGCGGAAGAAGGCTGCTGGAAAGGAGCGCAAGAAGATGCCAGCTGCACGGAGAACGGCCGAAGAGTGACGGGACCTCTTTCTCAGACACTTTGTTTGAGTGGTCCATTCTATACAAGGCGAAGGTGCCTGCTGGACTATTTCTCCAATAGGACTCTTCTACCTTGGCTCTGTATGCCAAACCAAGAATTCTGCGCGTCGACCGCTTTGTTGTCTTGGGGCAGTCACAGTTGCTCCTTATAGTTGTCGCTGAGAGCTTTCCTGTCTGTCTTTCTATGCTCTAACTTGAAGTTAAACCACAAGGTAGGGTGCAAATTGACCAAATGACCAGAATCATTCTCTGTATTTACCAGGAGCCACTACGGACAGGCAGGATGGGACCGCGGTGCCATATCCATAGAGAGCACAAAGAGCCTCTCAACACCAGGACAATGAACCCGCCAGATTGCTCCATTTGGAGGCGTTTTGATCACGTTCGAGATCTCCTTGGCCGTGTCCGCTGAGTCCTTTGTCCTTGTCCATGATACCCAGGTGGCTCGCTGACTGCGTTTCACGAGATTTTGCACTCACCTCTTCGCCTCGTCAGTCCCAAGGCAACGCAATGACTCGAGCAGCGCAGATGTTTACAGCGGCCATCGGAGGCCTTTTGATCCTGGCCATGGGCACCAATAGTCAGACCATGTCGCAAACCATTTCGGCCACTGGAACAAGCGCTTCTGTCACCAGGTCCTCAGCTTCTGGTCAAGTCGTGTCCGTCACAAGGGCCGGAGCACCATCAGCTACCAACTCGGCCGTTACGACGCACACTATTCTGGTAGGCAAATTAGATCACAAGTTCGAACCAGACGTCGTGCAAGCTCCTGTTGGCGACATCATACAATTCCAATTCTACCCGGTAAACCACTCGATTGTCCGCGCCGAGTACGGATACCCATGCGTTCCTTACGAGATGACGGGTGTGGGTAAAGTTGGCTTTTACTCTGGCTTCCGGCCGGTTGATGCTATCCTCGACGATGTAAGTGTCCAGCAAGTGGCGCGCTGGTGCTTGCGGCTGATCTGTAATAGCCACCCATATACAGGGTCCGGATCAACGACACTTTACCAATTTTTTTCTATTGCTCAGCTCCGGGAAGTTGTATAAATTACCAGATGGTTGGAGTGGTAAATCCTGTAAGTTGGCACCGAGTCTTGGTACCCCGACCAGCAAGTGCTGATTTGAACAGAACAAGACAAGCTCGTTGCAAGTTCAGAAAAACAGAGCTGGCGACAGTTCGTATGCACTTAGCCCTGGTGAAGACTTTCCCTCGGAAGCCGACTCGACGTCAGTCATGGGCTCGAACCCCACAAGCACTGGTTCCCCGACATCCAGCGATGACAGTGGAGGCCTTTCCGGAGGAGCCATAGGTGGCCTAGTGGTTGGAGCTATAGCGGTGGTGGCACTCATAGGAGCGCTCTTCTTCTTTTTTGGGCGCAACAAGTCTCTCAAGCAGGGGGTGGCGCTCAAGTCGCCAGTTGCCAGTCCCCAGACATACCAAAGTCCAGGAGGGGCCTTCTTTGCGGGAGGGGACGGCTACACTTCAGCAGTGCCGCCTATATACTCCCCGGTCGACTACAGCACGATACAGTCTCCAGTGGGCGGCTTCAGGGGGAACTTCCATGAGGTCGGACTTTACCAGACAGGGTTCGTGGATGAGGCCAGCAATGTCGGACATGGGCTAATCAGAGACAGGAACGAGCTGGCATCCAGCGCCAGCCCACCACCGCCTACGCAGACACGAAGCCACAGCCAGAAGAAGCCGAGCGTGCACGAAATGGCCGGGTAGGGCTCAGGGTGAGGGCGGCGGAGGTCCGGAAGTGGGTTGTGGAGCCGACAGGGAGGTGAATAGAGGAAGTTTTGGGGGACAGCTTGTCATGTACCTGGAGAGTATATTAGTGCATCAGTCAAATTCTCATCATAATTCTGGGTCCCGGTGGAGCAGAGACCGTGGGCTCTAGCCTGAGCAGCGGCGGGCAGCAGAGCGTGTGGGCGATGCGGAGACGTGATTGGCCAGCGGCGCACACGCTTGGCGGACGGTATATAAGGTAATGTCTATCGCGTTGGGAGGCACTGGCACGCGCTCCTCTCGATGAATCCAGTCATCACCAAAACATGCGTCGCGGCAAACGGCCATGCTAGCTAATTCGTCGTCGCCCACCTCGCCCACCATCCAGCTCAATCCCCACGCCTCCTGTCGCTCCTCGACCTCGTCGGCGCCCTCTCCGCGCCCCTTCACTCCCGCCGCGAGGCGCACTGATGCCTCTCCCTCAATCATGGCGACGGCCTCGCCGTCCACCGCCGCTCGCTCCCCCGTACTGAAGCGCCAGACGACCGACGCTGCCACCCAGTATACCCCTCCCGAGCGCACAACTCCCGGCAAGCGCACCTCGAGTGCCTCTTTCGATCCCTCTCAAGTCCGCGCTAGGACGAAGCGCCGCGAGACGCTGCCTTCTGGCGATACGACGACGACGGCGACGGTCAAGGCCACTCTGCACGACTCCCACTCGCAGGACCATCGCGCTACAACGCAGAAGCATGAAGAACCCCAGCCGCGCCCACACCCCTCACCCACGCCAAACCAAGCCCCAGAAGAGAACGCCGTCAAGGTGATGCCTCTGCGATACGAGACGTGTAATGTCAAGGACTTGGGCGTTTTAATATCCGACATGCTGATGGAGCTGGTGCGCTTGAACGACGGATTGCCGTTGCAGGACGGCCAGTTGACGCGCTTTCACTCTCGGTGAGCCCTCTCGCCCTGCACCTGGCGCCAAATTTTCTGACTTCGGCCGCAGGGCTCCTCCGAGCATATCAGTCGGCGACTATCTGAATCGTCTGATAGTACATGCGACCCTCTCCCCGCCCATATTGCTGTCAATGGTCTACTACATTGACCGGCTGTGCCTTTTGTACCCCGCATTTACAATCAGCAGCCTCACGGTGCACCGGTTCCTGATCGCCGCCGCCACCGTTGCCTCCAAGGGACTCAGCGACAGCTTCTGGACCAACAACACCTACGCTAGGGTCGGCGGTGTTAGCACACGGGAACTGGCCCTTTTAGAGCTCGAATTTCTCACACGTTTAGAGTGGCGGATTGTTCCGAAGCCGGAGGTACTGGTCGATTACTATACGAGTCTGGTGGAGCGCGGCCAGGGCTACACTGTCGAGCGGAGTGCGGCTGAAGCAGCATCGGACCAGTGAGCACAAAGCAGGACCGGTCAGAGAAAGCCGAAGAGCAGCAGGGAGGATAGCATTTCCAATTGCCGGCGTTTTGGGGCAGCATTGCAAGGCATTTCACAGCGCGGATACCACGAAGAAAGTCCTCTTGATGTCTCCATCTTTTTTTCCTCCAAGATGCTTTCGAGTAAGTAGTGAAAGCAATTGGCGTAGGCACAGTGGATGTTGAATGAAAGAAAGGTCGAGCTGCGGTGAACGACAGCTCTCCAGGCGTTACGGGGAGAGCGCACGACAGCTCCCTATGCGCAATCATGGTAGCAATGAACGCGGTCGCAGTTTGAAGGATGTCCTTTTGTGTGTAGGTACCGCGAACGTGCAGTAGGCGGGTGCTGTGCTGGCCCAATAGGATGGGCTGGCGTGTCGACGGCGAGGTTGCGCTGCGTTGCGAGCCGGCCTGGCCGCCACGCGCAAACAACTACCCTCTTCCATGCCTCTTTGATTCTGCATGGCCAGCCATGGATCAATCCCCTTCACCACCACGTCGATCTCTTCTCGGCAGCCAACCTCCGCCGGCGCTCACCTCCTCACCTGTCGACGAGTCTCTTATGTCTTACTTGCCTTGACTGTTCGACCCAACACCCTCTGCTGTCGGTCTCTCTGAATGCTAGCCAGAACAACCACAAACCCGCGCTCTCAGATCCTGGCCCCCCGCGTGAGATTCGATGGACCAAGTCCGATACTGAGCTGATCACATCGATCCAACCTGCTGGTGTGTCTCAACTGTCACGCGAGCTTGCGACTGCTTCTCCCATCACAGAGGTAAATCCATTGACACGCCGCAGCACACTTGTACAGTATCATCATCATGATCGCGGCATGAAGAGCGACGTTGGCCGGCCGAAGCCGCACTATGACTCTCCTTCCTCATCTGCTCACTCTTCGGTATCAGTAGCACCTCATGCGCGCCTCTACCTCATTACTGACGGCCATCGTGTCCAGCGTCGACCAAAACCAACCCCACATCCTGCCCCGCGCTCCGCGCACCGCCCACGCGTCGACCGGCACCCTTCTGACTCTGCGCCGCCTCTAATGGTTGAGGACGAGTGGGATCTGCCAGTGCGACAACGACAGACTAGCCCGCACGATGCCCATCTCTACGGTTCCAGTCCCCGACCGTCCTCCAGACCTGCCGATCCACTCGCAGACTTTCGACGCCGGCGAGAATGGCCTCCGCGCGGCTACACTTTGGAAGACACTCTCGATCCAATCCAGGCTGAAGATCTTGTCTGCGCCGGCGCGTCCACCTTTGCTGGCGAGTGCCGTCAAGCCCCCGGCGCGCCTCCTGACCACTATCGCTTCTTCGCCATCAAGGAGGACGAGCACGCCGAGAGCAACGACCGCGCCGAAGCCCCCCACGTGGCTTTCGAAGACTGCTCCATGACCATCTTTGGCCCTGCTGAGTTTCCGTTCCCGTGGACTTCGTTGGAGCAGCCTTGCATGGCGTACGCGTTTGGAAAATACCCGGGCACAACAACTTTGAATTTCCGGATAGGCCAGGCCGGCACCCTGAAGACCATTCTGAAATACGACACAGATGCCAAGCCGAAGAAGCTCAAGATCTTGCATACTCTGGATCGGTTGCGTAGCTTGGAATCTGGATTTGACAATGATGTTGGTCCACCCGCGCAGGCTTCAGTAACACCATGGGGCGTGCTAACTCTTGTCTTAGAACCCAGACGTGCTCGCACGTGTTCTATATTCAATGCTGCTCGAGCGCCCAACGGACTATGAGGAACCGAGAGGCTTGGAGATGCAAATCAGTGATCTCATAACGGTACTTTCAAACAGCCATGAATGGGTGGATTTCAGCTTGCCCAAGAATCAAGTCGTCGCCAAATTCTTCGACAGCAAAGATCCTTCCAGAAAACACAAATTCTTCCACCAGTTGCTTCTATCCATGGAGCTGTACCTTAGAGTGCATCATGACACTCACGAGGAGATGGCCAAGGAGCACCTGTTCAAGGCCTTACCACCAAAAATATTGTGGGATCTGGCAGTCGCCCAGAAGTGGCTTCAGTGCATGAGCATCACCAAGGTCAAAACGTCATCAAAAGAGAGCCACTTTGGCTTTGAACTTCAGATGAAGAAGCGGCAAAGAGAAGCCCTGCGGCGGTTTGCGCAGCTGCTCAAGTGGCCCGGTTTGGATGAGGTGAATTACATTCTTGACGAAAAGGGTCGCGGAGAAGTTGCCGTGGAGGAGCGCTCGGCAGACGCCATGACGTGGTTCACTGGCGTTGTTCTACCAGGACCGACTCTCCCCTGGCTTCTCATGAATTCCCTGATTGATTGCGACAAGGATACGGGTCCTCCGCTCAAGTACCTGACCCATGTCGTTCCTGCCTCCGGCTTCCAATACAAGTCCGTGACATATTGGTCTTACAGGTCGATTGTTGGCAAAGTCCTGGGCGCTTCACGTGGAGTTAGTCAAGTTGCTGGCTGGATTGGCCCATGCAACTTCAGTCCTGATCTGAAGCGTACCGAATGTGTCAAGGTCAAACAAAGCACTCCGCCTGAGTTCAAGGTCGTCAAGCTTGACGTGCTGACGATGAAGGAGCGGACGGAGCCGCTTGGCCCCGCGGACGAACAATATCCTGTTGATGATTTTGAATTGGTCATGCCCGAGATGGAAGAGGTGACGAACGACATTCGGGTACAAAAGTTGAGCTTCGTACCAGTCAAGGACCAAGTAATGTCGCGGCAGGGAGAGGGGGCGCCTCTGTGGTGGGACGCTTCAATCATCTTTGCATGTGGAGGCGAGAGCCGATCCTTCAGACTGAGGTACGACGTCGACTTTGTCTCGGCATATCCGTGTCACCAAGGACCGCATGTCCTGTTCTACGACTACAGCTACAGGGCAATTCGCGTGGACGATGGCCTCATGGAAATTGTTGATTGGGGCCGACGCCCGGCTCGCGCGTCAACGAACCAAGGCTCAGGATCGTCGTCTCGCGACAGCTCAAAAACGACGCTTCTTACACAGACAGAGCCAGCAAACACGTATCTGGAATGTGTATTGGTCGTCGAGGCATTGGGAGTTAGCGACAACGAGGTGCTTGCTAGGGCATGGTGCGCGCACAATGGCCACAGTGCCATCATTGCCAACATCAAAAAGACTTGCATGGCCTGCGCAATCAGGGAGGCATATGCGGCTTGTATTGGAATAGTTATCCTGACGGAGGGAGGCAAGCCGGGAGAGAGGGATGAGGCATGAAGTTTGAACAAACGAAGGAGTGAAGTGCAAGTACTAGACATCCGCCATGGGGCGAATGGGCAAAGCCATAAGAAATGATGATGCCTGGACCTGCGAATGCATCCAAGCAGCATTCGTTTCATTCTTCTTCTCTGCCATAATCGCGCTTAGGGGCTGTCGTTCACTTCTGCCGGTGTACATGCATTCAGTGAGGCCTGATAAATGACTGCAGATATACCGAAAGTAGCCTTGTGCTTCATGGTTGAGTGTTTTGAATGTTTGGCGGGGTGTGTTTGGCTCTGGGAAGCTCCAGACCCAGAGGCGGGCGGGCCGCTCAAGGATTTCTGCTCTGCCGGCTTCTGGGCTGAGCTCGGCCACAACGTCACTCCCCTCTGCTCTCTACCTTCGTCGCTGCTGCCGGCCGACGAGCCTCACCAACAGACCACTGCTCAACCTCTTTCACCTGGACCAGAATCTTTCCACGATCCGACCCCGTCCTTGCCGCCGACCCTGATGGCACATCGTTGCGTCGACTCATAACACGACAACCCATCTCCACGTTCATCTCCCGCCCGCCCTCCGCGCTTCGCACCTGCGTCTCCGGTTGAGCTGATATACGACCATCGCCACGTCTTGCAACAATTCGCCGTTGCCGGTCGCTTATCCTCCGACGTCTCCAACATGACCCGCGCACAATCGCCTCCAGCTCTCCGCGAGCTGCGAGAACCTACGGGCCCCGCTGAGCAAGTTGCCGCCCTCAAGCAGCTCAAGAACTTTATTGTTGGGCATGATCACAGGAAGGAGCTGGTAGTCAGGAGAGGCCTGATACCCCAACTCGGCCGAGTCCTCCAGTCCAATGTGAAAAGCGCCGGGAAGAGACGCCAGAGACAATTGAACGGCGGACCTGTGGCGTCGGCCTCAACGGAGAGTATAGAAAGCTGGGCCCTTGACGACGAAGAGCGCTTGCAGGCCACGCTGATTGTTGGAAGTTTGGCTGTGGGTATGTTGGTCCAATTCGTGCTACTGCGAGCTTCAGAATCAATTTCCTCTGACTAAGATATGCTGCTCAGGTGGTCCTCCATTCATACCTCCCATCATTGCAGGCGGCCTTTTGCAACCGCTATTGAGCGCGCTCAGTCCCAGTGAAACTCCTCCGAAACTGCTGACGGCAACTTTGCGCACTCTGATCTCCATTGCCTCGTCGACAGGAACGAACCTTTTCCCAAGCCATTACAGAGATCGAGTGACGAGCGCAATCTACAAGAAGCCCGAGGGCGATTATTTGACTGAGATTTTGGCTCAGCGGTCTGCGCAACGCTGTGTGCAAGAGCAGATCGCTCTGGTCGCGGAGCTCATTGCAAAAACTTGCCGCGACCAGCAGCACCGGAATTTCCTCGTCAAATCTGGAGCGCTGGACTTGCTTGCCGCACACTTTGCTGCCCACGTTTCCACCTCGCCTCTTCTGTGCCCCGTTGCAGAAGCTTCTGCTATTGAAGGATTACCTCCTACCCCGTCCAAGGCGACATTTCTCCACCTAGTCTCTGCCATCTCCAGCATCATAGAGGGCTCTGATTACCGGACAGCGCGATTCCTGTATTGTTCGCCGGTCGTTGCCGTCTTTCCGATCACGAGACAACTAGCCTCTCTCGAGAAATACGGGTTCATGATTACGTCGAGATTCTACGACCGCAATCGCGAAGACGAACCCTCTTTTGAGTTTTTGCTCCCACAACTGCAGGCGGCGCATACCAAGGAGAGTAGCTTCTCAAAAGCTTTCCCTGCACTAGGCTCTCTTTCGGCGCCCGGTGATAGTTCCCGACTCTCGAGTTTCACCGATACACAATCACAGGGCTACGCTAAGCCCGTCACCGGACAAGAATACGAGAGTCCGCTCTACGCATGGCTGGTTCGGATGGCTCGTGAACATCACGACGAAGAACGGCTTACGTACGTGCGGCTACTGACGCTGCTCGTGGAGTTTGCGGAGACAAATCCCATTGATCACAGGACGGATCAAATGAAGGAAGGCCAGAGGAGACTTTTGGCAGTCCTGATTGTTCCCTTGTTAACCAGTATGATCAACGAAACCGATTCGAAAGCATGGTCAGAGACTGCCACTGAGGCTATGAAACTGCTCGCCGCAATACTGGAATACGACCCAATGATACAGAATGCGGCTGCAGATGCTGGCATCATCAAGAAAATTTGCCAGACTCTTAAGAAGACATTCGACGTAGTTGGGGGCTCGCAGCCCAAGCGTTGGTCACCGACACCGTCGCCTGATGAAGGCATGGAGACGTTGGAAGGCATCGAGAGACATGACGTATTAGGCAGCTTCGGTCCCCCAGCGCTGATAGTGAGCATGCTCAAATGTCGAGAAGCTGCTCTGCTAGCCCTGGCTGGCGTCGCGCACAAAGAAGATGTGCACCGCAAAAGCATCATTGAAAGCGGCGTCGTAGCTTGCATTGCGGACTCTCTCATTCCGTATTCCAACGATGAAGAAGGAGCCACCAGAGAAAATGTATCGAATGGACCGAAAAGCGGGAATCCGGACCCTGTTCTGATTGCTGCGTGCAATGCCGCCCGAGCCATGTCAAGATCTGTCAGCGTTCTTAGGACCAGCATGATGGATTATGACATGGCAAAGCCGATTTACGGGCTCCTCAAGCACCCTGTGGTGGATGTGCAGATTGCGACTACGGACGTACTGTGCAATCTGCTGCTGCAGTTTAGTCCTATGCGAGAGGTGATGATGTTTTGTCTTTGTAACAGGAAATGTCACTAATGCACTGCAGGATCTTATCGAAGCTGGCGTTTTGAAGACGCTCTGCGAACATGCCCATTCCGCGGACTCAAGAATACGTCTAATTTCCATGTGGGCATTGAAGCATCTTGTCCTTCAGGCTGACAATGAAATTAAATCGCAGTGCTTAGAAGAGCTCGGCACTGGGTGGTTGATTCAGACAGTCTATGGGGAGACGAAGCAGGTGCAGATGCCTCCGAAAGCCAGATTCCAGGCCTCGAGGCCAGAGACTCCGCTTGGAATGGGCACTCCCAATGCGGCTGGCGAGCAAGTAGATCTTCTCAATGCTCCTGAGGAACCGTCGATGGATGTCGACAACGATTCTCAGGTGTCCGGGGACGAGGATGATATGATGGTCGACAGCATTGGGTTGCTGAGGCCTAGAAGTACTCAGAGCAGCGTCGCGGCTAAGAACAAGGCGAAGCTCCGTGCGATCAAAGAGGCTGAGACGAATCCGCACATACGCGCGCAAAAAGAAGATTTGCGCATCCAAGAACAAGCCCTGGACTTCATCCGGAACCTCATAATGACCGATGCTGGTTCCAGCCCAGGCGACATGATTGACCACGTCCTCCAAACCTTTGGGCGAGATAGGTTCTTTGAAATCTTGACAGCCAAACTGCGACCACGTCCAAACAACGCATCTCCACAGTCCCAACAACCTCCCGCAGGATCAACATCATCTTCGCCCGATACACACAGCCGCACGACCTCTGCCAACGAGCGGTCGACGTCCGCTCCCGCCAACTTTTCGCATCTCGCGCCTCCCGAAATCCTCCTCGCCACCACCTTCATCATCGTCCACGTCGCCAACGGCAAGCCCTCCCATCGCCAATTGGTCATTTCGCAATCTTCGCTGATGCAGCATCTCCTTCCTCTCTTCGGACACCCCGACCGCCGCCTCCGCGTCGCCTGCGTCTGGCTCGTCAACAATCTGACCTGGATCGAGGACCAGTCCGATACGCCGGCAGCGAAACAGCGGGCACTGGAGCTGCGCGCCATTGGCGTCGAGGAGCGCGTCCGCCTTTGTCTCAGCGACGCGGAGCTCGATGTGAGGGAGCGGGCAAAGACGGCCGTCGAACAGATGAACAAACTCCTGGGCTTGTTGGACGGTTACGGCAACGGCGCTTCGTCCAACACGTCGCAGGGCGGTGCCAGCAGTTCTGGAGGCCACGCCGCTGGCTCTGGGTCTGCGAGTACTGGAGCGGCGTTTATGGGCTTAGGTGCGAGTGGACATAGGCCTTGGCCACATGATCGGTGAAGCAACGGGCGTCTCTGAATTGGAGCTTCTGGGCTCCGGAGATTCAACGCGATGTCGTTTTCTCTCCAAATCGGTCGGAGCAGATTGGTACTTATCACGTGCTCACGACTCTTCCTCTTTCTTCTCCTGTTGTTCCCTTACTACTACTGCACATATGCACCTTTTCACACACACATTCAGTCATTCTTACACACTTGAGAGGCGCGTCCGGCGTGGGTAGGTAGGTAGTGGATTGGTCCGGGAGTCATCAAAATTCGAATTCGGCACTTGCGCAAACTTTGGTCATGAGCGGCGGGGAAAGAGGGGAAAATTGGTTGGTTTGGTTTGATCGGCTACCTATGCGAGACAAGGCAGGCAAGGCAAGGCGAGACAAGGCCTGATCAGACCATATTAGACAATGGAAAGAGGCGATTGTGCATGCCTTGGGAGTTGAAAGCAGCCTGTCTCTCTGTCCGCCTATCTGTCTGACACGTTGACAGAAGGACGGGACGAATATAGAGAGGGACAGACCGGACGGAGGCGCCGTTGCACGCTTGTGGTTGGTGCCGTGGTTTGCGAGAAAGAGGAAGTTGGATGATGAGCGAGGTTGGTTGCGGTGGGCGAATGGTTCGTTGACACCATTGCATCCATTCTGCGGGAAGAACGAACGAAACCGAAGGCTCGTAATGATATGATTAGGGTTGTTTGGTTGGTTGGCTGGCTAGTTGGTTGTCGAAGAGGAGAGAATGAGAATGGGAATGGACTGCGTTGTTGTTTGTTTCTTGTGCCAGTGCTCTCCGTCTGGATCGTGGGTGATGTGATAGATAGATTGAGGAGACGGGCAGGTGGCAGGAATGGTAGCGGTGTAGGAGACCGATGTTGTTGGATAGTGCTGCGAGATTTTCGAGGGGCACGGAGATGTCACTGCTGATGACGGCCAGGTAAGGTAGGTAGCGTAGCAAAGCATGCTGGAAAGAAACACTTTCTTCATCTGTTTTCTGAATTCAGTCCTGATTTCTGGAGTAGCTAGATAGTTTGGAATAATGATGACAAGTCCAAGAAGACTCGGCCTGATGATCAATTACCTAAAGAGCACGCTTGAATAACGCGGCTCAAGCATCAATTTTCTCTCCAGTCCACAGCCCAGAGTGTGCAACAGCTAAAGAATACCCAAACCTCACCTTTCTCTGATAGACAGAGGTGCGTACGTCATATGTCTTCTAGAAAATTGCGCACGGCGAGTGAGTGCCCTGGAGACTGCCGAGATTATGTCCAGTCCATGCCGCGTGCAAGATCTGGCCCCCGTTCAAGGCGATTCTGCC
This sequence comes from Phyllosticta citriasiana, assembly GCF_038021145.1. Classification (NCBI taxonomy): domain Eukaryota; kingdom Fungi; phylum Ascomycota; class Dothideomycetes; order Botryosphaeriales; family Phyllostictaceae; genus Phyllosticta; species Phyllosticta citriasiana. The sequence goes on from NW_027117292.1 coordinate 794,115, forward strand.
GTAATAACACACCCCGCTTTGAGTTTGACTTGCGTCGTCAAGCAGAGCGGTTCGCTGCCTTTTGGATGCGACTTTTTGGGGTCAGGGCTGGAGAATAGGAGTTGGATTGGCCTTCAGGCGGAGACTGTGATTTGAGGTTGGCGCTGAATCTTCCCATGGGTTGCGGGCGTGCTTGGTCTCCGTGTGCGTAGATAACGCTTCCAATTCAAGTCTTACTGGACCTCGGATGGGGCACGAGTGCGTTTGCGAGGAGCGTTCCTCCGGACGTCAATCCAGGGCCTAGAGATTCGACGGCAAATCATGGATGAAGCGACCAAGGGACCGCAACTGGGCCCAGCTGCAAGGCTCTTTCGTTGTCTTTGTCAACAGCTTTGAGATGGGCATTCAATGCCACGGAGCACCAGGCAAATTGCAGCAGCAAATGTTCGTGCAGACCAGCACTGAGTCTAGAAGATCTCTTCGGTCACTGGTCTACCATACCAATTTGACAATTCGCTCCCGCCCGCCTCGTCGGAGTTGCTGAAGAAGGATGAAATGTTCATGCCTTCGGCGTCGTCATCAACCGGCCAATCGACCTTCCAGCTGGTCTTCTTGTCCTCGAGCAAGTCCTTCGCGGTTCCCCAGCTAAAGCGGCATTCAGGGCCCCATCCAAAGAGAGGATCCTTGTTTCGTTTGAGCCAGCTTGAGCATCGCGCGTCAGAAGGATAACCAGAGCCCCAACCGTCAGCGGCCTCCGTGTCGTCTTTGGCAGACTTGTACGCTTCGTAGCTGGCGTCTAGAGCGGCATCTCTTGTCACCTTGGCACACACTGACGCAGCAGAGACGCAAGGGTAGAGCGAGTCGGCCTTTTTGGCTACAGTGATCTTTACGGTGGGAAAAATGCGCTCAAGTTTCTTCTGGTACGCGGCAGGGCTGCCAATCGTATCAATGTAGACTTCCTTTACATTGACGCTCTTGGCCAAGACCTGCTTGATCAAGTCGATGGTCGCGTCCATGGCTTGCGCGTTGAGATTGTACGTGCCGTTGGGCTTCAGCATGCCGGCCGAAATGTCGCGCGCGGACATGACCGTGGTGGCCCAGCCGCAGTTCTGGTGGAGGTCGGTGCCGGGCGTGCATAGCTTCTCCATCAGGTCGGAGCGCACGGCCGGAGTGAGGACTTTGGAGTCGTCGAAGTGATGTGTCTCGGCGAGGAGGGAGCGGTGGATGGAGAGCGGTAAGTAGAGCAAGGCGTACACCATTGGGCCTGTCCATGTTAGTGAGACTGGAGCTCCGGATGATGCGAGGAGACTCACCGAGTACGGGGCCCCTCCCCGCCTCGTCGACGCCGAGAACGCATTCAGTGGTGAGATCGCTGGCGATGGTCTGTGGAAGAGGAGAAAAGTGCGAGTAAGAAGCGCCTTTGAGGATTTCTGGGGCCTGAACCGAGGGTGCGCGAAAGACATCGTCGACGGGCGTCTCAAGAGAAATGTCCTGGGTTTCGGGGATCTGGTCGTCCATGGTGAATTGTCGTCGGCTTCGGAGTTGGTTGTGGTGAGGAAAGACGCGTCATGACGGAAGACGGGACGACGCGACGACGTGGCCGGGCAAGCCACACAAGCCACACAAGCCACACAAACCTCAGCGGCACTACACCGCCGCTGTCTGTGCCAGGATCCATCGTCATGACATCTGCCTCTCGACGGTAGTTTCTCTGCGCCCCTGCCCAACCACCAAGGCAATGTAACCCGACAACCACGGCGGCCTCTGTGCTAAGAACGCCCGAACACTTGCGTCTGCATCCAAAGAGCGTAGTCAATGATTTGGTCAAGGAACCCGCTGCACGTCAGCTGCATCAAGAGTTCTTGATGCCTGACTTTTTTTCGGCACGCTGCCATGTATGATCGTGACCTGTTGACGCACTATTGCCATTTATATGTTACCCCCATCTGCCTTGATTCTACTCGAGCCTCACTCATCTCAAAATGGCTGCTTCATTTCATGCTCGAAGCATTTTCCTACTCTCACTCACACTCGTCTTCCTCTCACTCTTCTCTTTTGCTGCCGCCTTGGCAAACCCTGCCCCGGCGCCAGGATGGAACTCTGGAGGTGGTTGGGAAGGAGAAAGTAATGGGCACCACGGTGGAGGTGGTGGAGGGGGCGGAGGGGGCGGAGGGGGTGGTTATCCAGACGGAGACGGAGGCGGCGGCGGGGGAGGAGACCACAACTGTGACGACTGCGACGACAATGCGGCCATCAAAGTCCCTGCCAACGTCTTGCTCATATTCGGGACGAATTTCCTCATTCTGCTCCTGCAGCGGATGTTCTGAGCCCCACGAGGTACTCGTTTTCCTCACCACCGGTATTGACCTGGCATGCTGACCATAATGTGGCAGGATACCTGGAAAATCGAATATGTTTAAATCCACGCAGCAAGACCTTGAATGGATCAATTCTGTCACGACCAGCATATTGTCGGGGAGGATTGTCAGAATATTTTTGAGGGGTCCAAGCATTGTTCGTACTTTGTCATTTTCCGGCCGGGTGCAAGCTGCAGAGATGGAAACTGTGTCTTCATGCTTGTTCTCAGACATGGTCATGTTCCCCATGATAGCGAAGCAGCTACTTCTGATCATGCAATCAGTGCAATGAAGCTCTCTCTATGCCATATAATCACAGAATTTGGAGCCCTCGTAGCCAGTCTAAATGTCGCTAAACCACTGGCATAGCATAGCAGACGCAGCGTGTATGCTATCCCAACAGAAGTAAAAGCAACGAGGCACATAGGATACGGGAAGCGCGCTCACTCATCTCGGAATAGCCATCGTCCCCCTTCTGTCATGGCCTCTCTCCATCGCTCCTCAACAAGCCTCCTTTCTTCCATTCGGGCTGCCTCTCTGTCCTGTTGCGCCTCTTGTGTGCCTGGGAAATCCGTCCTCCAGAATCCCGGTGGTGTCCTTTCTCGCTGAAAAGCTTGCTTGTGGCGTCCAGAACTATTTGCCCAGGCTTTCATTTTCGCCGTCTCGAGAAGAGTCTGTTGTTCTGCCAAAGGCTTCAACTTGAAAGTCTCCTTGTTGTACGTAGAGCCAAGACATGCGCGGAGATACTTGTCGTCCTTGGTCACATCCGTTTCGGGTGATTTCCACAGATCTTGCGGCTCGGGAGGATCGACGCCGGATTCGACAATAGCACGGAAAGTTGGTCCGCAGCATTCTTCTCTAATGCACCCAGGCATGCACCGGCGCGCCTCTCGGTTCCGAACCACTTGATTGTAAACAAAAGCCACGCCATGATTGACAGCCGGGTTGATTTTGAAATCGTTGACGCTGAGCTGTTCAAGCGGCTTTGATCGCAGTGGTTGAAAGTTTCGCTCCAGCAAGCGTTTGGATGTGCTTTGAGGCATCTTTGACGCGGTTTGCGGGGTAGATATCAGAGTTTTCTTTTTAACAGGTTCCGACTGTGGCGTCTTTACAGAGGGAACAGGATTGTGCGCTGGCCGAGTAAATCGGCTTGATGCAGGAGTTGAAGGCTTTGCAAGCATACGCGACTCCAAGGAAGTATCTGCTCCAAGAAGACCAGTCAATCGGCGCCTCGACTCCTTTCTCACCTCTGGAGCCATTTCGGACTCAGGGGCTAGTTCCTCGCTGCTTTCAGAGACGGTGTTGATCGCTTGTGCTCCCTTGTATTTATTTTCACGCCTCTTCTCGGGCCGTGGGTTGAACTGGGGTTTTGGAAGAGGGACTCGAGGATTGGCGTCCACCTGGACCAATGGTTTGGTGTTGCGGTGGCTTCTCGGACTGGGAATGGGGAAATTGCTGTTGCGAAAGTTTTCTTCGTCCTCACTGTAGATATGCAGAGATTCGGAATCGGAATCGGGGATCTCCTCGGCCCGGACAGTCACTTTGTCACGGCCGGCGCGTGGGACTTTGTGGTTCACACGCCGATTGAATTCGGCAGGAGCGCTAAAGGACCTCTCTTGTCGTAAAAGTGGAACAGTCGGTATGTCATCGCGTTTACTACGGGAGTACTTCGCTGGCATCCGAAACTGACGACGCTTTCTTGGTGTCTCGAGCTGATTCGCGGTCTCGTCCAGGTCCAGCGCCGAACCAGTCTGGCGATACGAAGCCAAGATTTGTGAGACTGGTACACTCTCCTCTGACTCTTCCTTTATACGTACATGGGGCGTAGAACTGGATTGCGACGTGCTAGTATTGTCCTTGAATACAGCGAAATCGGATTTGCCTTGAGCACCTTGACGCTTCCTTTTGAGGGTTCGCTCTGAAATGATTTCAGGCACTTCATCATCCGATGATCGGAGTCTCACGCTAGACGTCGATGCCTGGTTTGACACATAATCCTCCTCTTGTGTTGTTTGACTGGAACGCGGTTCTTTCAGGCCACTCTCGGAACCAATTCCTTCTTCATTCCTATTGCCAGAAGCCTGCAGTTCAGTTTCGTTCGAAGTCTTTGGATCGGGTTCAGCTGTCGCTAATTCAGCGTCAACCTGATGTCGTGGTTCTTCCAAAGCTCCATTCGAAAAAATTCCCGAGTGAGAAGGTTGACTTGATGATCTGTCGATCGGCGTTGCGCATTTGTTATGAAGTCGAAAATGGGCAGGAGGCATAATATTGTTCTGCTCCCGGCCCGGCGGGATTGATTTCTGAATTGTTTCTCTCAAACCGGTCATTTCAGGTGGAGGAGAAATCGCACTGGCCGGTGTGGGAGGACCTATGCCCTCCGAGCCTCTATGATCTGATCTTCTCGGTTTCTCAATCTTCTCAATCTTTCTGGCGAGATGTGCACCATATTCTTCCCACTCTTTTGCTCTTTCTTTCCATTGTGCGCATTTCTCGTGAAGCCGCTCCTGGGCGATCGCCCGTTGATGGTTTTGCTCTGCGAGAAGGTTGTAGTTCCGATTCAGCTCTGACCACTCTGCATAAGATACAGGGTAAGAGTGTTCGTGGGTGGTCGGAGGAGAACTGGCTGGGTATTCGCCTCCGGAAGCTAGAAGCCCATCTTGCGTCTTTGCCGGCAGGTCATCTCGACCGACGTCTGAATGGCTTCGCAAAGCTGCTTCAAGTTGCTGTTTCAAGCCTTTGTTTTCTTGCTCAAGCTCGTCGATCCGTACAAGCAAGGAGGAGTTGTTTCTCTCAACGACTCTAGTCCGATGCTTTTCTGGATTGATGGTCAGTGGCGCGATGAAAGCAACAAGTTGGCGAACGACATACGCTCGTGCAGGTCATTCCGAATGGCTTTTATCAGACTTTCGAAGCGGGCAGAGGACCCCTCTGACTCTTGAGAGAAGCTGTCGTCCTTGTCCATGACTCGTGCAGATCAGACGCGTTGCATCGCGTCTGGTGTCACAGAGAATTGCTGCGACAGTCGTTGGGTGTTGAACTCATGGAGAGACTGGGTGGGCGAGGGCAGAAACTCAACGATTTGCGAAAGCGCGAAAGGTATGGCAATGAGAGAGACAATGATTACCTTGGTTAGAGCAGAGAGAGGTGCTCGTGCTGGAGGCAACAGCAGGGGGCCTCTGATGGAACCTGAAGAGGCGAAAGGAACGCGTCGACTTCCATGTCAGTGCCTTCAATTGTTCCCGATAAGATCTGATCCGATAACGACGCCACGACGCCTCCGAGCCGGCCGCGGACCGCCCGCCATCTGCAGTGACGTTCATTGTCGTCGTTACTAATGCTTCTTGGGATTCATCGCCTCTGGTCAAATCATGCCGCTCTCTTGAGCGCCAGTCTTCCGAGCCTTCTACGGCTGCAAATATGGCGAAGCGCACTGCCGACGCTCTGAGAGAGGTTGGGTCGCCTCCGCGGAAGCGGTCAAGAGGTTCCTCAGACGCGGACCGTCTTTCGCAACTCAGCGACGAGACCCTCCTCCGCATCCTTTCCTATCTTCCGATACCCAGCCTCAATGCTTGTCAAAGGTGAGAGATGCTGCCACATTCTTCGGTCTTTTCTCTAACACATTAAAGAGTCTCGAAAAGGTTCCATGCTATCGCTTGCGACTCGCAACTCTGGAAAGCCGCGTACTACAATCGCTTCGTTCGTCCCCGAGCCTCGAGGTTACCCGGAATCAAAGAAGTCAATACTGCCGGACACTTGTACTTTTCCTCCAAAGTGTCAAAGTGGTTGGACGAGGCCAATCTTGTCGAGAATGGAAGAGCGACGAACTGGAAACGACAATACAAGCTGAGGCATAATTGGTCAAGAGGCGCCTGCGATGTGGCCGAAATCCCTCTTTTGGAGGCGCCCTCAACATCACCCATCCTTGTCCACTTCCATGACGGCGTCATTTACACCGCGGACTCCGAGTCGGGACTTCGAGCTTGGTCTGCTGGAAAGAACCGCAACTTGATCGCAAGCATTGCGCTGGGCTCTCAACAACCGAACCCAACGTGTTTGACCGTGGATGGAAAGGACAACTCGACTGGCTCGACAGACGTGGTCATTGGCTTTGAAGATGGCAGCTTCTATGTCTACAGCCTATCAAGAACAGCACGGCGATTCCGGAGGCTGTACAGTCATCCAGCGTCCTCCAACGGCATAGTATCAGCAGTGGCTTGTGCATGGCCCTGTCTGCTGACAATGAATGGCATGCAACTCATGTCCCTCTACAAATTTCCTGGAAGACAAAAGGAAGAAGCCAGCCACGAAGTACTTGACCCACCTCGATTACTGTACTCTCTTAGGTCTCATACTGTCTGGCCACCCCTCTCTCTTTCCATCCGACCTTCAAGCGAAGACCTCGTGGCGTCGATTGCCTATGCGCTGCCGACATATCTCTCCGGATGGACCGTCGGAATACAGGAGATGAGGATTACATCAGAGGGAAAGCTAGTAGATTCCCGACTTGCATCTGCTGAAAACTCGGGGTTTCAATCTCTGTCAAAGCGACCGTTTGACGCGCCGTCTGACGAATCCTCCCGAGGCACTACCGCAACATCGGCTCCGACGTACTCGAAACCACTGTCCTTGTCATACACCCATCCCTATCTCCTAAGTTCGCATCCGGATAACACCCTAACGCTCTACATGGCAAAGTCGACGAAGAGTTCACTTTCCATTGGACCTGGAACTCGGTTGTGGGGTCACACTTCGTCTGTATCTGGAGTACATGTTACTGCCCGGGGCAAGGCTGTCTCGGTCAGTTCGAGGGGAGATGAGATACGAGTGTGGGAGTTGGAGGGGGGCATGGGCTCGTCGTCGAACAGGAAACGCCAGCCAGCCGGGGAATTGAGTATTCGGATCCAACCTGAACAGAAATCTTCGTTACCCGACGAGTTGAGCGCGACAGACCATGACCGTTCTCGCATATCGACGAGTCTCGCCATGGCCTTGCGACGAGCAGATGAATGGACACGGACAGGTGACTGGGTAGGCTTTGACGAGGAGAACGTCATAGTGTTGAGGGAGTGGAGTCGGGGCAACCAGGCTCTCGTCGTTTATGATTTCACTTAAAGCATCATTGCCCCGGATAGGGTAGCCCGGCAATGGAAGAGCCCGTATGGCTTGCTCGAGTCATTCGAGAATCATTGGACATACTACCTTATGAGCGTATAAGCACATGATTGCAACATACTCCTGGACAAATGATCCACGCGCATTGGACCACTGTATTTTGCTGGCGGGACGGGGTCTGGACGAGTGATTGAATCGGGAATACGTCCCGTGTCTAAAGCGCGATGGTTTCTAGACGGTCGAGGCAGCCATTGAGGGCGGCGTGCGTGATCCATAGTGCTGCCAGTCTCTGAGCTCGGCATCGAGATGCAGTGGCCAGCAGTGCGATTCCTCGCATTGCTTTTGTAGTGGCTTCACGAGCCGTTGGGACCAACAGCAACCAGTCGTTTGGGACCACGAGAAACTTGACAGATGCAATATTACGGACATGTCGCGGCGCACTGTCACGAGCCTTGGGAGGAGTAAGAAGCTGTCTCCACATTCTGCGAGAGAGCCGAAGCGCAGACCCTCGACGATCACGCATGGCGATGATCAAAAATGGGCAGAGAGGGAGAGCGCGCGCGCCAACGAACGCAAGTTGCAAGTCATGGCCAGTAGTCGGGACTGTCAATTTAGCCATTGGCGCAGACGGCTTGGATGTTTGTTTCTGGTTGAGGAGGCCGGGCGGCGGTTGACTGCACTCGCTAAAAGCCCCAGCAAAGCCGGCCCCGACGTCTTGCCGTAGCCTAGCGTCCCCTTCACCCACCACGAGCAGCACCACCACATCGACCGACAAACCTTTCCTCTCTCACTCGCCCTCGCTCCACCTCCAAACCACTGCCACCAACCTTTGACTTTGCGTGCAGACCTTCGCCCACTCAACCCCTCGTCCGTCACAGCCGTAAGTCGCTCTCCGAAGCCGCTCTTGTGCCCTCAGATTTTTTTTTTTTTTTTCTTCCTCACCCTCTCTTCCGAGCTGCTGCTGATGCTAACTGGCGCTGCGCTGCAGACTCTACTCGACACATCCCTACCTCGTCCCAACATGGATTACAGCGCTCCTCCTGCCCGTGGCTGCTACAACTGTACGTCTGCCTTTCTCACGCATTGAGTCCTGGTCGCCCTTCGCCCACGGCTCTCCGCTCTCCCGCCCAAACATTCCTGCGAGCACATGCACAACTCATGCCCCCCTTTCCAAATCCGTGTTAAGCCTCACCTCCAGCGGGGACGGTTTCTTGGGCTGGTTCTCGATCCGGAAGAAGTCTTTGATCCTCGTTGGAGGAGTCGTCGTGTTCGCGCCCCAAGCGCCAATGCCAACGTCGTCGCTCGAACGCGTGGGAACCGAGCAGGCCACCCGATACTTCAACACACAAACTCCTGTTCATACGAACGCGCATCTACAACCTGTTCTCCTACCTTCTTGTGCCTTTCAATGTCCTTGTCTGTCTTGCGCAAGGGCTCGGGCGTCATGGCCTTGTTGTCACGCCCCAAATTCTCTTCACGACAGGTCTGGTGCCTCGTATGAGCCAATGCTAACCTGGAGAAGGCGGTGATGTCAGCCACCAAGCTCGCGACTGCCCCACCAAGGGCACCCCAACTTGCTACAACTGCGGTCAGCAGGGCCACTTGAGCAGGGAGTGCAGCGAGCCCCAGGCCGAGAAGCCTTGCTACCGTTGCGGCAAGATTGGACATCTTTCTCGCGAGTGTCCCGAGGGTGGTGCTCCCGGCATTGGCGGCGGCCAAGAGTGCTACAAGTGCGGCAAGATCGGACACATTGCCCGCAACTGCACGCAGGGCGGTTACGGCGGCGGATACGGTGGCGGATACGGCGGTGGCTACGGCGGTGGTGCCTTCGGCGCTCCTCGTGGTCAGACCTGCTACTCGTGTGGCGGCTACGGCCACATGTCTCGCGACTGCACCCAGGGCCAGAAGTGCTACAACTGTGAGTAAAAGTCGCCTTAAAGCTACGCGATGAAGACGTACTAACCTTCAACCACAGGCGGCGAGATTGGTCACCTGTCTCGCGACTGCCCCTCGGAAACGTCTGCCGAGAGGGTTTGCTACAAGTGCAAGCAGCCCGGCCATGTCCAGGCCGCTTGCCCCAACTAAGCTTGCCCTGTGTCGGCTGGCACCATGGGGATGAGAAGACTGCTAGTATCAGCGCCGGTGGGCCTCGATCGATTCCTGGCCGCTCATGATGACGACCTTTCATTTCTCTTGCGTCGATAAATCTTCAGCTCCCAAGATGGTCGACCTCGCGAGTGCCCCCCCCCCCCCCACCCCCCCCCAAAAAAAAAAAAAAAAAGGGTTTCAAGGCAGCATGGAGCACATTTGATTTCCCACTTCCCACTTTTTTTTCTTCTTCTTCTTCTTCAACAGCGGCTTCAAGAGAGCTGCTCATGGATGGACCGGGCCAAATTGGACGTGCAGCGACGGAAACATCGGTGCAAAAGTCGAATCGGAAGCGAGGTGGATTCAGACCGCGATGTGTGTAGCAGACTCCTTCGTCTGGCGAGTAGCATGGGACTCTGGAGCATTCGATTCCCCCCTAAAAGATCAGATAGGCATGATGACAACAGCCAGCAAAAAAAACAAAGCGGGTGGTTGACGGTCGAGCGAGAGAGTGAGCACGTTGATACTGTGTTAGTGTGAGGTGGGCGAGGGGCTGAATTTGTATTTGCGCGCTCATGTGGCCGTGCGAGAGACACCATGATGGCCGGTGGTGGGGCGCAAGCCAACCAACCAAGCTTCGGTCTTCGCTTGCCTTCGATGGCACCATCACGAGAGAATGAAGCTGTCTGGCTCCGATGTCCCTTTCTACCGTTCCCATCGCATCACCGTCTCGTCGACGAGCCATGAGCGCCAACAGTGCAATGTGAAACACTCCCATCCATCAGGGATCCCATTACCTTGACTCGGCAACAACCCTTATTCGGACCAGGACCTTCAGCCTCTGAACGCTGCCATTTCTACAGCCGACGATTGCCTCAACACTATTTATCGGCTATGTTCATCACTGACCGCAGACGTCACGAGACTGCCACGGTAGTGTAGGCGAGGAGAAGCTCCAGACTGCTTCTTCGGCGTGAGGCCGTTACCGAATCTTGTCACAACAATCCATGCCGAGTAGACGGAATTATCGCCGGACGCTGTCTTGCGCTCCAACGAACATACTTTTGCGCCGTTTCTCCGCTCTTCGCTTGTTGGTTTTTAGCAACGATCTTCCATGTTAATGGCTGGCGCCGAGCCGACTACACGCAAGCCCGTCGCTGAGCTTGTAATTGGCTCAGGAGACAGGTTGCCAGCTTTTTCGTTGCTCAACCGCAAGGAATGAGGCCTAGAGTACTGCGGACACGTCTCCAGGTCAAGTCTTACCCTGTCGCTGCGAGTGATTTTCTTTTTGCGTCTTGCTGCAAGAAACAAATATCCGCAAGCCTCCAATTACTCGACATGCTTCTCGCTTTCGATATCGCTAGATAACGATATTTCCCCGTCGCGTCTCTTTTCCATTCATCGCAATATGGTTTTTAACTTTTTGCATGTCCAGTCATGCATTTTTTACGTCGTTTTGATACTCGCCTTGGCTGGGTGTAGCAGTGCTGCCGGGCCCGACAACAAGACTGCACCTCAATCGTCATTTTATTCTGTGAGCCTTTTTCGAAATTCGTAGTCTTCTTGGCAACTAATGCTGCGCTATTTAGAGACCAGATCTCAATCCACCAGCGCTGACGTGCGAAATCAACAAAGATGGCCTCAGTCCTGGTACAGGAAGCATCCATCATCTGTCACGTGGGCGTGGCACTGACAGACTGGCAGGCTACATTTTCATCTCGCCATACGGCAGTCCGCAGAGCGGTCCTTACATTTACGACAAAAAATGCGTAAGTCCAGAATGTCAGTCATGTTGGCGTTGTTCTAAAATCACTGGCAGAACCTCGTTTGGTCAGGTTACGCAGTTGCTGGCCCAGAAAAGACATTCAATTTCAAGCCATGCAAATACCAGGGCCAAGACCACCTCTGCTTTTTCCAAGGCATGACCGTTCAGGGCTATGCTCGCGGCAACGACCTGATCCTAGACAACTCGTACACAGTCGTCAAATCAGTCCAGCTCAGCGGGAGTGGTGTCACAGCTGCAGACATGCACGAGTTCAACCTGATTGAGGACGGAAAGTCTGCGCTGATTACCTCGTACAAACCCACGAAAGCCGATTTGAGCGCTTTCGGCATCCGACAGGGAGTTGGGTACGTCATGGATGGCATTTTTCAAGACATTGATGTTCAGTCGGGTAAGAAGAATTTCGAGTGGCATTCGCTTGACCATGTGCGTCTGAGGGCCACATACGTCTTTCCGAATAGCACGGATACTTCAGGTACTGGATTGGCCCCTGGAGATGCTTGGGATTATTTGTAAGTGCGCTTGGCTGCTCCCTAGCCTGGCCATTCATTCCTGTCCTTAAGTTTGGAGCTGACTTGCTGCAAATAGCCACATCAACTCGATTGACAAGTCGCCGAGCTCCGGTGACTACCTGATCTCGGCACGCTCCGTATCTTCTATCTATCTGATCAGTGCCAAAGATGGAGGCATCATCTGGACGCTTTCAGCTGGCGGAGACTATACAGACTATGCCTGCACAAACTTCAACTTCTCCTCTCAACACGACGCGCGCTTCGTCAAAGAAAACGACACCAATACCATTATTTCGCTCTTGGACAATGCCTCCAACGGCTTCAACACAACATCCAGCAACTCCGCCGGCCTCATCATCAACCTCGACCACGTCGCGAAGCGCGCGTCGCTGGTCCAGCGCATCCCGCCGCCGGATCCCAAATTGATCGCCACAAGCCAAGGCAACACCCAAGTTCTGCCCAACGGTAACGTCTTCCAAGGCTGGGGCAACACGAACACGCTCTCAGAGCACGCCCCCGACGGCACCCCGCTGCTCTCTGTCTCGTGGGGCGACTACCCCGTCTTGAACTACCGCGCCTACTCAGCGAACTGGACCGCCAAACCAAAGACGCAACCCGCGCTGTACGCCTTTGCAAAGAACCGCGACGCGGGCCCGACCAGCTTCTACGTCTCGTGGAACGGCGCCACCGACGTCGCTGAGTGGCGCTTCTACGGTCTGACTTCGTCGCGCGGCGACGGCAGCGGCGGCGGCGGCGGCGGCGTAGAGCTGGGCACGGCGCGGAAAGGCGGCTTCGAAACGCCGTTCCAGGCGCGCAACTACGCCGCATTTGCATACGCGGAAGCCATCGACGCGCACGGCAAGGTGCTGGGCCGGTCCGAGGCCGTCAAGACGGTGTCGCCTGCGCCTGGCTACGCCGCTCGATGCGATGATTGGGCTTGCCCGGCCGCGACGGTCGTCGAGCGCGTCCCTGAGATCCGCGGAGGCTCCAGGGCGCCGGGCCAGTCGAAGGATTTGGGAGGGGTTCGGGCGGATGGTGGCTCTGGCGCTGGCGATGGCGGTCAGCAGAAGAAGCCAAAGTCGGATGCTATGTCGGGGCCTGGAGGCATGGTTAAGAGGCAGAGCGGCGGCGTAGCAGTGCCGTCGCTGCTGGGGAATTTTGTCCTATGGATGCCTTCGTTTGGGGGTGTTTGGCTTGTCTATTACTGCTTTGTGCGGCAGTAGGGGCAAGTGAATCCGAGGTGCGGTTGACTACCACTGCTGAAGCACAGGGCTCCCTCACTCCTTCGATGACGCCGACCAGACTTCAGATCTGGGACACTTCTTTCCCTTCAGTCGTTACCTTCTCTGTATGTACCTGCACAGCACGTCATAGCGCGATGATCAGGAACCTAGTAGATAGACAAGACAGAAGCGCATGCACGCATGTACATACCATCACATTCACTTCAACCTAAACCTCAACACAACACCTCCCACACGCACACAGAAGCTTCAAGATCCTCCAAATTCAACATTACAGCCATTTGCATGATTTTCCACATCTTCCGAGGCATATGGCTGCGAGGGAGCCAAGTAGCCTGCCTGCCTGCCTGCCTGCCTTATGTCTGACCGGCAGTCCGACAATTCCGATCCCGAGGGCTCGGACAGACGCTCGACCACCAACCGACCGCACGCATGTCTTGGACATTTGCGGAGTCAGTGGTCATCAGCCTCGATTGTGGATCGCGTTGGTAGCTTGTTTGGATGTCGTCTGTCTTTATTTCAACGACGTTGCTTGGAGCTCTTTCTTGAAGCCGTTGACTGACTATCATCTGCGCTCGCTATTGGCAGGGGCCCTGACATCCATATAAAGGCAGTCCTCCTCGGAAGAGCAGTCGACATCGACATCGGCTGGGTCACCAGTGTTGATCTCGGTCTCGACAGGGGGCCATTGGGGAGCAGCCCAACACAGGTCGTCAGTGAGAACAGTAGCGAGACGAATGTTTTGGTACTTGTAGTATCCAAGAGACTGGTTATCAGCGGCAGCAACGATGGTAGAGTAGTCGAAAGTGACCGATGGCAGAGTTGCGTTGGCGGTCGAAGTCGGGGCGGCCTAGCCAACGGCGGCCAGGGAAACGAGAGGAATGATGCTCTGGACCTTCATCTTGGTCTCAGCCGGGCAAAGGAGTGTGCCGGAGTTGATGGACCATGACTACCGCCGTGCGGAATCCTCCTCTATATAGTTGAAATCGAAGTCGGCAGCTCCCGAGCGATTCACTGAGGCCGTGGATCGACGCGTCAGCGTGTGCTGGCGTAGTGTCCATGTGGTAAAGGCCTGCAACTTGGCTTGGCTCTTGCGCTTGGGTTCAACAAGGCGCTCCATCTGTGTACGCGGCTTTCGGTGCGTTGCAGACAAATCTCCGCAAGGGGGACGCATCATGTTCTAACAAAGTTAGCCTGGACCGGTGCAGCTCGTCGTCCGAATGCTAGAGACCAGTGAGCCAACGTGACAGGTTCAGCCTCGACAATACCGTGATGGCGAAGCAAGGGCCACAGAGCGATGCTGCAAATCTGCTTAGGTTTTCCTCCAGGGACGAGCCTTGCCCAGAAGCGCCATTTGTTGGGCCGAAGCCGGTGTCGTGCTTGCTTGGAAACCGTCCCTGTACCACTGTATAGTGGTCTTTTTGAAACACTTGTTGAAGCTCCTCTTCTTGTACTTTGTGGTTGCTGTAAAATGAGTTCCTCCTTGCCCTCAAACAAACTTCAAATAAATCGAAAGAAGAGCCGCTTGGACAGTTAATGGACGGTTTTGAAAGATTGTCTGTCTTGTGTCTTTGGCTGCGATGTCGTGATCAACAACTTTCAACGCACTGCTGACAACTCCACTCGATAGGTACATGTACCTACCTTGCTACCGGTCTTGAGTTTCCAGTTTTTGAAAAATGTTGACACGAAAGTTCCTCGTCCTTGATTGCGTACTAACGTCTTGCCTAGTGGGGTAAATAAGTAAAAGAGCACTGCCGATTCAGCATGAGGAATTAGAACGGGATCTGTAGAGGTGGACCCCGAATACAAACCTTTGGTGAGCCGTATGTAAGATACACTAGGAGAACATTGACATAGTCAGCGATACCCCTTCAATGGTGTGGATTCTCTACTTACGAGTTCCCCAGATCTTCTTGCCTCACGAAGCACAAGGAATTTGCCGCTTTTTGTGGGAATCCGGAGTGGAGGCCTGTAACAGACACCTGATCTGCAGAAATGATCTAAAGAGCATGGTCCTGCGGAACTACTTTGGTGGCCGAAGGCTTTCAGAAGGAACTCCTGCTGGAATCGCAGCATGGGCTCTGCCAACGTGGTCCCCCTCCGGTTTCGGTACGTGAGCGGATCGACGGTTGTGTTTTGCTCCGATGGAACACTGGTCTGATCAGAGCAGTAGGAGAAGGGCCATTTGTGAGTACATGGTGAGGGGTTGTGTCTGTGACACGCTGTCCGCTGTAGATGCCCACGATTTCACAAGCCAAAGACAGATTGTGGAGTGTTCCTATTGTTAAGGTATAAAACTTTCCTTGATCTTAATATTAACAATCTGAAGCGCGTTGCTAAGATAAGCAGAGATGCCCATAGTCGGCTGTATCTGTGTCTATGATCCCGTCCTCATCAAAAAAGCCCCCTATGCTGTATCATCAAGTACGTCGAATCCTCGGATCCGAAACGCCCATAAACGAGAAACGCCGCATGCTTTGCATTGGTAGCGAATGCGTTGCACCTAAACAAAAGAGAAAGAGAAAAAGAAGGCAATCTCACATCTCATCCTTCCACCTATCCGACTCCCACTTCCTGCATCGACCAAGTGAGTCTGTGAAGACGCATTGTTCCTGCATAGATGGCGCTGGAGTAATGGTTGACGCTGGAGCTTCTGTGGGAGAGGGATCGACACAGATGAGACCAAACCATTCTTTGGAGCTGCAGCTTGTCGACGTCGACGATGCAGTGCTTGAAGGCTTGGTTGGATCGTTGCACCCAAACCAGCCAGGACTTGCGCAACTCGCAGTCGAGGTTATCATTGCGGATGTCTGCGAAGGCTCGGCCGTAGCTGTTGTGGTGGTGGTTGGATCATTACAGCCGAACCAGCCAGGAGTCTTGCACGTCGACGTCGATGAGGATGTCGTCGTGATTGGCGGTGTCGGCACAGTGGACGTTGTCGTAATCGTGTGAGTCTTCTTGTCGTTGCATCCAAACCAGCCAGGCGTTTCGCACGTAGTTGTCGTGATGGTAGTGTAGTATGTCGTCGATGGGCCCGAAGTTGTACTCTCATCGAGACAACCCCACCAACCCGGCGTCTTGCACGTCTCAGTCCTAGTCCTGGTGGTTGTAGAAGAGCTGCTGGAAGTCGTGATTATGTCTGAACCATTACTTTCGAAGAACTTCCAGTTGTAACAATCGGTGCAACCAGGATCCTGTCTGCACTCTGGAACATTGTCATACTTTTCAATCACATCGTCAATGACTCCCTGGATTCGATGCGTTCCAGCACCCACTCTCCATCCAAGATCGCCGACTGTGTCATACGTGCACTCCGATCCGGCATGGCACACGCTCTGCATCGAATAACCAGCGATGGTGCAAACTGAAGTGGCAGTATTACAGAGGCCCATGTACATCGGATCCGCAGTGTGGCCAAAGTGGTAGACACCAGTATCGACACGATCTTGGTGGCTTCCCAGATGATAATCCGGAGGCGTAGGAAGTCCAAGACGAGATGCCGCCATAGCCTCACCTGGAGCTTCGAAAGTAATGACGGGAAGTCCATAGGTAAGACCCAACAAGCTTCCAGTAGCACCGCCGAGAGAGTGGCCGGAAATCCATACTTCGGAATTCGGGTACAAGTCAGTCACATTGTGGTAGAGATCCTTGACGGCGTAGTAGTATCTGTTTTTCTCTCGCAGTTCCTGGACCAGACAGGTGGAGTTGCACGTGTATGTAGACGTCATACAACTGCACACCTGTCGCCACATGTACTGCCCCCCTTGACCACAGCAGCAGCCGAAGAATAGATTGTCGTTGACCTTGTCGTTTGTGGTGGTTTCTGATCCATCGAAGACAGCCGGCGAAGTGCCCTTGAGACCAATGACCACAGTGCGATTTTCAGTGTCGGCAAATATGTGGCCGCGGAGGCCGTCGCCTTCCCATCCAAAGTCTTCAGTGTAGTTAAAGCCGCCTTTTACCTGTGACCAATCAGTACAGATCCTTGGCTGTGTCTGGAGCTACGCACATCTCTCCACTCTCCCTGGCCTGGTTCGGTGACATATGCGTCGGCAGCGATACGCGCATAGGTCAGAACACTCTCTTTGTCTGTCACGCTGGGACCTTGGACTTCGTCTATGGTCCACGCAGATGCGGGCAACGACACAGCCTTTCCGGTCATGCGCTTCGTGTCTAGAATGTCGTCTATAGTCTTGGGACGGCGATCAACAAGCCTTTGGATATTCATGGGTTGCGACCTAGCGCGCAAACGTGGCGGAGGGTCGCGTCTTGAGTTTTCATCGTCGGCGATCCATATAGCAGTATCGGGAGTGATATCCAGTCGGCGGTGCAAGTCCGGGTACTTGTGGGTGCCATGGTGGAAGATATGTTTTAGTTCCTAAAGCGGCAACCAAATTAGCTCCGACCATTTCGTCACGACGATTCGGTCCGAGGATACTCACGAAGGTCAGCTCCCTTGGCTGCAGGACTGGCGGGTGATGCGCAGCCTCAGGAGGCAGTACTGGAAGGACAGGAATCGCACCGTTCTCCTGGCCAAAAAGCGCGGCGTTGGCTGGTTGGGTCGCGGAGAAGGTAAGGAGAGACAAGAGGAGGTTGGTCGTCAGTCTGGCGGCGGAGGAGCAGTGGCGGCGGGACTTCATGGCGGCGGTCATGATACGGAGGAGAGGACAGTCATCACAGAAGGTGAGGAACTGAGGGTAGGGTGGCCCGGTTCTCGCAGATCGGAGTCTTATAGCAGTCTGACGGGAGAAAATGGCGGAGAGGTGAATGGATGGGAGCTGGGAGACGCGCAGCTAGACCCAAGGTCTCATATGACGACGGCGCCTATCGATAAGCCACCTGCAGGCAATGGAAGCAGCGGAGACGCCATGACAACGGCCGCCCGCCATCAGCCGGTACCTACACCACAGCATTTCACACACTCTCTCCTACAGCCATTAGACATGGTCCTCACTCCCATCCTTTTCTAGTCATCGCCGTCATGTCCCAGGAAGAAGACATTCCCAAACCCCTGCAGTCCTCCAAATCGTGGTCTCGCTACGACTCAACCTTACAAGGTCACCACCGCGGCCGCGCAAGCACTGTTGGAGCCACTATTCCCGAGATCCTGCATCCCAAGGCCTTTGCCGTTTCCCCCAAGAGCGACACCGGATCCGAAGGTGCCGACGTCTTCACCACCAGGAGTGATGATGAGGACCATTCACGCGACGACCCCGATGAGACGCTCAAATTCCCACAGACGTTTGAGGAGCTGCCCATAGAGATACGGAGCCAAGCCGAAAGGTGTGTATTAGCTGCTTGCAAACGTTGTACATTCCAGCTGACAGGCCCAGCTTCCTCGAATCCCTTTCCGCCCGCGTCCACCCAACTCCCATTGCCATCAATGCTCTCGCCGAGCTCTTCCAAGACTTTTACATTCGCGCGTACTCGTCGATAGACACACACATAGCTGCTCTGTCCACAAGAATATCACGTCATGGCTCAACAACATCGCTTTCATCCAAGAGTTCGCGGAAGACTGGCGGCCCCGAGCAGCAGATGCTGACCCCAACCGAGATTGCAGACCGGAGAAAGGCACGAAAGCTTCTTGAACTCAAACGCACTGCCCTGGAGGAAGCTGTCGAGAGGGCTGTCTGCGAAAAGGTTGGAAAAGCAACAGTGCTCAGCTGTAGCCCCTGTATCATGTGTTGCTAAATATAGCGCAGGTATACTCTAGAATATGGCGACATCGAAGCACCGAAGATGGAGAGCGGGACGAGAAGCTTCGTTCCAGAACAGCAGCTCTTTCAGTCGTTGGCATCAGCTTGAAAGAACTGCTTGGCCACGGTTCGGACATCACACCCGAAATGCGCAAAAGCTTGGAAGAGAAGGAAGAAAAATTACCTCAGATGTTGTCCGATGCAAGACGAAATGTCGAAAGGATGAACAACGAAGAGTACCCACTCGGCAAGCTTGCGCATCTTGTTGCGGCTCACAAGAGCATCGTGGAAGCCCTGTCCCAAATTTTCCCAAGTTCGTCATCAGCCGATGAAATCCTACCCACCCTCATCTATACCCTGATTACTTCATCGCCGGAGAACCTTTGCGTGATCAGTAATCTACACTTCATCAAGAGATTCAGGGCTGTAAGCAAGTTAGATGGTGAAGCAGCATACTGCTTAGTCAACCTAGAGGCGTCGATAACGTTTTTGGAGAACGTGGATCTATCGACACTTCGCGCGGACGAACTCCCTTCTGGCCCTGAGAAGTCCAAGAGCAGACCAACGACTCCACGTTCAGAGGCACCCCCAATGAATCTCGGAATCACTCCTGCCAAAGCAAGCCTCGACCCAGAGGATGCTGCGTTCGATAGAAGCGCATCAGACGGTGATCGTCTATCCCAGCTTGACAAGTCGCAACGACGCATCTCCCATCTCATCCAATCCCAGACAAACCGCATCGAAAACGTCAGTGAAGCTGCCCGGCAAGCCGTCCTCGATAGCGCCGACCAGGCCTTTGACAGCATCAACGCAACAGTAGAAAACAGTTTGAAGTTTCTCTTTGGCCGTCTCAAAGAGCAACAAGCCGGTGGTCCTGCCTCTGCGCTCTCGCAGCCCAAAACACTGGAAGATGTGCGCAAGCTGGTCAGCACGCCGCCCATCCCAGACGACAACGCTTCTTCAACAAGCAGCATCACAGAGGAGGGCAGCGAGCCATCAAACTCTCGCCTCCTTGACTCCAAGGTAACGGATCTCTTTGGTGGCCGGCGCCGCGGCACCTCGACGCGTGAACCCAGCGCCGACAGCGCCATGTCTGGTGGCAGCAATAATAACAGGCGCTTGACATTTACTCCTGCCGACAAATCCAACCCCCTGTTAGGAACCCCGCCGTTGGCCCCCAATTCCAGTCCCAACAACCCCAACAGCGGAGCGGGGCTCAGTCCTGCTGCTGCGGCCCCGATACCGGCCCCTCCTGTCTCTCCGGGCGCGTCGGCTGTGGAGTCAATGCGTAATTTGGGAAACAGTCTCAACCCGTTGCGCGGTTTTGGTGGAATCAACATGCTTCCGCGGTTTGGGCGCAGCGTGACAACTCCGATACCGCCATCACCTTCTCTTGCTACTGCAGCTTCGAATGCTCCCAGTCCTGCCGAAGTCTCTGATGGCGGCGCTGATGCTGCTGCTGCTCCGGCTAGCTCTGCCAACACTGCCAGTGGAGCAAGTGAAAGGACTCCAAACGATGCAAAGAAAGACAGAGCCCTCCGCAACATTGAAGAGCTGAGCAAGACGCCACCGCCCAAACGCAAGTTTCTCGATTGCAAAGATGCGCGAGACCTGAAAATTGGAGAAGTGGATGATTTATTGAGAGAGTACCAGCGTCTTGCTGACTTGCTGCGGGGAGTGGTACGGCTATCTTAGATTTCTGCGTAATGACAGATTTGACGGCTGCAAGAGATGGGGAAACAAACCTTATTTTCGTTCTTCTTTCCTCTACCTTTTCCCTCTTTTTGGCGTCTTGGGATGATTTTTCAGGCTGCATAATCCGGCGTTGTCTTGTGCTTTCGTTCCTTTTGCTTATTAGCTTATTCGCCCTCCTTCCCAATCAGCCCATATCGAAGAGAGGTTTCGCCGGTGGATTTCTGAATTCGTGTCTTTTTTGCATCGCGTTGGTAGTTTGTTACCTAGAGAGGCGTACGGACAAAACTTGCAGGTGAAATTCAGTAGTATTTGATATACCTCTGGAGGTAGCTGACAAATGTCTACAAATCTTTCCTGCCATTTTCAAAAAAAAAATCAAACAATAATCAAATACGTTAGTGATAATGAGAATCCAACATGCTCTCTCTTGAGAGTGGTGGAAATGCGGTGACATGAACATAGCGATTGTGAGGGCGCGAGAATGGGAGATGCATTGCCGATTCGGAGGTATAGAAAAACACGCCTTCAGTCACCGCAAGTTATTCTGAAATCTGTTGTCTCTCTGAGAGCGTATACTACAGTGGGCGGAGTAACAAGGGCAACTGTTTACCCTACACGAGGCCGGTCTTCTGGAACTCATTCACCCTATGATGAGGAAGCTCTTGGGTTGTGTTTAGTATTATCACAGCGGGGGTCAAACTAAACAAACCCTCATGACGCTGTATCTGTATTCAGGGGGCATTCGTCTAAGTACTTTGCAGCTTGACCCAGAAGGTATTTTCGGCGTCCGGTGTAGGATGATCGAACTAGACCTTTGCGCACGTGTTCGGTCTCGATTTGTCAATCTAAAAGTTATTGAATTAGGGGCTTCCAGTGGTCTTTTGTTGTGGTGAATCAACTCTGTGATACTGCTTTAACGCGGCATTCGCATGACTCCCTTTGATATTCCTTTCTACCAACTCCGCATGTCCTTTCCATTAAACCAGTGCTCCCGCCTTTGTCTTCTACAACAATGCTCTAGGCCAACGTAATGCTCCTTTGAACGATTCTCTCAGAGAACTTCCCCTCTTCGGAGAGGAACACTGGTCTCTGGTGACTTCTTGCCTGAGGCCATGAGGCCCACACCGGGATGCCCAAAGTAGGCCTCATGAGGCATTCGCTCGACTTCTTGTCATCACACCCTCATCACACGCCGACCGCTTGTCATGGCGCACTCCAATAACCGGCCCTCGCGCATCTGATGCACACGCCCGTGTCCGACAAGATCGTCACGCCGCGCTTGCTTGCTCGCTCGTTCGCGATGCGAAGTCAAACCGCAGCGCGAGGTACTTACTGCGTCGCGCACAAAGTAACTCGGTACATCAATGAGAAAATGCGAAACTGACCGGTTACAGAGGTACTTACTCCACCTCCGCCCTACCCGTTCGTATGAGACTGGTCCTCGCTGTGGCCGTCTCATCCCATTTCTTTTCAGTCTCGGACCGCCGGTGACGATGAATGGTGCATCATGTTTTCTGTATTGTTGCCACTACCATCAACACCACCTTGATCAGCACCGTATAGAAGTACAAACACGAAAATCGTAGTGTATGCTGATATCCCTCAAAATGTGTGTTTAGATTGAGAAACCCCAACAATGACAGCACTCAAACCGGCCAAGTGCTTCGTCTTCTCCCCTGACCACCTCCGTCTTTCCCCGCCACCCCACTACCTGGCATCGCGAAGCAAAGAAAATCTCCGATGCCACATCTGCAAACTTAGTCTCCTCTTGCCTGCTTACCTGATCTCACGACAAACCCGGGTATACAAGCAGTCCCCTTCTACCAAGCCGTAGTCAGCCACACAGACGACGGACGGGAGCACCGCGTAATTCGGGGGCATAGATACTTGCGCGGCTGTGCTGACGTGGGTGGGTGGGTGGGTGCGTGTACTTGGTAAGCAGGAGGGTGAATCGATGCAGGAGACGCGGCAAGCCCGCCGGCGCATCCGGGAGATCCGGGCAAGTGAAGTGCCTGAGGCTTTCGACAGGCGCGGAGGGGCGGATCCGACGGCAATGATTCTCTTTCGAGGTCCGAATGATGAAGCGTCTGTCAGCCGTAGACCCGGCCGCGCGAGAGCGTAGGCAGAAAATGAAGTGGCAGTGGTGATTTGATCTTGGGGTGTTGGCGAACGAATGAACGATGGCGGCGATGTGATGGTTGTGATGGATGGGATGAGTTCCTTGCCGTCAGTGGCTGGCACAGACGCATAGACGCGTGTCTCATCCGCGAGGCTTATCTTCCGCGATTTCATTTAGTAAGTGTAGAGAAACCAGAGAAAATAGCTGGAGATGTCGCGCCGCACCAATGGTCGTGCTTAGCAACTGCTCAGTCAAGGAAATGCGAAGTAGAGTGGGGGAGATGACATAAACATAGTCATGTAGCTGGCGCACTTGGTACATGGAGGAACGTCACCATTTGGCACTGCCTAGACCCAGAAGGGCTTTCAGCAGGTACGTGCGTGCGGTCCTTAGGCTGATAGAGTTTAGGGTTGTGGGCCTGGTTGAAGGGGACTGGTAATCATCGAACGTGATGCGTTTACTCTCCCACACGTTTTCAGCGTCAGTAATTTTGGAGTGAAAGAATGTAAGAAGAATGGGGGAATATCCTTATACACTGGAAGGTTTTATTTACTCTTCCTCTCTAAGATTATCCTAGCTAATCAGGTATCTAGGATTCTATTACTATTTCTATTACTAAGGCTTAGCTTTTTAAATTTAGACAGAATTAATGTTAGATAATAGGGTGGAAAAATAAAAATTAGACCTCGAAGCAGGCTGCCTAACTAATAGTTCAGAACCTTTATCTAAACTGACTGATTCTGAAAACCGGCGGGAGAGTAGTGCGGTGCCCGCGTTCTGCGCTCCCTTGGACAAAGGCTTGTTGCTACTATGCTTACGCGAAGAGGGCCTTGTTGTTCTTATGCTTAAGGCATAGAGCGCCGCGTTTCTCCATTAAGCATAACCGCAGCCCGAGGATCCACATTCTATTGGGTCATTGATGCGCGCGGATGTCGTTTTCTCCGGCGTACGGTCCAACATCCAGCACTAGTCTGTCGTGATACACGCGCGTCTTCTTGTTGCCGCGGTGGCGTTTGTAATTCCTCCGCCGCGAACCCTGGTGAAACCGCTTGGTATTGAGGTTTTCAACGCACCATTGGACGCGATTCACAGGAACAGGCAATTGCGTGCTTGAGATTTTATTGGATGAGTTCAAAATGGCACAAAATGAAAGCTTTCGAGTTGACGAAGTTGTGAAACAGCAAAAAGTCGAAACACATTGAACTTAAACATCGCCGCCAACATCTCGTCTTGCTTCTCGGCCCCCTGCTGTTTTAGCGGAGGTCCAGACCACAACCTACCAAATCTGGCAGATGCGTGCCACTCTGAGACAGGACACAGCGTCTTTGCTTTCCACTGGCGTCGTGTTGTTTGCGCCGGTCGAAGATTGGCCCGCAATTTGAACTCGGCGCTTGGCTTTCAGAAACTCGTTTCACTGAGCAACCCCATGCCGAATTGACCGAATACCGACATCATTCTTTATGATTGATGACAGCAGCGAATGTGAGTTTTCTTGTCCATGTGGTTTTTATGTCTCCAAGTGGCGCGTGAGCTTTTGTGGCGTTGTTTTTGCGTTTGTTGAACGAGGATTTCGCATCAGGAATCGGTTCGGATCAGGAAAGAGTTGGAGATTCAGCAGGGAAACGAAAGCCGTTGTTGACGCAGCGCCAAATGACCGATTCCATGGCTTTTGACTGGGTCCGGTAACAGTGACAGATGCAGAACCAGGGCGTGTGTAATCCTCTAATCCTTCACATGCGTCTGCAGGTACGTCAGCACCTAGGTACATCTATGATAAAAGTACGCAATTACATCCCTTTTTTACCTCCTTGGCCATCCGACATTTCCCCTAACAGCACACTGCAGCCACGGCTTTTGCGCTGCTGAGACTGCACGAATGCCGACCAATCAGGAGTATGCGCCAATAGGTACCTGTCATATAGCTGTCAAGACTTTGTGAGGCACCGACAACGAGAATGCCGCAGCAATTCCGCGATTTCCGAGTGCAGAAACAGCGCGACAACAGCGCTGTTGCTTAGGGAATACCAAGACAGGCCGATAAACGCTAGGTGCAGAGCCACGAGCAAGAATTGCGCGTCAACATGGCCACTGTGGGCTGCATCTAGCTCTCTGACCAGGGGTGGCGAGAAGAGAGGAAAGAATCTTGAATTCTTCAGCCACGACTCTTCGTCTCGACGGCACATGTACAGGGCTGAAGGCCAAGCCGGCATGGATGACGACTGTTTCCTTGGGGCTCGCCGAGAAAACCGCATCCGATGTGTGTGTCTGAAACACCAGCTGTCCGAGCTGCGAGCCAATGACGGCGTCCACATCTCAGTAAACCAAGAAAGCAAGGGCCCCCGCAGGTCGTGTTTGAGGAAGACCGTTTGGCTTCGGCGGGGCTTGAGCTTATTGAACGTTGTTCGAGCCAGCCGTCCAGCCTCTACTCCGGTTTCTGGTACCAACAGTGCAGGGAAGGTGTCCGGGAACCTGCCAAAACCAGCCTGATTCGGGGTCTGCACGCTTGCTCTTTTGGGAAGTTCTGGGTCATGGGTGTTCGGTTTTACAGTATGGTTTGGCAGAGGTTTGGCACTGCCCGTCTGCTCGCTGGCTCTCTAAGATTCATCTCGATAGAGTTTGTGATGGCTTTTGCTTTCCTTCAGACGCGCTTTTTGGCTGATGTGTTGCAATGACGGAGACGGATATAGAGTTCGGTGGAAAGTTGCTGTTCGTGCGAGACCAGTATATAATACGTTGATATCCACACCGGGTTCTATAGAGTCAGACTTTTCTGTACAATCTTTCTTCACATACCTATACCTCCGCTCCTTCAACTTCAACCCTTATTCTTTCAAGATGAAGACTTCTCTCTTCACTGTAATGGGCATCCTAGCCCTTGCCGGGTAAATTGTCTACTGGGTCTTGGTGTCTTCTGCTAACGATTAAAAGTTTGGGTGCCACCACGCCCGTCGCCCAAGGAGGAGAGCGACAGCCTGGGTCCCTCAGTGACGAAGAGATTGAGAAGACACATCCACGTGGGCGTGGAGGCACTGGTGGCACCCGCTCGGGCGGAGGGATCAATCAGGCGCCTCTCTTCTTCTACTGCAAGATTGGTGATCGGGGTGAAGTTGGCAACATCTGTGACCAATGCAAGGGCACTCCTATACTCACCCCCAGTTGTGCTCCTGCGCAGCCAGCCGTAAGTACACTTTTGTTTACCTTATCAGGCTCTGGCTAACAAGGGTGGGGAAACAGTGCAAGGTCAAGGATGAAAGTTGCTTCACCGAACAAAAGTGTCAGGAGATGTTCGGACAGGAGGCCAAGCTTCAGCGGTGCGGAGCGCCGCAGAATCCTGCGTTTCCGAACGCCCAAATTCTGAGCTCCAACGTACACCAGCACGACCCCGAGGGTGGTGAAATAGGGAGTTAGATTTTGGACGCTTCACGGGGCGTCTCCGGCTCGATCCGGTGATTGATGGAGATGTACACATTGTATGCTTTCGCACGTTGAGTGATAAATTTGAGGAAAAGGAGCCCCTCATTGGATGGGCGGCGTGCTATAGGAACCTTTTCAATTCGTCGACCTTTCGCTAAAGTCCTTCCCGGAAAAACTACGTGCTAGCGCATGGAGACTATGAAAAAGAGGTGAAGCAGTTCAACATTGATGGTCGATGACGAAGCAATCATCGTTTCGCTTGTGCTGGAATGTCAAATCCTCTGTTCATAAAGTCCGTGTTCCTGGTCGATACTTTGGCCGGGTCTTTGCTAGAAAATAGGCTGCTTAAGTTTTCGTTTCTCTCCACCTTCCTCCGCTTGTTCTTCTTCTCCTGCTCTGCCAGAACCTTGGCAGTCAATGATGCTGTGGCGCTATTCTTGATTCCATCTGAGGGCTTTGCTACAGCCTCCTTTATCTTCTCTTTCGATCTACATGAATCAAATGTCTTCTCCGCGTCGGCACCTTTCTTGCGCTTCTTCCCACCTGGTGCCTTTTTGAGCGAGTGCGTAAGGCCGCTAGCACTCAAGGTTTTGTTTCGTTCATCGAGTTTGGTGTTTTCTTCCTCCGACGTGGGAATTATGGAGATAATGTCTCGAGCCTCATACGCCATGTTGCACTCAAGGCATACGCGTTCGCCGCCCGCCTCTTTGATGGCAGTTCCACGGAAAGCATGTCCACACGGAACCAGATATACTGCCTTCGAGCCCGGTCCTAGCGGCTCTCGCGTGATCGGGCAGACCCAAATCTCTCGGCCATCCTCGGTCTTGCGCTCTTTGCCAGCGTCGTCCTTGTCTGTTTCGAACTTGACCTCCACTATGTCGCGCAGGCTCTTGATGCTGCCTCGAAGGACGTTTTCGCTTTGTTCCACTTTGCGCACAGCGGCGTTCGGGTCGTCGTCATCAGCGGGGAGGAGGTACTCGAGAACAGCGTCTTTGTTGTAGAGTTTGCCGTTGCAATCGGAAACTATGGGTCGCGAGAGTGGTTTATTGGACAGAGGGCATGTGCTCCAGCGGTGAGACTCCTGCTCTTGTTGTGCTTGCTTGATTTCAGTAGTAGTTGGGTTGCGCGCGGCTTCTTTGACAAGCTCTCGGCGAGTCGGAATACTGGGACTCATTAGTCCAAGGTACGTGCAGAAGAGTCGCAAGAAGCTTCTTACCTGCCACCATCGTTACCCATGTTGTGGTTCGAGAAGGGAGGGAGATGCCAGGCTTTGAGAGACAAGTTGAGAGTACGGAGTTGGCGTGGGGTGGAGTGGCGATAGCACGGCCATCATCTTAGGAGTGGCGCTCAGAAAAACGTGGCCAGCGCACATGACTACGCGTGGCCGCGTTCAAGGAATTTCTCAAAACATGACATCACGCGACCTCATCTGTCATGAGCTCTATTTCCATCCTGACTACTGTACAGTATGCAATTAACACATTCCTTAGTCCTAGCAGTCAGCGCCCCATCCATCTAGATCCCGACCGAGACCTCTCTGAACCGCATTCCATCCTGCAACGCCAGCCTGGATAATGCCGACAGCAGTGTCAACATGCTCATTTCCTGAACGACCTGAGAATGCCCTCAACTCCTCATAGTCCTCGTCCAAATCCATCCCATCGGCACCGCCTTGATGTCCCGACAATACCAGGCGCCTGATGAGCTTGCGATGCTTTAGGAACCAGGCCTCCTCGCTGACAGTGGCCCATTTGCGATTGTCACGTCCCGAGCTGGATGGTGACTGTGACATGGGAACACTGAAGGGCCAGTCGATGGTGTAGATGGCCCAACGGGCGGTGAAGAAGTAGAGCAGCGGCCAAGTGAACAGCCAAAGGAAGGAGAGGTAGAAGAGCCAGCGGATCCACGGCGTCGTGCGCCAGTGGTTGATGCGATGAGGGTTGTAAATGTCTATGCCGCGATCTTCGATGGGGAACGTGATGAGGATATGCCCACGATAGTTGGTCTGCCGGATGAGAGCCTCGATGCGTTGGTGGATCAAGTTGGTGTCGAGACCAGAGACGGTGCGGTTGATGCGGAAGCTAGACACGCGTGAGAAGGTGCATATTGAACAAGAGGGTCTTCTCACCTCTTCAGCATTCGATTAGAGTTGCAGTACTCCTTGCACCACTCGAAAAGATCTTGCCTCAAGTCCCCGACCTCCAAATCCCCATTTGGATCTTTGGCAACGGTCTTCCTGAAGCCACCGCGAAGAGCTTTCTCTGTGCTGCTCACAGTTCTTGGCTTGCACCACTCGTTGGTAGGCTCTCCCAGATAGCTTTGCATGTTGAGCTTGATGTCAAAGTCGACGACTTGTTTCTTTTCTTTCTTGTTGCCCTTGCGCATCGTCTGCCAGTGGTAGCCGTGGACATGGACCAAGGGCTTCGGTGGCAGCACCGTCAGAACATCGCTAATGTACTTGAAGAGACACGAAGGATCCCTGAGACGCTCATCTATCCGAAAAGTAACGGCCTTGGTGTTCACCGGCTTGCCAAAGGCGTACTGGGTGTTGCCGCATTCAATCACGGAGTACTCGTCTTCGGGGAGTTGGGAAACTCGCCCCTGACCAGGAATATTTGACTTTGAGACGGAGCCTTCGTGGTCGAAGTACGCAGGGAGCTGATCACCAATTTGGGGAGTATCATCGTATTCGTAGTTGCTACGCGTAGTGTGCATAGAAACAGCGTCAGGGTCGTCACGGAAGACAGGAGGCGGTACAGGCCGGCCCATTTTTGCAGTTTTCAAAGAGTGAGATGATTGGCAAATAAAAGCGTCTTGAAGAGAAAGGTCGCCAAGGGATGAAGTGATGAAGGAGGTGTTGTAGGGGGTGAGACGCTGAGAGGGAGTATTTATCGTGCGAGTGATGATAGCCCGTGAGCAAGCCACCAGGCAACACAGGCTGTTATTAGCTGGAGCCCGGCGGCCGCCCCGTCCAAGACCCCGCTATCAGGTGTTGAGCACCGTGCCCATGTTCAAATCCAATGTGGCTGCGGAGATACGAAGCCTCGTTGGACGACGGAGCCGATGGATGGAATTGAGGTGCTGAATTTCCCGGATCTAAAGGTGCCTCCAGGCTTTGGGGGCCAAGCGGCAACGACTAAAATAAACTCAGGGCGCGGATGATCTTCCCGAGGGTCCAGGGGTCCGTGCTCCCAAAATGTTGGGACTCCTCCTGGTCCCCTCCGAATCCATGCGCGGTGAAGTCAGTTTCTCTACCACCAAACATCCACACCAAATACCCAAAATCCCTCCACACTTCGCCGTCCCAAAATTGGCTCTCCTCCGCCGCTTTTCGCGCTTCTCAAGCGGCTTCCTCGCGACACCGTTCTCCCAATCCCCACGCATTTTATGCAACGCCGCTGCAAGAAACTTTTGCTCGACTGCCGTCACCATGGAGAGCGACACGGCAGCGACCACTCCTGCCGCTTCGCTCTCCGACCCTCCAAAGGCTGGTCAACGTGTCCAACACGAGGGCAAAGAATATACTACCGTGAGGGAAGGAATGGCCCACATTCTCGTTCCACCCAACGCCGCAACTTCGACCGACCCAAAGAAAGCCGCCAAGGGCGAATCCGATGAAGAAAGGCAAAAGGTCTTCTACAACCCTATTCAACAATTTAATCGCGACCTCAGCGTCCTCGCAATCTACGCCTTTGGCGAATCATACCTTGCAGATAGGGAAGCGAAGCGAAAGCAGTCAGAGAAAAAGAAGGCAAAGGGAAGCAGAAAGAGGAAGCCTGCGAAGGATGGACTGGCGGAAAAGCACACTGGTAACGAAAATAAGAGACAGCGCTTTGGCGACGCGGCTGAGAAGAGTGCAGAGGCGGCGGAGGCGGCACCCGGTGCCAGTGAGCAGCAGACATCCAGTGGCGAGACCACCAACTTTGATGACTCTGTGTTGAAGGATCAAGATTTGCTTGCAGCTGTGGAATCGCGGACAGAGAAGCCTGCCGGCGAGGAGCCAAGTGCTCCAGCAAATGGCGAAGCCAAGAAACCTGCATTTTGCATTCTGGATGCGCTCTCTGCATCCGGTCTTCGAGCTCTCCGGTATGCGAAGGAAATACCATTCGCTACTTCAATCACGGGCAATGATCTCTCTCCTGACGCTGTTCGAGCTATGAAGTTGAACGTCATCCACAATCAGGTTGAGGACGTTGTGAAGCCGAATGCTGGCAACGCCGTCGCGCACATGTACCAGTTTGTCGGAGAAGACATTACGACCGCGTCCAAGCCCAAATACCACGTCATTGACCTCGATCCCTATGGGACGGCGGTCCCATTCCTCGATGGCGCGTTGCAAGCAGTCATAGATGGTGGCCTCCTTTGTGTCACATGCACAGATGCTGGCGTCTTCAACTCCTTTGGCTACCCTGAAAAGGCATACAGCCTCTACGGTGGGCTTCCTATCAAGGGTTCCCACGCTCATGAAGGCGGCCTGCGCCTCATCCTGCACTCAATTGCCACAACTGCAGCCAAGTACGGAATTGCCATTGAGCCTCTGCTCTCCCTGTCTATCGACTTTTACGCCCGAGTCTTCGTGAGAGTGAAGAAGAGTCCTGCGGATGTCAAGTTCCTGGCAGGCAAGTCAATGTTGGTTTACAATTGCGACTCAGGCTGTGGAGCATGGACGACGCAATTCATCGGCAAGACTTCTACAGTCATAGGTAAAAAGGGTCCGTTTTACAAGTACGGCATGGCTCAGGGTCCCTCAGCGCCCACAAACTGCCCGCACTGCGGCTTCAAGACTCACGTAAGTAGAAAAAGACCTTTGCTCAACTCTTTTGATCTAACGTCTACTCCAGCTTGCCGGACCCATGTATGGCGGACCACTGCACAACCCAGCTTTCATCGAGAAGATTCTTGACTACCTCCCCGAGCTCGACAAGGAGACATATGCGACTACCGAACGCATCGAAGGCATGCTGCGCACGGCACATGACGAAACGCTTTTTGACTCCACCGACTCCGCCTCTCCCTATATCCTCCCTCCACCAGAACCAATACTCATAGATCCATTTACAAAGTTGCCGTCGACGAGAGGAACCGAAGACACGACATCTCCCATCATCCCGCCACTCAACCCCGCGTTGACCGACTCGCACCCCTTCTTCTTCGACATCAGCGGCCTCGCGCGCGTGCTGCACTGCCAGGCGCCGTCGGGAGCGGCTATCAAGGGCGCCCTGCGCCACGCCGGCTACCGCACGACCCGCACGCATTGCCGGCCCGGCGCCATCAAAACGGACGCCCCGTGGGCCGCCGTGTGGGAAATTATGCGCGAGTGGGTGCGCCAAAAGGCGCCGTTCAAAGAGGGCGCTGTCAAGGAGGGCATGGCTGGCTGGGGCGTGTGGAAGAATCGCCGCTTGCAGGGTGAGCAATCGGCGGCGCAGGAAAAAGAAAAGGAAAAGGAAAGTGAGCAGGACAAGGAACAAGAACAGGAAAAGGAGACTGGCAAGGAGGCGCCGACCACTCAGAGTGACGAGACGGCACCGGTGCGAACCCAGGGTGGCGACAAGGATCCGCAATTGGAGCGTCTGCATCAGATGGACGTCGTCTTTGATGAGAAGCTCGGCAAGGACCGCGATGACAAGAAGTTGGTTCGGTATCAGCAGAACCCGCGGGCCAATTGGGGACCCATGAATAGGGCCAAGTAGGCGGTAAGGCAGCGGGTAGGTAAGTAGACGACCCTTCCGACAGCCTTGAATAGAGGTCGGGATGGTTGAGTTGCGGACTGGCCGATGTTGGATAGGAAGCGCAAAAATGCCCATTGAATGTTGACTTTGCCGCGCATGTGAGACGGAGATTTATGAATCATGTGATTTGTTGCGGCTGTCAGAGGTACTCGCACTCTACTCCAATGGCTAAAGTCCAAGCCACTGAAGCACCGAATCCACCATCGCTCATGCTGTCGTCTGCCTGCCTGCCCAATAGAAAGCTCGCTCGCCAATAATCAAAAAGTAAAATCTGCACCGCCGCCCTTTTGAGCCTGCCTTCTACCCACATACCCAGAACTCCTCTGTGCTGCTGTTCCTTCTCGGAAATGAACCAAAAACGAAAATGATGGATTTAGCCACCCAGAGGTTCCGTCCAGTCGCTCCTGTCCACTCAACACGTCAATGCGCTAGGCAAATTCCATGCTATGTCCATTCGTCCTGCTCATATATCGCCTCGTCGCCGAACTCGCCGTTGTCGTGGAGACCGTACATGGCGACCGAGTCGACCGTCTGGTCGATGTCTTCTTCCTGGCCTTCGTCTTCGTCTTCGCTTTCATCTTCTTCCGCATCATCGTCGTCGATGACGGTGGCGTCGTTGTCTTTGCCTTCGCCTTTCTGCTTCTGAGTCTGCTGGGTGGCAGCCGGGGTGGGAAGACCAATGGCGTTGTCGTCGTTGTCGTCGTCCACGGTGATGGCAGACGCGTCCGACGGCGCAGGACTGGGGGCGTTGCTGGGCCTGCTGCTCGAAGGCTGGCTCTCGGTGCTGCTCTCGTTGTTGTTGCCGCCAAGCGGCTTCAAGACGGCGTTGAGCTTTTCGTAGTTGATGGCTCGCGAGAAGCCCTTGCCGCGGCGCTGCATCATCTGCTGTGCAGCCTCGCCGACCGTCGACGCGGGCGATTCGCGGTTGTAGTCGCTCAAGTCGCCAATCTGCCGCTGCTTGCGCTTGCGCACGACGCGCTTTTTGGGTCCGCCGTTGGCCTCCTCGAGCGCCTGCTTGAGCTTCTTGGCCTGCTCATGCCTAAGCCAGTCTGCGTTGTGAGTGACCCAGATCTTCTCCTTGATTTCGATTTCGGCCGGTGATAGGAGGCAGTTGGCGACTTCAGGGTCGTCGTCGAACTCGATGTCTTCGACGACGGCGCTATCGCTCGTTGTATGTGAGCCACGTATCTCGTCGGCCAGTCGTTTCGAGCGCTCGGCGATTTCGTTGAATTGGATTTCATTCATGGTGTCGCTGATTGATGAGTCGTGTAGAATCTTGTCAATCTCTTGCTCGAGATCCTGCTCGACTTCGAGGTCTTCGTCGGCGACGGGTGGTGGAGGGCCCTTGGGTTTGGGCGGTCGACCCCTTTTCTTGGGCTTGTTTGCTTCCTCGCCTGCCTGCAGCTCTGCGTGCGCGAGGTTGCTTGCCGCAAGCAGGTTAGGATCGATTGGTAAGGTCGCAGCCGAGGCCGGGAGGGAGGGAATGGCAAAGCCGTCGGCATCAAGGCGCGGCTGGAGAATTGCTTCGAGGCCTTCAGATTCTTGCATCAGCCTACGGCGCTTTGCCTCCTTTTCTCTCGCAAAGTAGACCGCTGGAGGCTCCTTTTCCCCGACTAGTCTGTCTCCGTGTGTGCGAAACTGGTCCACGGTGAGCCGGCCACTCTGGGTTCGCTTGAATTCAATGAGGCGTTTATTGATAGTCATGTCTGCGACTTTGACAACGTAGACGACCTCGCGAACGGTTCTGCGAAAGTTGTTCATGCGCGCAGCGAGGATGATGCAGGCTCCACACACACCTGCCGGCTGCCTTCCGTCCACCATCCAGTCGCGTCTCATTCGCCGCAGAAGCTTTACTGCATCGTCGGCTACTTTTCTTCCACCAACAGGGCCGAATTCTAGCTTGTCCACGTACTTCTGGATGAGCGGCTCGGGCTCAAGCAGACCGTACATGCTCTTTCTCCCAGGCTCTTCAATAAAAAGCTTTTCCAACAGTGCCTTATACGTGTCTCCGAGCTTGAAGACATTGACCTGAAAGAGTAAGTTCGGGAAGTTCCAGAGTTGCGAGAAGAGAGAGATTTACCTTGATCTTCTCAGCGAAGTCAATGAGCAGTTGCGTGTTTCCAGGATTCATTCTGCATGCGTAGTACAGACAGCATGCTGCAAGAGTTGCAGGGCGGCGCCCATGCACAAAATTGAACGAGCAAGCCAATTTATAGACGCCTAGAGCACTCTGCTCAATGTGCTCATTATTTATCCTCATCGAGGTCATAAGGCCACGGATTGCGTCCCGTCCTAGGAAAAAAAAGTCAGCAACGTCGCACGCGCAGACATGATCTATTTCCACACACCATTCGACTCGGCCGTGCTCTTTCCTTCAGAGCCTCCCAGACCAATGCGACGGCCAGCAGTGCCCATAGTATTCGCATGGCGCTGGTCGTTTCCGACAAATCCACCCTCGACAACGGCAGCGCCACCAGATGTCTCGCCAAAAGTGACTTCGGAAACAATGTTCGATTCGCTTATGAGGTTACCACAGTTTTCGCAAACCATGGTCCCATCCATGTCCAAAGGCGAGGGATTGGCACAGCAGCCCTGCTTCTTCGGCTTGCTGGTGTTGTTATTATTGCGCGGCGCAAGGGCGCCAACCGGACGATTTTTGCCGGCATCTTTTAAGGACGTGAGGCGCTCCCTCCGAGGCTGTGGGCGAGGTGCGGCGCTCATGGCGGATGTTTGAGAAGTTTTGGAGGAAGTTTAGAGTCGAAAGAACGATGTCGAGGACGGGCGAAGAAGGCGGTCGAAGGAGAATCGGAGTAACAAAGGGCGCACGAGATCATGCTGCGAGAATGGAAGCGAAATCAGTAGAGGGCGGCGACAAGCATGAAGACGGCCGCCATGGTGTTGAGTCGAAATTGGGAGCGATAAGATAGAGAGGGTGTAGGGGTGGTGATCGGTTTTGCGAGAGTCGCGACGCGAGCAGGAAACGCGAAGGGCGTATGCGAATGGGTCCAGTCTAGTCTGCGTGTCGTGGTGGCAGACGTTCGACTTATTTGATGTTCCGAGACCGCCAAGCCCTAAGCGAGCTAAGCGAACTCTCCACGTTCGATCCGCGTCGTGGGTGGTAGTTTCGATTTTTGTTTTTTTGTCAACACCTCAACGCCCTTCACCAACTCCCCTCGTTGCCTCTCGCTCGTCCCCCGCATTGACCGCCCCATTGCACTCGTTTTGGTGCTACGCATGTCCATCATCTCCCCCACAGCTGCAGATCAACGGTATCACCAGCTAACCGGATCGCGGCGATCACACTCCCAAATCCGAAAACGAAACGATGAAGACCCGTCACCCTGGACTTGTCAGTGTCGATGACATTGCCTGCTCGTGCCACTATGGACTGCTAGCACTGTTTCTTTGGCGTCACAAGGAGTCTCTGCCCTCTGCGGTGCGTCCTTAGCGCCCACTGGTCCTGTCCGGTAAGGCAATCCAAACTGTGGAATGCTTTGCTGGTGTGTGCGTCGACTGCGTCCTCCTGCCCGAGGGCCTGCGTGAGAAGGCCTTTACTGGCCTTAATAGAATGCAAAATGTCTGTGCTCTACTTCTGCTTATTATATGAAGTCTTGATGCGCTGCAGTACACTGAATGCGCCATCGCCTACTCCTCTCCTTCTCTGTACGCCATGGACACGCTTCGCAGCATACCCACTTTTCTCCCTGGCACGATTGATCTGGAAACGTATGGACCACGTGAGATTCACCTTGTCCATGTCGTTGCCTTTCTTCTTCCCATCTCCTACTTTCTTCTTGTTTTGTTTCGGCGCCAAAAGAGTGTAGAGGCACCGCTTCTTGCTTCAGAACTCGACGAAGGCAGCCGCAAGAAAAAATTCACCTTCCAATGCCTCGACCTCCTGAAAGATGGATATGAAAAGGCAAAGGCCGGCCTTTCTATGTACCGCGTCACCACGGCCGACGGAAGAGAAGAAGTTGTCCTCAACCACAAGTACCTCAAAGAGCTGAAGGGCTTGCCCGATGATTGCCTCAACTTTATCGAAGCGATCAAGGTCAGTACGGTCGGCGACTACTCTACCATCACCTCGTCGTCTGCCCAACATGTGGCCACCGTTGTCAAGTCGGACCTCACCCCATCGCTCCCCAAACTCGTGCCGGCTCTGGTGGAAGAGGTCGAATTATCGATCAAGAGGGCATTCTCCAAGTGCGAGGACTGGACCGTGGTCAAGATGAACAAGATGATGTTGGACATCATCCCGCAAATTTCTGCCCGCATTTTTGTCGGCGAGCCGCTGTGCAGGAACGAGCGCTGGATCGAACTGTCCAGGGACTATACTCTGGAAGCATTTGCTGCCTCCCGAGCCATAAAGCCATGGCACCCATGGCTCCGTCCGTTTGTCTACCTTTTTCTGTCCGAGTTCAAAGTCTTGCACAGGACCCTTGCCGAAGCCAAGCAGTTCATGCTCGAGGTTGCCATGGATCGCGGCACCAGCGACAGGAAGGACAACGTCATGTTCGACTGGATGAAGGCTAGGTCCCCTGCTGGTTACGAAACCGACTACGAGAAGCAGGCCATGGCTCAAGTGTCCCTCTCGCTGGCTGCAATTCACACGACTTCGATGGCATCCACCCACATGCTCTTCGACCTCGCAGTGCACCCAGAGATCATTCAGCCGCTTCGCGAAGAGCTGGAGAACGCCATGGCCGAGACTGGTGGTCTGAACAAGGACACGCTGCCTAAGCTGAAGATGATGGACAGCTTCATGAAGGAATCGCAACGCGTCAACCCCTCGGGGCTGACGACGTTCAAGCGCCTCGTCACCAAGGACATTACGCTCAAGGACGGCACGTTCCTGCCCAGGGGCATCATCATCAACGTCGACTCGAGCAACCGCTACAAGGACAGCACCCTCTACCCGGACCCAGAAGAATTCGATGCCTGGCGCTACATGCGCCTCCGCGAGCAGACCGGATCGGCCAGTCACCACCAATTCGTCAGCTCCAACCCCGAATCGCTGTTCTGGGGGCAGGGCCGCCACGCCTGCCCGGGCAGATTCTTTGCCAATGCCGAAATCAAGGTCGTCCTTGCGCGCCTGCTGCTCAAGTATGACCTTACCGCGGTTGGTGGACTGAGGCCGAAGAATTTTGTCTTTGGTGAATCGGTAAGTGACACGAATTCCATCATTTCTCTTGGTGGTCGGACGCGGTACTAATGCCAGTGCTACAGGTTTCGCCGAATCCCGAGGGCGAGGTCTTCATGAAAGCTAGGTGATAATATCCGGCCGAAGATGTACAAAGAGGAGGTTATCTTTTCTTCGCGAGGAAGCAACGCTTGATCATCGGAGCGATGACGC
The DNA here is from genome assembly GCF_038021145.1 of Phyllosticta citriasiana. Taxonomy (NCBI): domain Eukaryota; kingdom Fungi; phylum Ascomycota; class Dothideomycetes; order Botryosphaeriales; family Phyllostictaceae; genus Phyllosticta; species Phyllosticta citriasiana. The sequence goes on from NW_027117292.1 coordinate 831,202, forward strand.
AAGCCTTGAGTTTCATTTGCTGGAGCATGCTTTAGAACACGAGCTTTGGCGAGTCCCATTTTCATTCGATTTTTCAAGTCAGCATCTATGATGAAGATTACCAGACATGAGACGGCCAGTCCTCAGCTGCACTTTCCTTCCGTATTCTAAATCAATACCAGATTTACTTCAACCACGAATATCCCATCATACCTACCAGTCACTGCGCCAAAAGTCCTTACCCTCGCACCACAATGGCATAGCCTCCTTGTCCGCCCTTCCGTCTTTCACATGCCGCCACCACCCCACGCCTTCCCGCCATCTCCAGCGCTCTCACAACGCGCAAACGTGGCGCTCGCAGCTTCCCGCCATTCATTTGCCCGCCCACCACCGTTGTGCAATTACAGTTGCGCACCAAGCTTCGCCTCCCGCAACTATGTCTAGTCAGGTGGCGCCAGGCGGCCAATCGAATACGGCAGCCACCAACTACGTACACGAGGGCAAACCCGACGACCAGACAATCACGGTGGAAGTATGGGAGTGGGATTCTGGCAAGTGGAGTGCTGCGCTGATTGCCGCCGTCTGGAGTGGATCGCGAACGGACTAGATGGGGCTGGGGCTGAACTGGACCGCGAGGGCCAGGTGAGTGTAGGGTTTGGTCGTATGCAGACGGTGCACGGTAAGGCGACATCTTGCAAGCAGATTGGTACGATCAAGCAATCTTTAAGCCCTTTCAGAGCTTCATGCCTCTTGATAGCGTAGATGGCGACGAGGATACCCCACTAGCGGGGAGCATTCGTCCATCTGTGTCGATTTAGAGATTGAGCCCATGCACCATGCAAACTTCCCATCTGTCGTCCAACATGTGGTTGCCCCCATCAAACTACCGACATATCCAATCGCCAACTCCGTAGGAACAAGCGATCGGTTCAATCAAAATGGACCGCCACTGCGCGCATAAAGTCGTGGGGAGCGGTGACACAGGAATCTTAAAGCTATCCACAGCAGTAACCGCAACCGCAACCGCAACCGCGTGTGACACATACCAGGTTTGCCAAACTTGCGGAGACGCGAGTACGAAGGCTATGCGAAACGAAAGAAGTGAAAAAAAAAAAAAAAAAAGACGACGAAGATTTTTGTCTTTCCGTTCAAAAGATTGTAGGCATGATGAAAGTGAACAAACAAAGAAACAAACAACAAGCGCAGAAGACAGTGACGCATAGGCTAACCACACGCACATGGAAAACCATGCAAAGGCAGCCAATGGAACGACTACTCCGCGCGCAAGACGGAACAAGAGAGAAACTCACCGTCCATCGTCTGTCCGTCCGTCCGTCCATCAAAGCGGACCGGAAAGTGAGCAAACCCGCCAGCCAAGAAAGCAAACAGAAGCACCATCTCACAGAGCACTACCAACCCCAACCCCACGCCCCAAAAGTCATGAACCCACGGGCAAAAAATCAGCCTCAACAGCCGCGAGCCTCTGACGTCCTTTACCCGCCTGCTCAGAAACGTGCGCGCCCAGAACGCAGGGACAGAAGCGCATCACCATCAGCACCAGGGTCCCGGGACCCGGAACCTCGAGCCCTCGCTGGCTGGCGGGCAGTTGGGGCACCGGGACGTGGTCTGGTCCGGGCTCTCAGCGTTCAGGTCGTCGACCTAGCGAGGTAGCAAACCACCGGTCGTCAGTCCGTCGGATGTGGGGTGGATGGGCTAGGCACAGAAGCAGATAGATGTGACGCGGGCCGCGCGCTGCGCCGTCTAGCTTGGCGACAGGCAAGTGTTTGCTGCGCGTGTCTAGGCCAGGCAGCATCCAACGACGGAGCAGGAAAATGTTTGCGCAGCGGCGCCATGACGGTGATCAGGACTGGGTTGATGATGGCAGGAGGAAAGTTCTCTCGCCGTTCAACCGCCCGTTCGTTGGTTCGGTCGGCACCCGCTGCCCGTCGCACGGCACGCCGAACGAGGCAGGCTGTGGGTCCGGGACGAATGTGATCAACCGAGCCGACGGCCGATGAGACGGGTCGCTTGGCGAGCGGACCAATGGGGGATAGGAGAATACGATGCGTCTGTACGAGGAATGAGGTGAGGGTGCAGGGGTTTTGTGAATGAGGCAGGATAGGGGGCGGGTTGGACGGGGGGGTTGTGAGGATGAGTGGGCACCGTAATGCTAAACCAAGGGCGCCAGGAGCACAGAATTTGAGGACTGCATGGTTGAAAGCGGAGGCGATGTGCTCCATCTGTACCGCATGCCTGCAGGCGATTTTCTCGTTGGGTTGTTTGCTTGCTTGGTTCAGCTGCTCTCTTTACCGACGTTGGAGTAAAAAAGAGCGCACCTCGTCCACTGGCCACCAGCTCTCTCCCAGTATTCTTTTGCCAGGCCAAATTGTTTGCGCTGCTAAAGAAATTTGTGTTATCCATCTCGGCCTCCTTGCTCTCGCAAACGCACGAGTCAGCCGCTATACCATTGCTCCATCTGTTCCGAACCCATTCAGCAGACCCTGCTCCCCGCCGTACATGTGGCTGAATACGTCCATGTTGTCATCTTCGAGCCATTGAAGATCCTCGCTCTCTGGACGCAACGTGCGGGCCAGGCCCTGGCCAGGCTTGGGGTAGTGCGCTGGCGGATCCGTGTCGTAGCCGTCGTTGTATGGGTCGCCGAGATCCGTAGCAGCTGCTGCGACTGCTTCCGCTTCCACTTCCGCCTTTGATACAGTTGGATGAAGGGAGCCGGACGAGGTAGTTCCAGGAGGCTGGACTGGCGGGGCAGCGTCGTTGCTGCTGGTTAGAGTGGTGTTGTTGGTGGAGAGGAGGGAGTTGGTGGAGAACGAAGCTTTGTTGGTAGATAAAATGGCGGCAGGGTTTGTTATGCTAAAAGCGATATGTGAGGAGGGAGTTGAGTCTGTGTTGGAGTTGATGGCTGAGGATATCAAGGAGCGAGCATTCGAAGGAAATAGAGGGAGATTGGGGGAAAGATCGGTCGCGTGGAGAAGGAGTTCTCCGAGCTTGGTTGCGGGCAGCGTGTCGAAGTATGCCCTTTTCTGGATTCTGTATCAGCAGGTCGCCAAGATCGCCCTGGTAGATGAGCATACTTCTTCTCTTGTCAACTCTGAGCCTGCCACGAGCTGACTAGCATCTGATATTGCATTGGGCTTTACTGTCCGCGAGTCGGCACAATTTCCGCAAAACCACTCTTTCTCCGCGACCTTGATGACTTCCTTCTCGATTGGAGGTTGGTGACAGTACTGGTGATACCCGGAGTTACAGCCATCACAGAATACAATCATATTGCTTGACGGGCTATGGCCTCGTTGACATATTTTGCATACACTGGTCTCCCTTGGTTGCTTGGTGACGCGCTTCTTCCGAGGAGCTGTCGAGGGTGATGGTAGCACCGGCGTGAACTGCGTCGGTTTTGTGACGTTGCGGCCTGATTTGGTTTTTGTGGGAAGCGGAGTGTATGAAGAAGAGATGTCCGAATCGTCCTGTCAGAGTGTCTGTCAACTTTAATCCAGCTTTGCGGTTTTGGCCGTGTCCTCACCTCACTCTCAGACGACTCTGCTCGTTTCCTCTTTGCACCCTTCGCAGCACCGCGGCCCCTACCTCTTCCACTGCCCTTGGCTTTTGCAGATGCTGTACTGGCAGCGGATGCTGGTGTCGCAGTGTCATCTATTACGCGTGTTGCGCTCTCAGCACGCACACTTGCAGCTCCAACCGTTCTTGACGCTCCTTTGCTTGCCCGCTTGCCAGTTGGCATCGACTCCGAGGACGTGATGCTGGCGCTTGTGACGTAGTTTCTGAGGACTTGCTCGCGCGCTGCAGCGTACCCTGGGGTTCCCGCATGTACTGCAGCATTTGCGCTGATACGGCGGATTATCTCTTCGGTCGAAGCGGAGAAGCCGGTGGGTAGCGAAGGCATGTTGGGTAGGATAGAGACTGGTTTTATTGTCGCCGAGGTGGCAGTCGAGGAGCTTTGGGGCTTTGGTGCCGTCGGCGCCTGAGAATCTGATTGCAACTGTCCGTTGCTGAGAGTTGCAGGTGCGATTGCAATGTTGGAGGCGGCATTTGCGGTCGATGACGCGCCGGACGGCTGCTCAAGCGACATGGCGAGAGCGAGTGCGAATTGGGCCGGTAGCGACAAAGGCTTGGGAGGCCAAACGGGCGCATCAATACGAGCAAGCCGACACGATAGGCGTTGAGAGGTGGAAATGCGACGAGGAATAGCTCATACAGCAGCGATGGATGCGATGGACGACGTGGGGACCAACTGCAAGCGCAGGGACCGGACCTCTTGCCCGGCAGCGTCATCGGCCCACCACGGCGCTGAGAGACTTGGCACCACACCACAACACCACAACGCCACAACACTCATCACAACTCGACATGCATCTGCATCCCAATCTTGATCGTCATCCTATACCATGTTCCACCTCAAGTGAAAAGACCCAAGGAAGAGCCCGTCCAGAGGAATAGGAAAAACACGTAGGGACAGTCCAAGCTCCAAAGTGCACATAGTACGGCCAGACTTTGAGGGACAGAGTCATCTCTCGACTGCTGGACATTGAGGGCAGAGAATAATACAGTCAAAAGCGCGTCTTTCAATGGAGCGAGCTGTGTCACCGGTCCCCGCCAACATCGCCAAACGCGACCCCTACATGCCGTTTGTCCGAACAACTTTGCAAACGGAGACTTTCCACCCAAGAAATTGTGATGGTCTTTGATTGTCTCCATCGCCAAATGGACTTGTCATTGTCTTGTATCAAGACTTGCTAGCAGTCATTCTGAAGACAGCCTCGCCCTAATGCTTGTGCGATTTTCGCCCGAGATAGCAATGCGGGTTTGAAGCCCAGCTCTTATTCGTATCTCTTCAACGTTAAATCAACTTCTACTGCTCCATGTCATGCTGAAGCGAAACTCCTGCTGGCTTGAATCTCAAGATGCTTGTATGAACGAAAGAACGCGGCAAGCAAGGAAAGCCGAGACACTGGAATCATTGAATTCACTTTCCGCCAAATCGATAGACAAGTCGATTTCAAAATCATCTACCTTCTCAGCCTTACGCCACGACTCCTTCGCTGCGTAACCTGTCGACTTCCGACATGCTGATCCCGAGTTCTTGCAAAACCTCGTCCGTGTGTTGGCCTGCATCGACAAGTCAGTAAGTGAAGAAAGCGGCTATGTGGAATTGTACGAACCAAGAGTCGGCGGCGGCATGCGAATCTTGGGCTCAGAATACGAGTACTTTACTGGTGTGTTGACCAATTTTATCGGACCACACTTCGGATGTTCGACTTCGGCGACCATATCGCGAGCAAGGACTGTCGACCATTAACCACATTTCCAGGCCGTTCATGGCTTGAAACCTTACCATGGCTGTGGTTCAAAGTTCCCTGGATGTCGTTGATAGCAGCATACGGTATTCCGCTTCCCTCGAAAATTTCCAACCATTCCTGTGTCGTCTTCTTTTGTGTCTCTTTCTCAATCATCTCCTCTAAGATGTCTCTGTTCTTCACGCGGATGGCATTGGTCGCGAATCGCTCATCAGCAATCCACTCGGACTTTCCAATCCGCTCGCACAACACCCCGTACAGTCGGTCGTTGCCGCCTCCAAGCAAAATATCGCCGTCTTTTGTTTTGAAGGCTCGATACGGAACGATGGAAGCTGTCCTAGTTAGCGCATTTTCAGCCATTTGGCCACGGATATCTTACGATGCGCCGTTCCCCAGCGCCCAGAGTCTTTCTTTCCGCTAATCAAAGCGGAACTCGCAATGTTAGCCAGAGTGGCGACTTGGCAATCGCTGAGCGCAACATCAATTTGCTGCCCCTTTCCAGTCCTGGCTCGGCCAAGTAATGCAGCCATGATCGAATTGGACGTGTATAAGCCCGTCGTCAAGTCCGTTACCGCGACTCCAACTTTGACCGGAGGCCCGTCCCTGGATCCCGTAATGTGCATCAAGCCCATCTCCGCCTCAACCATCACGTCGTAGCCGGCGCGATTGCTGTACGGTCCAGTCTGACCGTAACCAGTAATGCTGGCATAGATCAAGCTCGGATTGACCTTGGAAATGCTTTCGTAATCCATGTTGTACTTCTTCAGGGCTCCTGGAAGGTAGTTCTCGACCAAGACGTCGCACTCCTTGGCCAACTTGTGGAGTATTTCGACACCCGCGGGATGTGCAAACGAAAGGCCCAGCGATTTCTTGTTCCGGTTGACGGAAAGGAAATAGGCGCTCTCGCCTGGTCCCTTAACGTCATCGGTCTGGTACTTAGCATACGGAGGACCCCAAGCTCTTGTATCATCGCCTCTGACAGGATGCTCGATTTTAATCACTTCAGCTCTGGCATTCAAAAAATCAGCACTAATTTCTTTCGAGTATTCTCCGAGGAATTGAACATATGAGAATGAGAATTGAGAAACATCAGAAAACCTGGAGAACTTAAGGATTGGGAGAACGTACCCCAGGTCTCCAAGGATTTGAGTGCAATATGGCTACAATTCAGTCAGCACAACAATTCTTTCAGAACTGAAATGTGGAAATTACTCCGGCGAGCACTCTGGTCATGTCCAACACACGGATCCCTGCCAAGGGAAGAGTTGCTGGGTCTGCCGACCCAGCGGCAGTTGCCAAGCGTCTGATTCGCAAAGCATTGCGACTGAATTTGGCGCCACGACAGGAAGCAAACCGCAGCAAACGCCTTGAACCAACGACGGAGTTCAGCATTGTCCAATTTCAAAACAAATCAAGCCAGAAGGCGAGAGCAAGCGGGGCGTAGAATCATCGTGGGGGAAAGGAGCCTGAGTCGGAGTGTGGCGCCACCAACCCCACAGTCGCGGTCGGCACATCTTGCCGTGAACCGATAGGACAGTTTTCCCAGGCCTGTGTCCCTTGCTCCATCATCACCTCATGGGCGCCATCGGTCTTTTTCATATACTGCGATTCCGTTGAGTGACGAACGGTAAACCAGGATCTGCACTCTCCTGATACTCAGTCCAAGCTCGCATACGATGAATTTTTCGTAACGTGTTTCTGATCCCGCAGTCGCGACTCAATTCAACACCCGCTATACCGCTCTTCCAGTCCATGCTTCGTCGGAATCGGTTTCCAATCATAGGCGCTTATTCTGGTTCGATCACAAAACTCATCTTCCTTTGTTGGTGGGATACTGCATCACTAGCGGAAAATCCTGCAGGTCATTGATAAGGACTCCCCGAGGCCAATTCTGCTCGCACATCAATATGCCCCTAACGCTACCGGGATTGCGATTCCCATTCAGATCCAACAATGGTAGCTTTAGCCACTGATAACGAATCTTGAAGATGGAATCATTCTTTCCTTCTAGGGGAGAGCGTTATGCCTTGTCTCAAAGAGGTTGAACTATGTCGACAGGTCTCGTACGGTTTCGCCTATCCGGCGTGGTGTCACAAGTCGCACGACGAAAAGTGAAAGCAAGTCCGGAGCATTCCTGCTGTGCACGCTGAAGCGCTCAGGAGCGATCATTAGTTCTATCTTACGGAAGCATATTTTGCGTGCACCACCACCTCCGCCCTTGAGCCTCGATCCCTTGCAAGACTGAAGCTGTCATGCGAATCGGTAATTTTGCTCAAAAGAGACATTTAGATACTGCTGTGGCTTTCGACCACCCAAAGATATCCGTGCCCTGAACAAGCGAGGGTAAGACGTTAACTGTTTCTCTGGGCCACGAGAAAATGCCGTCACCCACCAGATCATGCCTTTGGTTTCGCACTAAGAAAACTCGTCGAACATCGAACGTCAATTGCGCTATCGGCTGCACCACATCATTGCAGTCCTCTCCCACCAAAATTTGTTGTGTGCTGAGCTGCAGAGAACGGGACTTGGAGAAAAATTTGTTGTCATGATCGGTATCGGCCCAAGACCCTCGACGACGAGAGCATGGGCGATGGGTCTGACAGGCGGCGGTTGAGGCATTAAAGAACCAACCCTACCTAGACGGCTCACTATCAGCAGCAGGCCAACCCGTCGCAGTTCCACGCATCCACTGCAGATTGATTGGTGCGCTCAGTCGAGAAAAGAGTTTGGATGACTTGTGACTATCAACATGGTGGCGGATACCGACCGGAACGATGTTGTAAGGGTGCAGATATCCACTCTTGACCAGTCCTATCTTATCATCGCGGGTTGGACTATGAAGGAGTCTTCAAAACACAGTCAAGCGGCTGTCCAGACCCCAGTAAGGCTTTGACTCTTGACTTCAAAAAGATCGCAATTGCTGTTTCGCCAAAGAAATTTCACCATGGCTGCTGAAAGCACCATACAAGTCCTTCCGGAGGGGGCTGGATATGCCATCGTCATCGGCATCGGCGGTGTTTTTGCAATTGTGATGCTCGGACTCACATGGCTACAGAATAGGTAAAGCTTTGCAACACATAGCTTTAAGAAGTTCAATGCGGCCTCGAGGAGCTTTCAGCCCGGTCTGATCCCCAAAACAGGTACACCACCTTTTCGACACACAACTCCGAGGAATTCAACACGGCATCAAGGAGCATCAAACCCGGTTTAATCGCTGCGGGAATAGTGTCTTCATGGACGTGGTCTGCCACGGTATGTCGCTGCTCTTACCCCCAATTCTCCTTTCCATATTTTGGATTTCCCCAATGACTGAGAACTTTTTCCCAGCTTCTAACCTCCTCTACATTTGCATATGAATATGGGGTTTGCGGCCCAATGTGGTATGGAGCTTTAGGATGCTTTCAAATATTTCTTTTCGCCCTCATCGCGATCAAGATCAAAGGCCATGCCCCTGGTGCCCATACCTTTCCTGAGATTGTGAGGGCCAGACACGGCAAAGTGGCGCATATTACTTACCTATTCGCCGGTCTATGCACAAACATGCTTGTTGGAGCCTGTCTTGTGCTTGGAGGATCCCAGGTGAGTTGGTATCAGCACCTCGAAAAGGGGGCAACACCCCCTGATCCCACAATCAGCCATTCAAATCCCTTTCCAAACCGGGAGACGCATGCCCCCGTATGCACCTCATTCATGGACGAATTTTACAGAGAAAATGGGAAAGAAAAGTGGGCGATGCATGCTAACACACTCAGGTCGTGGAAGCCATGAGCGGCATGAATGTTTACGCCTCCTGTTTCCTCATTCCCCTGGTCGTAGCGGCCTACGTCATTGCGGGTGGACTGCGCAGCACATTCATCGCCGACTATCTCCACACTGTTATACTCTTTGTGGTCATCATGGTTTTTGGGTTCTTGATTTATTCCACAAGCCCACTCATCGGCAGCCTCGATAAATTTTACGACCTTCTAGTGGAGGCATCTGAAAAGATGCCAATCAAAACCAACGTCGACGGCTCCTACCTGAGTTTTCGATCCATCGATGGTTTTGTCTTCGCCATTGACTTGCTTGTCTGCGGATTCTGTTGTGTGTGGCTTGACCAGGCGTATTGGCAACGTGCTATCGCTAGCAGGCCGGAGACCAGCATTAAAGGTATGAGAATGGAAAGTGTCTCCAGAAGATCGTTTGAAACTTATAATCGCTCGCAGCGTACCTTCTCGGCGGCGTTGCTTGGTATGGGATTCCCTTCGGGTTTGCTACTGCAATGGGACTAGGTGGGTCCTGCTCTGTTAGGAGCCCTTTTGTTCGTCCCTTTCTTCTTTCTTTTGACGTCCGACACAACACCAGCCACCAGACCAGGAGCAAGGTCACCCTCAAGAACTGCGCCTGAATCCAGGAAGCTGTCATCTGATATCTCAGCTGTAGTCTGGGAGCTGTCATTCAGCACTGTGAAGAATCCATGGTGCTGTTGTTCAACACTACGGATGCGTCCGTCCAAGAAACCGTCACATCTTTTATCACCAACCACGACGGTGCTAATTTGTCCTAGGTTGCGCTGCATTGACGAGCAACCCCAAGTTTCCGACGTACCCTAATCCTCTCAGTACGGCACAGACCAATGCCGGTCTCTCTGCGCCTGCTACAGCGCACACATTGCTCGGGAAGGGAGGCGCTGTTCTGATGTTGATTCTGCTGTTCATGGCAATCACCTCGAGCACTTCTGCTGAACTCATTGCCGTCTCTTCGCTCATTACCTTCGACATTTTCCAGACGTACATGCGACCGAAAAGCACATCGCAGTCCCTCGTCAAGGTTTCTCATATTGGAATCGTCATCTGCGCCGTGGTGCTCGCAGCTTTCTGTTGCATCCTCAACGTCATCGGACTGAATCTGACCTGGCTTCTTACTTGCTTGGGGATCATCGTTGGCGGTGCATCAGTCCCCGTTGGACTGGTTTTGCTATGGGATGACATCAGCACCGTGGCCGTCATCGGTTCTCCGTACATCGCATTATCGATGGGACTTATTGTCTGGCTAGTTACGGCCCAGAAGCGGTCTGGAGAGATCACCATCACCACGCTCGGAAATACCATCAATGCCGTGGCCGGGAACATAACCAGCGCCGCCGGCGGCTTTGTGGTCTCGGTAATTCTTACATACTTGTTCCCCTGGAAGTACCAGAATACGGACCCAAAAGCGATAGAGCACGCCAGAAAGATTGCAGGAATCTTCGACACCGAGGGCGTGTCGCCATCTGCCTCGCACGAGGACGCCTTGGACAACAAGGGTACGGAGGTCAAAATATCGGACAAGACGGACGTTTCCAACGACTCGAAGATGGACGCGGCGGTTTCTTCGGTCCGCGATACCACGGCTGACAAGGAAATGCCGCCGGTATACACTGGCAACGAACTCGTCGATTTCTTGCAGGCGAACCACGCGCAGCCTCTCGACCCAGAAGCAGTCAAAAAAGGGACACGACTGGCGGTGGCCGCGAACGTCATCTTCGTTCTCATTGCCTGCCTTCTCGTTCCTTTCGCCCTTTTCGGAGACGGCTACATCTGTAAGTACAGCAGTTTTCCCACTTTCGAGTTATGCCCCCATCTTTGATCTACCTACCTACCCACCCACGCCCCGAACCCGTCTCCCCCACCAACCAACCCATCACTCCCCTTGTCAGCCCGACGGACCGACGGCCAATGCCATCCGGCAGGCCGCCTTGTGGTTTCATCCAGCAGCGGACCGCGCCTTCGACCCCTTTCACCCGGCCCCCCGTCGTTCTATCTCCCGTCAATTTCCCGTCTGGCCGCCCCGTCAAAGATTCCAGAATCCTTCGATCGGCCAGACCAGCCTTAGTCGCTGCGGGGAAGAGCCCTGCTCGGCGGCGCCGTAACGGCGGGCGACGTGACGCAGGGAACGACGCTGTTGGCGCGGATGGCCCATAGTTTGCTTGGCGAAAGGCTAACAGGCTTTCCGAGCTGGGGCGGGCCTGGTTGGTCTGGTCTGGCGTGTTATGCCGTGCGTGGATGGCTGCATTGCAAGAAGCACGCTGCCCTGATGCCGTCGTCGTCGTCGTGTCTCGTTTCGGACTGCATGCATGTTTGGGGGAGCGAGCGAGTGAGCGAGCGACTCAACGAGGCGCAGAAAGCTTACTCCTCGTCGTCGTTCTTTCCCCTCCCCATGCCGAGCCAGTGGCCATTGAGTCTTTCCCCGTCGTCCTCTCCTCTCGTCCCCGATGTCTCTGCTATCCGACAGTCAGACTAACATCGTCCTTCTCCTAGACAACAAATCTTTCTTCTCCGGTTGGTGCGTCGTCAGCTTCATCTGGGTCTGGGCCAGCATGACCATCTGCGTCATCTACCCTGTTGTCGAGTCGCGCAACGCCGTCGTTTTTGTGTGCAAGGGTCTGCTTCGCGACGCCCTGGGCGCTGTCGGGATGCGTTCGAAGGAGAGGGGCAGCGACGGGACTAGAGTGTGATGGCTCTTTGATGATTTTCACGACCCTTTGCCTGATTGTCTGCGCCAATTCGTTATAATGTTGGCAAATTTTGGTTGAGTGTTTGTTCAGTCTGGCGTTGTATCTGGGCTAGAGTAGTTCTGTTTTTGCGTAGATGAGTGCAGAGTTGCTTGATGGGCGAGACGTGATCAACATCACATATTCACACCAAGATCGCTCGTTGATAGGAATTATTGGAATTCTATTATTTGACAGCTGCCATTTTGACGTCAAGGAAATTGCCCTCTGGAAAGACGGCAACAAGGTGTGGATTTGGGGAGTAAAAGGGAATATCCGAAGGAGTTAAATGTTGTAGGAGGGGGAAACAAGGAGAGTCAATACGCGAAAATAATCGACTGTCCAAAGATGAAAGTGGTTGACTGGCTGTTGAAAGCATCGGTCCAATGAATGAGTGAATGAAAGGAAGAGATGCAGATTCAATGCCACAGTGAAGAGGGCGTCCATTTGAGAGAGTGCGCAAAGGGAAGCGAGAGAGCGTAGGGAAGAGAAAGGAGCACTAGCGCAGTCGATGCTTAGTACAGTTTTTAAAAACAAGTCTCCGCCAGCGCTTCGAGCCCAATTTCTGAAAACGCCTTGGTATCCGCTGGGTGCTGTGCCTGTGCTTGCCGCACGATTCCACCGTCGATCCTAGCATTATAACAACTGGGCTGCTGCAAAAGGAACGGCGCAATATGCACGAGGCCCCTTGATGAAAGAATTGAAAGTACGCCTCCAGCGTCCGGGCAGGCTCCATTACCCGCTTCGCCTGCCCCATTCCAGAATCCGGCGCTCGAATTCTGTTGCCGGCATCTCCACAATCGGTTTGCCATCTGCTTCGAACGCTCCCGAGGGCCCGTCGTATGCGGGCGGTTGTTGTGAGCGGGAGTCTTGTCGCCTGCGAGAACCTCTTCCTAGGTTGTCGCCTCCATCTGCAGTGTCTCTTGTACTACTGCTCTCCCTCGCTTTGCGGGCCATGATACTGGCTGCTGAGCCTTCGAATCCGGGAGCCACAGACCCGGCCATTCCACCGCCGCCGCCAAAGCCATAGGCGATACCGCACAAGTTGCCCATTCCAGGGATGTCGGGACGACGACGGATAGCACCGTCTTCTTCCCGAAAGAGCGAGCGATTAGTGAAAAGTTCCGGGCGCAGCGTGGTACCGTCAAGCGTGATTTCGCCGTTTCCGTCTGGCACAATTTCTTCCCATCGCGCATGGCCTCGGGCACTTGCTTGTGACGAAGGTTGTGAAGGCGGCGGTGGCGGGGCCACCACAATGGGGGCAGTCTTCTCTTCTGGTTCCATGGGTGGCGGCGGTAGTGGAGGAGGTGCGCGGATTGTGTCGGCCAGGTCGATTTCTTCTATGCTGTCACCACGACATCCCATATCCTCACTCGGGAGCTCGTATATCGAATTTCGGGGTATTGTCCCAGACTGGGGGCTTTCTAATTCGTGTGCGAGGCCAAGGTTTAAAGTAGGTGCGCTGGGGGTGGGCGCACTGGTCGTGATCGTCGATGAGAGGGCTGACGGGAGAGGAGAGAGGCGGGTCAGGTTGACATCGCTGTCCGTCATTTGCAGATTCTTTTGGACCATGTTTGTTGGGACTTTCGGCGCCGGACGGGACTGTCCGTAAGGTCGGCGTCGCAGCCTCTTTCTTCGATACCTCATAAAGCATAAGACCAGTCCAACTATCAACAAGACAGCAGCAGTGGTGGCAGCGACCGTTATTCCAATGATGGCAGCATGAGAAATGTTATCCTGAGGTTGCACTGCCTGTGAGCTGCCGGACGATTCCTGCTACAGTTAGTACTCATGGACGCAGCTGAAGTGATTTCTAATCAACTCACCTCAGGAGCATCAAGAGGCAAAATGACATTATCGGCTACGTGATCCAGCATCCAATACTGGCCGACGTAGTTGTTCCCTGTGCTCATGAAGTTTTCATCAGATCCGGAGAGAACATCGAGAAAGTAATCCAGCCCGGTGAACTGATTGGATAACTTCAGAAGTCCATTGGACAGCGTGATCTTCCAGTACTGGCCGCTGTGGTAGCCGAACGGCGAGAGATGTGGGGTCTCCTTGTTGTGCGCGAACACGTCTAAACACCAGGTCTGGTTCTGATAGCCAGCACAAATGTTGAAGTAGTCTGGCTCCTCACTAGTGCGGAACTGAAAGTCGAGTCCCTGATCTCGTTTTACCGTGTGGAGTTGTAAGTTCGGTTTGGAAGGATTTATCGACAGCGGGGCTAGATCCCATGAGTTGACGATTTTGTAGGTAGCATTGGTGGAGATCTGAGCCACATTGGTAATGTTCCGAAGCATGGTGTCCTAAAACGGTCGATCGTACGCGAAATACCAGTGGAAGAGCTGCTACATCGTCGAAATTTCTGTAATGGTCGGCGATGGGAGGCGATGATCCGAGACTTGCGTGACTCTTTTGGTGGGAGGAGGGGAGGGTTGCCATTATTCTACCGGATAGAAGGCCTTGATTGCTGCTTAGACCTTGCGGGAGGGAACCCAATTCGGATGGAGCCTACGACGTCGTTGGGGAACAGCGAGGCCGTGTTCTCGGTGCAGGCCTGATCCCTGACGATAAACCATGTAGCTTTATTGTTTGGAGATCAAGCTTCGGCCGAACGAACACCATAATGATTGGACGGAATTTGGGAGGGACCAAATGTAACGTGATGTCTGTTCCTTTTCCCAACATGCAGTGGGATGAGGAATGCTGCTCTTGCCAGCTAACACTTTAGCTACCTTCCGAACTTCATGAATCTAACAATCAAAGGAATTCGGAAGGTACTGACGACCTTGGCGAGTCGCTAAGAGTTTGGGGGACTAATTTCCCGTGATCGCACTCGTTGCATCGGCATAAGTTACGCCGACCCTCTGCTGAGAAAGTCTATCAGCTTTGTTGCTGTACCCGAGGTCTTCCGCGCTGTCAAAGCTGCCGGATCGACAGATGGTATAGGCTCATGTCTCTCAGCCTCGCGATAGAGTAGAGTCGATGCCTTGTGTGACTTTGCGCGTGAGCCAAGTTTTCCATTAGGTATCGGTAAAGTCACAAGAAACCGACCAAATGAAAAAAAAAAAAAAAAAAAATTGGGTGAATATTCCCAATTTTACCGACTGACGCTGGAAATAAAGCTGGGCAAACACAAGCTTGAGAGTGCGAAAATTCGGCGCCGAATCCAATGCCACGAAATTGGAGACGGAAGTTCGCGTTTGCAGAAAAAGATGCCATTGCGACGCGAGTATAGTCTTGGTAGAGACTGCGCGTCCCCGAAGCCCGAAAATGCGATGTTGGTCCACAGAGTCTAGTCTCTGGCGCCACAGCTCTGTTAGAAAGCATGCCGGGTTGCCAACCTGTCAATGACTTGGAGTGTGGCGCAGTAACGACGAAAGTTTAACCCGGATTTCCGACATGAGTTTCCCGGTCGGCCAGAGGTAATGGTGGTCAAAGTCTTGATCGATGACGATGTCGGTCTACGCCACGAGCAGAAACTTTTCCTGAGGTCTGCATTCTAGATCTTAGCGCGGTCGATGACAAAATGCTCTGGCTAGGAGCTGATTCGATGATCCAACGTTTTTCGCGGCTCGGGCCTCGAATGAATTTTCGAGCTTGACTGCTAAATGTATTAAAGGGAGAGCAGTGAGGTGTTAAGGATCATGGCTGATGTAGCAACACAAAGTTCGTGCTTTGTAGGGTCGTTTCAGGAATCAACGCATGTGCGGAAGCTTGAAGGTAGTGTTCTTCGTGTAAGCGAAGAAGAATGTGGTAAGTTCGACGCCCGCGAGATGATGTGTCTCACTCCACGACTATTGAAGCAGCTCCAGCAGTTTTGTCGTCGTTCCGAATGGCGGCCACAGTGTTGTTGCGCCACATGGTGGCTTAGTTTCTTCTCATTCAATTAGTCACCGTGGCCCACTCAATCGATGCGACTGGGAACTGGTATGATGAAAAAGTTTTGTCTCACGGGTGTGAAGTGCGGATGTTGGGTGTTGGGTTTTCGAGACGTGTCAGCATCCCAGGCGATGGGTTGTGGTCGCCATGATCGCGATTCAAGTGATATCCTGACTAATCAGAAACTGAATCGCGTTCGTCCTGCGATCTTGAATTTTGTGGTCTCAAGGTGATTCTGACAGCCAACTGGAAAAGGCGCAGCGCTCAAACGTGGGACTGTTCCTGAGCGGAGCATTCCATAAGCCCCTTGCAACAATGGCGCCAGCGTCTACTCCGACAGACCTCAAGGCCTTGGTCGATTTGGCCGAATCTACTTCGACCTTGCTCTCACAATTTCTCAAAACCCTGACGAACCCCTCCCAAGATGGAGCTTCGGCGCCGCTCGACGAAAACATTGACCCGCTGGCTCTTTTACACGATTCTGCGAAACTCCTCCGCGCGCATACTACCAAGCTATCGCTTCTGCTCATCAACAAACCATTCACCGCCAGCGCGATCACGAAAGTGCTGCGCGAAGTCAGCGGGACTGTGTTGCCAGCCATGATGGGTGGTGTGCAGCTTGCTTCTCAGCTTACTGCGTCGCACAAAATGCCAGTTTTGGTCGAAAAAGAAACTAGGGCAAGAGTAAGGAGGATCTTGTCTGCATTCTCCGAGGAAGCGGTCGAGATCAAAGGCATGGCTGAGAGGGTGCTCGACGAAGGAAATGGAGGAGGCAAAGAGCAGGATGGCAGAGAGGGGAGAGACACCCTCAGCAGTACAGGCGTGGTATGGGAAGCTTGCGATGCCTTGATGGAGGTTCAACAATCCGGATTTGCTGGCATACTGGTACAACGTGTGGAAGAGTGGAAGGCGACGCTGTTGGACGCCGTGGAAGAGCTCAAAGAATGGGGTGAAGATGATGAGGATGATGAAGACGAATGCGAAGACAGCGGTGATGACGAGGAATTCGATGACATGTTTGGCGGGGACAAGATGCCCAAGGGCAACAGGGAGCTGAGGGAGCAACTCGAGAAGTCGCTCAAGAAGACCAAGACCATCTCTGTGCTCTACCAGGCACTTGTGAAGAGAAGGCTGAAGGCGCTGCCTAAGCAGACTAGTGTCCAAACGACAGAGACACTCGACCAACTCATGGACATTCTTCAGAGTATTCCGGAAACCGTAGACGAGATGGCCTCGTCTTTCTACGATTTAGACGGCGAAGAAGCCGCCGAAATCTTCAACAAATGCTGCTCGGATGCCGTGAGGGCATCGGAACTGGTCAAACAAACCTGGGAGGCCAAAGACGACGAATTCACGACTTGGTCCAGTAAATTTCAAGATGCTATCAAAACCTAACGATGCTTTTTTTCCTATTAGCACTCAACGCGGATCCATCCAATTATCCCAATGCTGAAGAATCGAAGACAGTCCCCACTACAGTCTGACATTATCGAGGCCAATTAAAACATCATCACTCCCGCCACCATCATGACGAAACTCGCCATGAATCCACCGTGTTCGTTGAAGGTTGAGGCTCCGGCTGTCGACGATGCGCTTGCTGAATCTCCGGTACTGGTGGCACTGGCGGAAGAGGTGTCAGAGTCGCTTGAAGTGGAACTGTCAGCCGAAGTTGTCCTTGTGCTTGTGGACGACGCCGTTGAGTTGGCGGCAGGCGTCACAGGAGTAGTGATAGAGGTCATGGTGCCATTGATGGGGACAGAGGTGGTGTTGAAGACTACGGGAATGACAGTGGCCGTGTTTGTGCCCGAAGAAACCAGAGTTCCAGTGAGGGTGACGGCAACGGTCTCTGCCGACGACGAAGTGTCCGAGGCGGAAGCACCACTGTTGGTGTCGGTCTTAGTCGCAGTTGAACTGGAACTGAGGAGCGTAATGAAAACTGAGACTGACCCTGTCGACGTGGCCGCGGCCGTAACGGACGCAGAGCTGCTGGAGCTCGACAGGTCCTCGCAGATTCCATTGGAGACTTGCTGGGTTTCTGTCACGCCACGTTAGCATTCGTCAAGGTTCAACACGAGCAAAGACGTACTCAACGCATCCGAGATCGAACACGAGGTCGTCACGCAACTCGTGATCTCGTCGGTCAGGTCGCTTGAGTTTTCGCAAAGGCAGGCCTGGTCGGTAACGCTGCAGCCAACTTTAGGTGCACCCCCCTCGAAACAGGTATTCTGCAGTCCACAGATTAGTAAAGAGCACTCTCAATCGGATATTCGGACATACTGCGCAAGTGGGAATATCAGCTGAGGTGTATGCTGCGAGGATGGGGGCCGCAAGGGCAAAGGACGTGGCGATGGAAAGCTTCATGGTTCGATGTCGATGGCGTATGTTTGGCAAAGAGACAACAATTCAGAGGTAGATGGAGGAAGAGTCAAGCAAAGCAATGACAAGGGCAATGGTCCAAACAAATACTTTTGGAAGCAAGAAAGTTGGAAGCTGGTGGGACCAAATAAAAGAGAAAGTCGCATTTGAGCTGCCAGAAGGAAGCGATCAATTTAAAAAGCAAGCCCCATGTCCTGGACGACTCCATCCTGATGGATCGGGTATACGAGTTGCGGTTCCATTGGAGAGTCGACATATGCACACGTCGCATTCAGCTCACACATGGCTACGATGAACAAAGGCGAGATGCGCCATCCATCCGATGAGGCATGGCACAAGAGCATGGACCCGAGGGCACATGCAACGCACATTATTGGGCCAGTCAAGGACCAAATGGGCCTCGGACCAGCGTTCGTGTCACCAGTTCTGCAGGCAGAGGTCCTGCAACGCCACAAAACGAGACAACAAGGCCGTGAAGTCCCAGTTCCCAGCCACCGCGGACGAGGCATGAACGCCGGCTCTGTGCAGACAAGTGGTCCGCGAGCACATTGGGAAGACGATCCGATTCGTGGGTTTCAATTGGCTATGTGGGGTCCGGTTTGGTCCCGGGGTATGTCGACTGCTTTTTCTCCCAACGGCTCCTTTTTTCTTCTTTTCTGCATGACGAGCATGGGGACCGGGGGGTGGACGAGAACGACGACGTCAAAGGCAACAGCGGGCAGAAGGAAAGCCAGAACGATCCGGGACCATCTTGATCATTTTTAACCGCACTTGACTGAGCGCTCGCCAGGTTCCCCGCGTCGGGACGCATCAACAGGCAAACAAATGAGGACACTGGTCCGTACGGATGGCGAGGTGTTGTGTTCGGCTAAGGCATGTGGGCGGCGGCGGTGGGCATGCAGGGCGAAAATCCATCCACCCGTGGTCTGATCTTGGCAACATGCAGGGGCAAAATACACACACACGACATCAAAAAGATGCTGTCACATTTTTGTTTTTTTGACAGGTGCATCGCCGACCTCTTTCTTTTTCTCTTCTCCTTTCGCCCTCCACTTCGTCGCGGTGGGACTTCATCTTAAGCAAATTTGTCCTCCCCATATTTTCTCCACGTCGTCTTCGACCCTTTCTCATTCCCAGACCCAGACCTTGTGGGTGACTTGTTGCAGCCGAATCAACCGATCGTGACACAGGCTGTCCCTCGAATTTCGGTTCCGTCTACTTGTGTGTAGTCTCTCAGAAACCTCGTGGAGTTGGACCGACGACGAGGTTCTGGACTCGCCCTCTATCTCCTCTTTTTTACTGATGAGCCATCTTGGGTGTAGACAGTTCAGGAGCTAAAAATAGCACATGCTGACATGCCGAAGGGGATGACATCCTTGTTATTATGCTTGGTCCCCAACTTCCTACATGGTTTCTAGCTTGATTTTCGCGCCAGCTGTCGATTTTCCGAATACTGCAAAGGACACGCTCCAATCGCGATGATGGACTCTCACGACTGAGCTTGTGGTGGTTGCTATTACCAAAAGTGGTTAGAAGATGAATGGTGCTCGAGTGCCAACCCCCTTTGCGGACCAAAAAATCTTGACATGACCAGCGAGCTTTGAAACCCAATTTCTCCATCACTAATTGTTAGGACTTCGTGGTCGAACGATTAGGAACTTTGGATGGAAGGGGCGACTCTCCATAGAGTGGTTGAGGAAAGGGGTTTGCAGCGATGCTTTGTGAGGGATCGAGGGAGCCAATCAAGGTAGCAGCACCTTTTAAAGGCCATGTCTCCTCAAGGTTTATCATCCTAGAAGCACATAAAAGCCTACAAGCAACTCTGTCTCGCATCTGTCTCCCCGTTCCCCCAAAATTCTCTCCATTCTTTCAACACTCCGTGCGGCCATTGAAGAATCCCCAAAATGGCCCCCGGCACCCACAAAGCCCTCTCATTTATCCCCTCATTTTTTGGACACCGTTTAAGCTTCAGATCAAAGGCAAAAGACGACCACAACTATGGAAACACAAAACACAGGTCGTCGCACTGTCGACACAAGTCCTCCTCACGGTACAAACACGGACACGAAAACAGAAAGCGATTCTCCGTCTCAGACCAAGTCAACGACGCAGCGCGCGAACTTGTGCAACTCCGGCTCTGGGAGGACTACGGCAGCTACATTGAATACGACAGATGGTACCCTCAACTAGCAGATCACGTGTTGACAGCGAGGCAACGGCTAGACCAAGTGGTGCAGGCGACATCCGACATGGGCTCCGACTGGCGCACCATCTCCGAAAAGCTAGGACAAGAGCAAAAGGTGCTGGAGATGCTGAGGGCACAAGAGATCCCGGTCCGTAGCAGACGCATGAAGGAGGACTTCCCACTGACGGTGTCCATCGAAGAGGGCCTCGTGCGGGCGTTTGGCCACCACGGCGTCGAGCTCGACGAGTGGATATGGGAGCTGCACGAACACGTCCGCCGCAAAATGATCCGCTCCTTCGCGCCGGACTACAACTTCTTCGAGGAGCTGGCGCGCCGCAAGGACTGGGTCGCCATGGGCGACAGCCTCACCCGCGACCGCCGCAGGCTCGAACGCGTCTGGCGCTGCAACGAACGCATCGATTTGCACAGGATGCAGGCTGCTCTGATCAATTGCGCCTCCTACTTTTTTCTCGAGTTCCCCCGCATTTCCGACGACGGCGTCAAGCACTTTTATCCGAGAAGAGACTGGCTGAATGCCCCGTCGTCCCCGCGAAACCCTACACACACGAGGCACTGGACGCGATAGCCGGGGAGGAGAAGACACTACGTGGCGTCATTAGCGAGCGTACGTGCGATGCGGTGGACCATCTGAGCAAAAAAGCTTGCAAGTTGCGAGGCGTTTGTCCGAAGTCGATTATGTTATGAAATTTTAGGAAGTTGCAGTGGGAAAAATGGTGAAAAGGGGAATCAATGCAAAAGTCTTTCTCAACAAGGGAGGCTGCCAATCTGCCAGGTCAGGATGTAGAGAAGAAGCCCTGCGTAGTCCTAACCATGGACCGCCATGAGTACACGAGATGTCTTAGGCTGTCGCCCCAACGAGGGATACGCCAACGCAGGTCGAAGTCAAGTCTGGTCGGAGAGTCGAGGGATAGATATCAGGAGACATTTGGATGGAGAGGTGAAATTCGACTCCGTAACTGCAAATTAAATCCAGTGACGCGCTTATCTACACACTAGTACTTCTGAACCAGGCAGCCTTTTTGACAGATGCAAAATAAAATTGCCCCTCCGCTCTTCCAAACGCTTCCAAACGCCTTGATGCTTTGTAATCATGCGGCAGCTTCTACAGCCTTCGGCTTCCTGGCATACAGTTGCACTACGGCATCAAACAGATCCCTGACCGGAGGCAGGGCAAAGCTGGGCCCGACGTCAAAAACTTGAGCAAGCTTCTCTGAGCGCACGACGGGTTTGTCGCCTTCCGCATCTTCATAGTCCTCTATGTCTTCTGCCGTTGGAAGCGGCACCTCGACGTCATCCATCTCATCGTCCTCGTCTTCCTCTTTGGGCGCCTCAATCATGGTCTCCTCCTGGTGGAAGGTGGTGAGTGCCTCGTCTGCCTGAGCAACGGCGCCGACAAGCTGCAGACCCATGGCTGATCTCGGCGCGATGACGCGAACTTCGGCGTCGGTGTTGAGCGCAACGTATCCCTTTGAGCCTTGGGCGGGAAGCAAGGCAGTGACGACCCTTGGAATGTTCACTGAGTAGATGGGGCGCGGCGACGACGGATCAAAGACGACAACCTTGGATTGGCGGCTCTGCAAGTCTGGCTTCTTGCGATCCGTGGTCCTGCTGTCGGCCTTGGCCGCTGCTTGTTTTTTGCGCGGATCTTCTGCCGGGAGGGATACGGCAAAGGTGCCGTCATTGTGGTTGATGGCGAGGTGGGCCATTTCGGCCTTTTGTGCCCGGGAGAGTTGCAAGGGTAGGAAGCTGTATCCATAGCTGAGCTCGTCGTCGACCAAGTCCCACAAGCTGAGCGAGTTGGAGAGAATGATGAAACGACTACCGGAAAACCCAATGTCAACAAGGCCATTGCTGTATAATCCAGCACGAGAGTAGCGAATGATACCAGACGCCGGATCGATGAAGTGTACGAGGCCTTGACTATGGGTACCGTAAAACTCTTGGCTCGCTGCGAGAACAGACCCATCGGGAGAGTAAGCGATGCGGGCATGGACGGGCCTCAGCGCACCAAGGCTCTCAGAATTGGCATCGAGACTTTCCACACTAGACTCGAGCTTGATCGAATGACGATTCGACCAAGTTACGAACCCCTGGCCCGTGCTTCCCCGGACCACAGTGCCGTCGCGCAGTCGGGTTTTGGGCGCCCAGACGCGGACAAAGCCATCTTCACCGACCGTTGCAAAAGTGGTGCTGTTGGGGTCATACTTGAGGTCGAAAACACGGCCAGAGCCCATCCGCTCAGTGAACTGGTGGGGCGCGTCAATGCGCGTCTCCAGAGTCCACAGCTTCTTGCCTTCATTCCACATCCAGAACTTGAGATAGACTTCGCGGCGAGCATTCCGTTCCTCCTCGGTCATCTTCTTGTCTGCGGCCAGATGCTCCACGTCCTCGTATGGCGGGACCCACTCTTCCACGGTCGCGAGCCATTTCCCGTTGCTGCTGAGTTGCAGGTGTCTAACATCTGGCTCACGCAGTTTTATGGCGTCGGGGCTATTTGTGAAAATCGTTGCATTGTTCCGCGTGATCGCTTGACGAGAGACGTGGTAATTCGAAGAGATGTCGTAGATCTGGAGGAACGGAGCCGGGAGATGGACCTCGTTCGTCTCCGTCTTGGGCTGCGAGACAGGTACAGCAAGCAAAAGCTGGTTGGAGTTCTGGGGGTTGATTGCTGCGGGAGTGCGGTAGACCTCATCCAGTTTCTCCTTCCCGGAGTCTGCACCATTGGCACCCGTCTCTTTTGACAAAATTTGTGACTGCAGTCCAGCCACGTGCGCCTTTGGCTCGAGTTCAGTCGTCGACAGCACGATGATAGAGTTGTCTGCCAGTTGGACGGCGTAAGAAGCACCACTGGGCGAGACAGTGATTGCGTCAATAGCAGATGTAAGATGTGGGAGAAAACTGTTTTTTCCAGTCTCAGTCTGCCACATTACCAGAACAGTTTCCTGGCCACCAGAAATGATGTAGTCACCTGTCGGTGGTCAGTCTAACACTCTCAACGAAATAAGAAGGGACAACTACCCTCTAGCGACCACTTCACTGTGGAAACGGGATAGCGGTGCCAGTGAAGACGGCGAGGAGCCAAAGTCTGAGAAGCCTGATTCTCCTTCTTTACTTGCTCGAGCTGGACGAGCTTGTTAACAATGTCATCATAGACCAGGATGCTGCCATCGTGACATCCAATGGCCACGTTGACAGACTCTTTGATTTTTCCAGCAGACTTGGCGGGGGTTTGCGTGGATGACTGGCGTTCAACTCTGAGGTCCATGGAGGTGATGGGAGATTTACATCTCAACTCTCGCCAAACGAACGTAAGGTCCTGGAGAGTGGCCACGGCATTTTCCTTGGCCTTGCCTACCATAAAGGCGTCTTTGAAAGAAGCAACAATGGTATTGCCTGCGGCCGCCACAGTGAAGCCTGTAATCGGTTTCTTCGTCCTCAGCAAAGGGATAGCCTCAGAGTTTTTGCCGTCCTTGGGTCTCCGCAACCGGTGTGCGGTGATGGTGCTATATTCTCCCCTCTCACACACAAACAGTGTTTCGACCATGTTGCCATTGCCTTCATTGTAAGGAGCCGTTGCGATTCCTCGAACGCGAGAAGACAGGTCCCACCGAGCGATTTTCTTTCCATTGACCCAGTCCCACAGCACTGTGAATCCGGCAGCATCAGAGACCCAAAGGCGATCAGCATGAACACTCGACAAAGCGTATGCTGCGACAAGGGGGCCTTTGTTCATAGGCAGCGTCCTGACGAGGAGAGAGGTTGCGACGGAGTAGATGAGAACGGCTTTAGACGTCGCAAACATGATGTATCTGCAGGTAGCCAGTCAGAAGATTATCCGCACGTACTCGAAACACAAACTTACTTCTCGTCCCTGCTGAACACGGGATCTATCTGGAGGAATCGTCCTCCGACCGGCTCAGAGGCATACCAACGGCCATTTTCGTCATTGCGCTTCTTCTTTGGCTTCACAAGATCGCCATTTTCTTTTGCCAATTCCATTTGTTTCTTTTTCTCAGGCTTCTGCTCAATCTGCGAGACTGCTGATTCCGTGTTCAGAACAACGGCTCCACCTTCTTGCTTCTCGTCGGTCGGTGTTCCGTTGGCTGCGGCATCCTCTTCTTTGGTCCTGATGCGCTTGGCGCCATGCTTGCTGGCCGTCGAGTCCTTGGCCTTTCTCTTGCGCTTCGCATCCTGCGGCGTGGTGGGTCTGCCCTGGGGGGCCGTGGAGCTCGACATTGCGCCGGTGATGCCGAGAATTTGGTGTTGAACTTTTGGTGTTAGACGCGCCGTGGTTGAACTTTTCGACGGTCTGTGCGCCAGGCGGTGGACGCGCGCGGGATTTGCCCGCTAACCTCCGCGCGCCCAACTTTCTTCCTTCAACACAACTCAACCTTTGACCTCACGCGATCCGGCTCCATCTTTCCACCTGTCGCCCCGGACTGAACCTCTGAACCGATCGTGCGATCTCGCACTGCTGTTACCACCATGATTATCCCCGTCCGGTGCTTTTCTTGCGGCAAGGTAGACACACTCAACTTGTGCGGCTTCTAGCTTGTACTCACTCGACACAGGTGATTGGTGACCTTTGGGAGCGCTTCGAGAAGCTCGTAGAGGAGCACATGGTGGAGGGGTATTCGACAGTCGCATTTAAATCCGGACCGCGCAAACTGACATGGATACAGCGATGCCATGGACGAGCTCGGCCTGAACCGCTACTGCTGCCGCCGCATGGTCATGACGCACGTCGATCTCATCGAGAAGCTGCTTAAGTACATGAATGCTAAACACTTTGAGACTCGAGACACTTGACCTGACAAGAGACACAGGTACAACACGGCAGAGCGTGAGCTCCAGCGCATGCGTCAGGATAGGACCGACAGAGTGGACAGGCCCTCGGAGATGCGGCAGTAAACGCGCTCGCGAGACAGCAGGACTGAGGCCTTCGCGGCTTTCGTGGCATGACAAGGAGCACGGCATCACAAAACTAAGGCGTCTTGGGCGTTTCGCATCCCGGATACGACGGGTGAGGTTATTTTACAGTTAGGACTGGAGTCTGGAGCTCATCAACAAATTGGATGAGACAAACATTGAGGTCTAATTTCCGTTTCCATTCCCATCATGTCAAGATCGCAATGGCAGCATTGACACGACTGCCGCTGCGGTCATTGCTCTGATGAGACCCAGGCTTCGCAACGGAAGTGTCCTTGGATGTTTGGGTCGTCAAGAATCAAAGAGATCCGATGTGCGGCTGCAAACTGCGGCTTGGTGATGAAAGTTGTGGCACACAAAATATGGCTTCCAAAGGTGAGCCCTCATGAATGTTCGCTGTCCTACACCTGCTAGACGCAAGAATGCTCCTAGTTTCTCGAACAAAGCAGGAGTGAAAACGCTCCATGGCCGCAGACACAATAGTTCCAGGCGTGCCCAAAAACTCCCCCTCACACCAACACAATCTCATCCAACCGCTCCTCCTCCCCGCCCACAGCATTCAACCCTTCCCCGCGCATAATCCCATGGACATAGCACTCACCAACCAATTGCCACGTCGTTCCATCCTCCTTCCCCTTCCCCTTCCCCTGGCGCCGCCGCAACACAAAAGGCACATGGCAGCCCGCAAACACAGCCACAACGTCGCCGACGCGCGCGTGGTGCGGGAAGAGACCAAACAGCTTCTTTTCGCACGTGACGCCAAAGTGCCGGTTACGCATCGCGCGCTGCGCCGCTGTCTGCGCGGAGTGGAAAGAGCGCGCGAGTTTGCGGTTGTTGAAGTCGATGGCGCCGCCGCGCTTGCTCGGCTTTTTCTTCTTGCCGGTGGTGCCGCTGTTTTGTTTGGTGGTGGTGGGAGTGTTTAGCGGTTCTGCTTGCCGCTGCTGTTTCCGCTCGCCGCCGTCCTCGCTGCCCCAACTCCCCAAGTGCGCAACCGTCACTTTCCCCGGGTGGCCGTCAGGCAGCAGCTGGCGCTTGTCGTACGTCTGGTCCGGCAGCGCGTACGGCGCGCCCGTCGCGGCGTCGAGGAGGAGACTGAAAACGAGGCTCCAGCTCGCCGGACACGCCTGCTTGCCCGATTCGTCTTTGCCGGCGACGAGCGTCTGCCAGAAGGCGTCGAAGATGGTACCGCCCGCGTAGTGACAGCGAGGACTGCATGCGCATGGTTTGCCCACCGAACACGACGGGTGGCGTCGGCGAGCCATGGTAAGGCAGGTAAGGAGGTCGTTTGCGCGGGTTTTGGATGGGGGAAGACCAACATATGGCGCTGCACATGCCGGACTCAGATCGGAGACTACGTCGAAAATCTTACCGCGCAGCGTCAGTGTGCGTCTGTCTGCGCTGATGCGAAGCTGCGGGTCGAGGGTGCCACCTGCCTGGTAAAAGGCCAGCGTGCTGGTCGAGTGGCCCAGCGATTCCGTCACGCGAGGCCTTTGCCAGTCCGGTACCCATGACGACCAAACCTCGTTGCTGGCGTCTGTGTCTGCCGGCTCATGGTCAACGCAAATCAGCACGTCAAAAATGTCGCGCAGCGAGACGCGCATGTCGGTGCTGTACGGATGCTTCTTGACGATTTCAAGATGATGGATAGCGTCCGTTAGAAACATGACAGCTACATCGCGATACAACGCGGCCGGGGGCCGATCATAGTCGATCGCGATACCGCGCTGCCCGCAAACGCCAAGGAGTCCGTAAATCTTGTCGTGCGCGAAGTAGCAGCGGGCGTAACGCGTGAAGATGAGCGTCTCAAGCAGCGACAGGTCGCTCTCGGCCTGCCAGAAGCTCTCGCGCTGGTAGCTGAGGTTGAGCACCATGCCGCTGCCCGAAGCCAACTGGTCACCACCGTCGGTCCCGTCGTCGCCGTTGAGTGCTGCCAGTTTGCCAATGCCGCTGAGGTGCAGTGTGCTGCAGGCGTTGGTGAACTCGTCGAAGGACATCGTGGTGAGCGTTGGGTTCGCCGTCCACTGCCGCGTGCCGCACACCATCCATGGCGACTCGGAGAGAATGGCTTCTTGGATTACCCAAAGCCGCTGGAACCACGGCCGCGTGAACACAGCGCGTAGCACCTTCCATGATTCAGCGTGCTCGTCTGGCAGCGCCAGTCGTGGCAGGTCCTGTGGTCCGACGCTGTCTTCGTTGAACTGCAGGATGACTCGGATTTGGCGCAGCAGGTCGAATGCCACAATGATGCCGTCTTCACCTTCTTCCTCGTCGTTTTTGATCTTCCAGGTGTTTATGCTGGCCCCTGGCACATCGCCACGGCGGTCAATTCCTTCCCCAAGCCACACGGCCGTGTTCATTGCGCGCGAATAGATTTTCGACATAAGCGGAATCTGCTGCTTCTTCTCCTCGCCATCGTTCTGATTGATACAAATCTGATCAATCCACATGACTACCGAGTGGTCTTTCTGTCGAAAATGGCGGAGCGCCGCGTCAAGCGACGCAGTGATGGGCAGCGAGCCGCCATCGCATTCAATCTCGCAGTCGAAACCGCCGGATCCCCAGGTGTAGCTCAGCGCCGTGTAGAAGACAGGCTTTTCCAGGTTGTCAGTGGATAGCGCGTGCTTGGTCCTAAGCGTGAAGTAGGGTCCGCCGCCTGATGGCACCATCGAAACGGGCTGGTATGTAAACTCGACCGTGCAGTGGATCAAAGAGGCCTTTATCTTCTCGTTTCGCTGGCCGGGATGAATTTCTAGCACTCGGATGCCGTACTGATCCTGAATTGGTCTGTATATCCCGCTGCTGCTTTTGCCCACAGCTTCGCCAGGAGATTTCAGATTGCCTGTCTTTTCCCACTCTTTCCTCTTGCTGCTCACCCATTGGTCCCGCTGTTCCTGATGGATCTTGCTGTTCAGAGTGCGCCAAGGAGTGGCTTCATCGTTCAGCGCATCAGCTCTTGCGAGACTGAACGTTGTCGCGTTGTAGTCTCCTAAATGATCGAATGCGCCCCTCGTGAACTCGGGGTCCGGATAGCGGTCGAAAATGGTGCCTGCCATAGCTCAAATTTCCCAAATATTCGGGGCGAGTGTGCTAGGTGCTGTTTGGCCCTTTTGGTGTGACCCGGGCGGAGCATCCAAGTTCAGGTCGGAAATCGCAACGGCGATGTTCTTTTACTGGGCTTTTGTGTCTTGGATGCTCCGAATTGGGGGCCATGAGCTGGATTGGCGGTGAGTAAGCCATGTCTTTGCGCGTCAATCAATCAGCCCCCACTGCAGAGCTGCTTTCGTTGACCTGTGATATCGAGCTTGAAACGATGAGATTACAGGCCAGTATGAAGCTTTGAAATCAGTCCTTGAAGATGAACTGAATTTGAACAAACGAGACTTTGAAAGAGAGAAGATTATAAGTGAGAACACCATGAGGGAATAGCCTTTGTAGGTAGCGATTTAAGTGGAAAAAGGAAGGAAGTCAAAAGAAGTTGAAGAATGGTTTGCTGGTCATTTACCAGCACGCCATTTGGCATCGGTAGTCTCGAGTTTAGACCCCACCAGCTCGACTGGAGCGCTGGAGACGTCAAAATGGCATGGCCTTTCGAAAATTGCCATGTTTGCACTGCCTCTTGAGCCACCGGCTCGAGATGGTCCTGCCAGGTGATGCTTGAAAAGAGTTGCGTTCAATGACCCAATACCAGACGCCCCGATCATGCAATACTTAATATACAGATCCATCCCTCACCGTCTCTGAAAGCCCGCATCGGGCCATATCCCTAGATCTCCGTTGTTCACGGGTATATCTTCCTTTTTGAATTCGTCTCGTCTCCAGGTTGCCTCTCCAATCCGCTGAAGAGAGCGTTTTACAAAGGCATCATGATATCGCTCCAGCTGCTGTTGAAGAACACGACGCCAGCCTTTCAGAGATCCAGTCAGCATTCGTGGCCAATTCCATTAATTTATTGATGCTCTATGTGCTTGGATAGGACAATGATTGGTCGGGAAGCGAATGTGTACGTACAGCGAACATGCCGAGGGCGGTGACCATGGTGCGGTTGTCGGACGAGGTGACGGTGGACCAGGCAGAGCCGAAGTAGCCCTGTTCCTTCTTGGAGCCAGCGTAGACCGCGCGCTTGACAGGCATGGTGGTTGATCGGTGTGGTAGTGGTAGTTTGACGGGTGTTGAGGGAAATTCTGGGCTCGAAAATCAGTGGGCTGGCGGCGCACGGTGAGTGTGCATTCTTACTGATACGTTGGAGTCTTGGGCAACAGTGGACGTGAGGTTGGCGATGAGAGGTGGTGGAGCTGGACCGATGATGCGCGCATCCGGACCTTCCTTCACTTTTTTGGGTGACTAAGCTTGCCAAGACCGGCGATGTATTTGCCTGACGAACGGGGCCCTTCGACTTCACGACAACAACGACTTGTCTTTTTGATCACCCTGACATATCCATGCCGCAGATCTCTGATTATCACAATCATGAACCGCAGGAGATCCCTTTCCACATCAGCGACTCACTATGCCCAGCTTGCCATCAGTTGGTCAAGCACATCTTGGCCAAAGACTTCAGCCTCAAATGCCCGCGTATTTGGCAGTCTCGCAGCGGAGAAAAAGTCGTCCATCATTTCCGACACAACTCTAGAGAGTTCTTTAGGTCATTACATGAAAAGCATGCTCTCAGCAGCTGTCCACTTTGCGAAGTCATTCTTGAATCAATGTGGAACAAGAACGCTCCGCATCCATTTTTCGGGAGTGACGACGCTCAGTTGCCAAGCTGGGATCATGTCTGGGTATACATAGAGAGCTTCAGATCCGACTGCCCGGAAATTGACGGTGTGTATGCGCATCTGGGACAGATTCCAAGCTGGAAGGGCCAAGACTACTTGCTGCTGAGCATGCCTCTGGACATTTTACAAAGACTCGGCGCAAGCACTCGCTCAACTTCGGGAGAGTACATTCTCCCGGAGCTTCCTTGTGATGCCCCCTACCACGACATCCGCCGCTGGGTGGACGACTGTGTCAACTGCAGAAGAGGGCACGAGAACTGTGATCGCAAGAAATCAGTGCTCCCGACCAGGGTGATTGACGTACAAAGCAACCCGCCCAAGGTTGTCTTGTCACATGGCAAAAGTGACATCTACGTCGCTTTGAGTCACTGCTGGGGTGGGTTGATTGAGACGCGATTGCTCCACAAGACGTTCGACGCCTTCACAGCCAAAGGCATCCCTGAGGAAACATTACCACCGACGTTTAGAGACGCCCTCTTCGTAATCCGGCAACTCGGCATTCGCTGGATTTGGATAGATGCCTTGTGCATCATCCAAGACGACGATGGAGACTGGGAAAGAGAAGCACTGCTCATGAGTCAGGTTTACCAACAAGCGGCATTCGTCTTGTCAGCGTACAGCAGTCCAGAAAGTAAAGCCGGGCTGGGTTTCCGACGAGCTGCTCGCGTTGCGAGGCTTCAGAAAGGCGAAGACGTGTATATTCAGCGCGCCTTTATAGACATGTCCGACACTTTCCACCCTCTGGGTGGCAGAGGCTGGTGCCTCCAGGAGCATGTGCTTGCATTCGCAGTACTTCAGATGGGGCGCGGCCACATCGAGTGGAATTGCCCGGCAGGATTCTATTCTGAAAAGGAACCGCATGTCCTTCAAACTGAAAACAAAAACGTCGTGCTGAATCTGGTGACTGCGGGCCTGGGCGTCACCTCGCAAGAAAGAGCGTGGCGACATGTTGCGCAGAACTTTACAGAAAGAGGTTTGACATTCGAGAGTGACAAAATGGTGGCGCTGGCCGGTGTGGTCACAATGTTCGAGACTGGTTTGCCTCAATTCGCCCACACTCTCCTGAAGAACCCCACGTACATTGTCGGATTGTGGCAGGAGACGTTGTTCAAGGATCTCATGTGGGCAACAAACCCCTATGCCAAGGTGATTCCACGAAGGGATCGTGCGCCTTCATGGAGTTGGATAGCTTGGGATGGTCCGGTGACCTGGACCCTGCAGGACCAGCTCGAGAGAGGTCTACACTATGAACGGTTTTGCGATGTCGATCTTGCGAGTGTGCAACTCACAAATACAAGCAAAGCAGCCAAACGAGTATTCGGAAGAGTCGACTTGAGTGGTCTCCTGGTGTTTCTTGCAGCAACATCGATCAAGAGGCCAGACGTGCGAAGCGTAGCCGTGTCACTGAGAAACAAGGTCGTCACCGATGACGGTTTCTTCGAAGAGGTTCTGAAAAATGCCTTGCTCGGAGCTCCCGGTACAGAAGCGCGTGATCGAAGGGATTTGCATGGCTCCATCGATCGCGACACCGAGGCTCCATCGTGGGCGTTGCGACTTGCTGGTTACCAGGCAGCAGCCAGCCAATGGAACACTCTTTTCATGATGCTCGAGCAAGTCCAAACAGCAGTGGGTAGATACTCAGGGCGGTTGTTTCGCCGGGTGGGTATGCTGATGGTTGCGACTTATGACGAGCCACGCACGCCCGTCGCAGGAATGACTGATGACCGTTTTGGGTGGTCTGGTGAAAATTGCAAGGTAACGATAATTTAATCCTTAAGCCAAGGGAGAAGGGTTCGATACTAGGTGATGAAAGTCGTGGCACACGACAAAAGTAGGTCGGCAGAGAGCGCAAACTGGGAGCATCCGTATAGTCTACAAGGCAATTAGTAGGGGGCTGTTGTTAGCTACCCTTGACAGATCCCAGGAATATCATTATCATGTTTTTTGACACCCTGTGGCATTAAAAGAGTGACTCATAGCACACAAACAGTCTCAGCACAAAGAGCAAAAAACGACTGGATTACTTCCTCCCATCCGTCCATCCTTTTTAAGCGCCAGACCGATCTATCGATGTGTGTCATAAGTGAGCATGAGCCATGGAGTCCTTTCCTTCGTGAAAAGCATGTGTGTGCGTACTCTGTTTCTCCGTCCGCCCAGAACAAACCGTCCGGGAAATCCGATCTTGTGCGGAAACCCCGTCGTGCGTTGATAAGAGTAGAGTGTGAAGGGAGTGAGTGGAAAAGCCGTGGGAGGAATCCGAAAGCGGCAGCAAGTAAGCTTTGAGGCATGCTTCGTTGATTAAAGTGTGCTGATGTTGCAGCAAGATTGCAAGGTAGCTATGACCAGTCTAGCGTCTTGGGTGAGAAGTGGAGACCTCCAGTCTACGTGTCTCGTGCCGTGAGGAGTGTAATGTACTTGTGGGAGAGGATGTGGATGAGGATCTGGAGGCAACGTGTCGGTTGATCTATGGGAGCCAGAGCTCAGGCAGGCAAAGCCAAGGCTTTGATGTTGGCGGAAGTTGGTTGTCCGCGGAGCAGCTCTGACAGGACGAGGCCGGTGCCGAGAGATTGCGTGATGCCTACAGGCTTGTTAGTCGCTGGAAACTCTCAAATAGGGAACTGCACGCACCCCATGCGCCGTGGCCGGCGGCCAGGAAGACGCCGCCATCTCCACCTCCGTTGGTGCGGACACCAAGTTTCGCATCAGGTACGCGAGAAATGATAGGTCTGCCGCTTGACGTGACGGGACGGAAACACTGCAGACAGTCAGCTCGAATGTAGATAGCTAGACAGACCTTGAGCTCACCAAGCCTTTGCGCAATATCGTCAGGTCGTTTGGTTTCTCGGGAAGACCGCACATGGTCACGGCAGCCTCTTCAAGCTGCTTGACGGCCTTTTCACTGATTGTGACGTCTGAGGCCAGCTCCGGCAATGGCACCTGAGTGGTGTTGAGACCAGCAATGTACAGCTCCTCTCCAATCCTGCTAAAGAGCTCTGGCGAAAATCCAAGAGTGTCTGTTGCAAACACAGCATGGCAGCCTTGGCCTTCATCTTGTTGAGTCCAGCGAGGTGAGCGGAGGAGTATCGAGTGTCCGCCGAGCGCAGAGATTGGGATTCGCAACTGGGCGCGAGGGAAGAGGGCGGAGAAGACTCTGGGTGTCCATGCTCCTGCAGTGACGACGACTCTGGCACATGGGACTAGGAGAGGTCAGCCTGGGTTTGAAAGTTGGGGACGTTTGCCATACGAAGTTGCTCCTTTCCGTCAGCGTTGGTGATTCGGACTCCGGTCAGGTTTGCGGAACTGTCTGTCAAGACAGCAGTCGCATGGGCTGGGTGGTGTAGTTGGACTCCTCGCGCGCGACACTGTTCGAGCAAGAATTCGCAGAGGCGCTTGGGGTCAATTTGAGCGGTGCTTCCGTCTTGACTGATGACCTCCAAACTGCTCCCACTCTTTCTCATCAGCCACGCTGGTCCTTCGCCTTCCTTGAACGCGTGAGCTCCAGCAGCTTCGGCTCGACTGGTGCCGTTGGCCAACCAGTCCTCGCCGCTTCCGAGCACTGCATCCTCGCTGTTGTCCGGGTCGTGGCTGAGGGAAGTTCCGGTGCTCAGGCAGAAACCCCACTTCTTTCGTCCATCGAACTGGTCTGCGAGTTCGCGATGCAAACGAAAGGAGAGGGCACCGAGCGGCGCTACACTGGGCGCAAACCCTGGTCTCGGGTTAGTATGAGCGTGGAACACTAAAATGCAGGGCAGAGCGCACAGTCTTCAGCCAGAAAGCCGCCAGCGAGCCCCGAGGCAGAGCAAAAGAGCTCGAGAGAGGGCTCAATAATGTGAATTGTTTTCGGATCAAAGGCGTCAGACTGGGAGAGGTAGTAGGCGGTGGAGAGGCCAATTATGCCGGCGCCCAGGATGACGGTATTTGCGGGGGTCGCCATGGGGGAAGAGGGTGGTGGAGAGGGGGATTGGGGTTGCGAGAAGAGGAAGCTTTATTGTTTGCCATTGTTGCACGCCTGGACCTTCGAAGCTGGGAGCGGGAGTGGGAAAAAGTCATACGATCAGTGGCAGTCAGTCCCAAAAGGGCGCTTGCCGTCCAACCCCAGTTGCCCCACCTACTACTACATGTACCGTAGCTACACGGCATTCCATGACGTCCACCACCGGGAGTCCCAGGAACCGCCGCAGCTCAAGGACCGGCCCGCCGCCCTGGACTGGACTCGCCCCTCTACCACTTCCATCGACACACACACACACACACACACACACACACACACACACACACACAAAAGGAATGTCTTCCCTCGGCAAAGTTGTCGTCGTCACTGGAGCTTCGAGGGGTACGTCCGTCGCCACTCCCCCCTCTTCCACAACATCACTCGTCTGAAAGGACCCTCACCCGCAGGCATTGGCCTCGCCGTCGCCCAATTCCTCCTGCAAAAGCAATGCAGGCTCGTCGTTGTGGCCAGGTCCAAGGAGCCACTCGAACGCCTCCGTGCTGAACATGCCGACCAAGTCTTGACCCTGTCGGGAGACTTGGCCGACTTCTCCATTGGTGCCCGCGCTGCAGAGATTGCGACCTCGACCTGGGGCCGCATCGACGGCCTGGTCATCAACCACGGCGTGCTCGAGCCCGTCAAGAAGATCTGCGACTCCGACGCCGACGAGTGGAGGACTGCGTTCGACATTAACGTCTTTTCCGCAGTGTCCCTGGTAACGTTGCACCATTCATTCCACCGCGCACTGAGAAACCCACCATCTTACACCTCTGCCTCAGGTCAAGGCTGCCCTGCCCGCCCTGCGCGCCTCCAATGGCCGCATTGTTCTCGTCTCGTCTGGCGCATCTGTGACATCTTATCCAGCATGGGGCGCCTACGGAGCAACCAAGGCTGCCATCAATCACATGGCCCAGACTCTTGCAAACGAAGAGCCCGACGTCACCACCGTGTCCATCAGACCCGGCGTCGTGGACACCGACATGCAAACTAACATTCGATCAACTCACCACAAGAACATGGACCCCAAGGATGCAGAAAAATTCTTGGGTCTGAAATCAGGTGGAAAGTTGCTCAAGCCCGAACAGCCGGGCAATGTCATGGCTCGATTGGTTCTAGATGCACCCAAAAATCTTTCCGGCCAATTCCTCAGGTACGTGGTCTTGTCCTACCCAACCTTGCGACCCCACGAGCTCACAATTTTTTTCTCAGCTGGAACGATCAAGCCATTTCGGCCTTCCAAGAGCCCTGAGCGGCAGGCAACCTGGGCTTGGATATTGTTAGCCAAGATCCAAGTGCAAGTAGACTGCAGATAGAGAATCCATCTTGTAGCTCAGGTGAAAGATGAAAAGGCTCGACACATGTGACAACATTAGGCGCGAAGCCTTCTGTCTTAGCATGGAATGTGATCTTTTGTCATCACTGCAACTTGACGGGGGAAAAAAGAAAAATGACATACCGTGTCGACGCATAAATGTCCAGTCAACCTACCGCCTATCCTTGGCTTACATGGATTAACATCACCGCCACACGTACACATCATGAGCGCCGATGGGTCAGGAGAGATCAGGTCATCAGTCAAGGATGTTCGTCACAAGACGTGTCTGAATTTGATAGTACTCCTTGAATCTTCTCGATCATCACATCGTCCGTGTGGAGAACAATGTCGGGTTGCGGAGAAGAGTGGAGAGCACCTACGATCTCGTCTGAGATTCATGGGGAGGGCAAAATGCGGGCGGGAAGCCGATGGAGCGGGCCGCTCTGCAGACATCGTACGATCTCCCGGCGTGGCGCCACACAGGAACTCGTTGCTGGCGGACAACAGCGATAATGTTTGACGACTTCTTACGTCGCGCTGCGTTTGTTCAACGGCTTCGGAATTTGCGCAGGCAACGAGCGCGCCAAGCCATGGGCTCACGCGACGGAGCTGAGTGTGTACCGGGTTCAAAAGGCCTGCATCAGGACATTGCAGGCGAAGCAGCGAAAAGTTTTCATCTCAACAGATTGTGCGCGCGGGCGCATGGCCTTGTTGCGTCGCATCCTCGACATGTCAAGTGCAGACATCTTGGAGCGGTCGCATTCCTAAATCTTTGAACATCGCTACTGCAAACTCTGAGAGCTGTTAGCTTGTGCTCTCGACGCCAATTGACAAATGTGGAAAAGGCGCAAAAGTCTCAGAGAGTCCGTTTGGCTAGGACGTGTAATCACCACAGAGAGGTCTGATAGGGGCGACACGATTGCTCATCTTGGGAGGTGGGGGAGGGAAAAGAAGGGAAGAGGAGAGCTTACCTTGTGACGAAGCATGGCTGAACCAGTTGTCAGCCATTGTTTGTCTGAAGAAATGCTCGTTGAGAGCGAGTCGGGGAGGTTGTGGAGGAGAGGGAAAAAAGTTTGGCTGATCCTTGACTAAAGTCAAGACACGGCGAAAAGGATTTGCCGGTTCCGAAAAGCTTGCCCGCCCGTGCGCCCGCGGAAGTTGCGGTGCGACCATGAGATGCAAATAGCATTTAAAGAAACCCAGTCCGACAAGGCCATGACGATGGCTCGCGATTCCCTGCACCCTCGACCATCCCCACTCCCTAGCCTGTCCTAAACTACCGCCACAGTCACTGTCCGCACCTGCAGCTATGTCCGACCGCGAATTCGGAGGTTGGTTTCGCTCGCCTGCCTACTGGCCAAACTCGACCATCGGCACGCGCAACCGTGTCGCAAAAGCCTCAGACTGACTTTGGACACAGGCAACGATGACCTCTCGCTGCCCAAAGGTACGCGCTTCCCCCTGATCGTCCTGGAATGAAGACGCGCCGTCAACACGCACGATGCTCCCTTGCTGCTGCCCCGCTTGCGCCGAGCTGCGCTAACAACAGTGCAGCCACGGTCCAAAAGATCATCAACGAGATCCTGTCAAACGACCCTGGCGTCTCGTTTGCCAAAGAAACTCGCGACTTGCTGATTGAGTGCTGCGTCGAATTCATCACCATGATCTCCTCCGAGGCCAACGACATTGCGGAGAAGGAGGCCAAGAAGACGATCGCATGCGAGCACGTTAAGACGGCGCTGGAAGAGTTTGGCTTTGGCAACTACGTCGATGAGATTATGCAAGTCGCAGCGGATCAACGCAGACAGCAGGCGGTGCGTCCCACCCTCAACGCCCCGCTTTGTCTTGGCCTGGCTAACAGCTGCTGCAGAACCGGGAAAAGAAGCAGAGCAAGATGGAGCAGAGTGGCCTCAGCACAGAGGAGCTCATCAGACAGCAACAGGAACTGTTCAGATCAGCAACGGACAAATTCAACTCGGGGCCCCACGAAGAATCATGAAAGTAACGACAGTGCGACATGGGAGCTGAGGTAGAGGGAGAGCTCTGGCGTTAGGTATGGAGATGCATCGGGCGTTCGGCGTTGGGGCCAGGCCAGGCGGTCAAAGGGGCACGCATACAGGATTTGGGCATACCAGACGCATGGCTTCGTATCTCGCTTTTTCTACGCAAACACATGAAATGATTATCATGGTCTAAAAAGACAAAATGGCGTGTGACCCAGCGGAGGCGCGAGAGGAAAGCTTCATTCGGGGAGCCGCTTGGCGCCCGATGACGTTTCCGAAGCGAGCGCCGCGTCTGGGCGACCGGCGGTCTTCAGTCCAGTTCAGCCCAAGTGCCTCAACATCCCAAGACGCTAGTTTCTGCGAAGAAAGCTTCGACCTCAGCTGTTGCGATAACAACTTTTACCTTGCAATCCTCATCTCGCCATCAACACCCTTAGGCGTTTGCCCACCATGTCCGGTCTCGAAAAGGCCCTCTTCAACCTCAAGGCACGTCCTCCGCTCTCTCCACCGAGATACGCAACCCCGCGCTAACCAGCCCTCCCACGTCGCAGTTCACCGCGAAGCAGCTCAACCGACAAGCCGCAAAGGCAGGAAAAGATGAGCAGTCGGAGAAGACGCGGCTTGAAAAAGTACTAACTCTCCATCCTTGGCTCACCGCCTGTGCTGCAACCAAAGCAGCATCGCGAAGATATGGGCGCACTGGCGTTGGACAACAACGAAGGCAGGCACGCTGACGAGCTGCAACACTAGGCCATGAAAGCAGGGCACAACGATATCGCCCGCATCTACGCGCAAAACGCGATCCGCAAGCAAAACGAAAAGCTGAACCTGCTGCGCCTGGCATCGCGCATCGACGCCGTGAGCAGCAGGGTACAGACGGCCGTCACGATGCGCCAGGTGACGGGCAGCATGGCCAACGTGGTCAAGGGCATGGACTCGGCCATGAAGAGTATGGATCTGGAAAAGGTACGTCGTCACCATCCAGCAAGTCCCTAGATACCCCAAGCCAACCCCCCGGCTCTCCCCACCCGCTCATTCGTTGTTGTTGACTTGTCCACTAGATCTCTGCCGTAATGGACAAATTCGAAACGCAGTTCGAAGACCTGGACGTGGCGACGGGCTACTACGAGAATGCCACCTCGTCGGCCACGGCCGTCGGCACGCCCCAGGAAGACGTTGACAGGCTCATGGCTCAGGCGGCAGACAATGCGGGCGTCGAGATCAACCAGGAGCTCAACAGCGCTACGCCGGCCAAGGCGAAGGTCGGACCCACGGAGGAGATGGAGGACGGCTTGAATGAGAGACTCCGAGCTTTGAGGAATTAGCAACCACAACGACGAAGGGGAAAGGAACGGTCAAGACAATGGCCACGACGAGAGGCGTGGGCGGGGCTTGTGAAACCTCGAATCATTGGCGTTTGCGGCGTTCGGGATGGGCCCATGGAAGGTATCATGAGAAGTTTGTTGTCGACTAAGAGACCAGTACAGGTCAAGACACTTATCACCTTGCACGCGATGACGCTCCCACTTAAACGAACTACATTGTCGTTGCAGCATCCGTTTTACGAATTTTCAGGCGCCGCTCTCCCGCAGAACTCCACGTTGGCGCCAAAAGCAACTGTAGCGAGGAGGTTGGGGCAGTCCGGGACAGGACCGAGTTGTCAGTCAGGTTGCACCTACAGGCCTCCAAAGACCTTTGCCGTTTCGTATCTGCAGTATCCCGCAATATCAACACACATGCCCTGGTTGACTAGACTTTCGGGGGTTTCCCATACGACTCCGCTGTCCTGATATGGACACACAAGAAAGACTGTCTTCCCAACAGGACTCGTCTCTCTTGTTGTTCCACTTTCCTCACTCATCGCCTACAGTCTGACATTTTTCTTCGAACAAAAAGATGAAATGCTCAATGTTGTGCAGCTTTCATAGAGCACAGACACATCACGGGTGCAGACTTCTTCACGTCGCAGCCTCTGCATGCCAATGCAGCCTTGCGAGATGGTGGCCTCAGCCCAACCCTAGACTACTATGGCCGTCTTTGCACGCAAATCTGCGCTGTTTGGTCCCCCGAGAGGTACGTGCAGGGCATATTCAAGCTCTATCACAGCATCCATGGCTTGGTTGAGGCAGCTCGCTCGATATGTCATCCATGACTAGGCCTGGTGTCCTGTCTCCTCGTTCATCACTACCAATTGAGGTGTGCAATGGTGCCAGGGCGGAGCATTGCAGCGGGAAAGTTGCAGTAAGTGAGTCGTCACTTCAATCAAGGTGTCTCTAAGCCTCTTGGGGTCGTTACATGATCTCCCTTTTGCTTAGTGGTATAAGTATTCTGCCCTTCGCCTCTTCCTCTGTCTCTGTTTCTTTTCGTTTCTGCCCCTAAAAATTCAAAACCTCTCAAAAATTTCTCTCTTTTGTACTCCTTGTATTTTTGCTGTATGCTGTGCTGTTGTTGTTTGCTGCACCCGTTTTTCTTGCCATTCGCTCCGTTCGTCGTGTCGTGTTGAGAGGTTGAGCGCACCCTATCTCATCCTTCACTTTCTCTCTCGTCTTATCTTGTCGTTTTGATATTTTGCCACACGCCGGTCTCGACGACCTGCCTCTCTCCTTTTGTCGTTATATATATACATCCCTCCTCTATTCCCTCTCCGAGTCGCACTTAGCTCGCCCGCCGGTCGGACAAGAACTCGGAGCTGCAGACTCGGGATCTTTGCTGTTCATCGAGATCAGCCCTGCCGCTGTGGGCTGCCCGAATGTGGCTCTTCTGCAACTTGTGTCCTCCGGGCTTCGGAACAGAGAGCATCTGCAGGTTAAGAGGGCATTGTCTTGTCAAAAACTGGCAAGGCAGCTCGACCCGCGGAATCACTGCTCTAGATGTCACAAGCACGGCATCGACTACACATCCAATCGCGTAGCCCAAGCCTTTCTAATTCCCGTTGCCCGCGCAAATCGTCGTCGAGCCATTCCCTGGCGCTCTGGCGCGCTCGGTGCAGCGAACTGTTCAAGAAGCACACTCCTTCCCTTCCTTCTCCATCGGAAACCAAGTTTCGACGGTTTTTAATTTGGAGAATCGGCATTTGGAGTGCTTCGTTTGGTCTCTCCAGGAACTGTCCTCCGCCATGTGTTTGCTGGACAGTGGTCGGTCAGTAAGCCAAATCCATCATTTCAACGGCTAATGCTAACCTTCCTAGCAGTGCACTGGAGGTCTGCAGCGTTGACAGGTGCACAATTCTCGTGGAAAGCTGGTCAAGCAACCCTTTCGGTACAGCTACCGCGGAGGCGATTCGACTGATAGTCTCCTCTACGACATTCGCGCCACCTTGCAGGCTCTCGCAAATGGGTCGACGGCTTGCGACCTGCAAATTCGCAGCACCAAGATGAGTGGCCAAGGACCTGGCAGATCCCGGTTCACGAAATTCGGTTGATTTAATCTGCTTGGTTGAAGCATGACTGAGGTAAGAACCTTGCCTACCTTCTTCCTCAGGAGAACTCACAGCCACCCAGATCTTGGCTCGTCTTCTCCTGACATCTGTGTCCACCAGAATGGCCAGGCCAACGCCGGCTAGCTCCAGCAGAGGTCTTGACCATCGCCAAATTGCGTTTGGTGAGCTGTGGTCCATATCAGGTGTCATCATTCGGGAACAAGTCAAAAAGTCGATGGAAAACGAGTTCTCTCTCCACCCACTTTGCCAGAGTGGCCTAGGCGCGGCCAGATCCAGAGCCAACCAGCTGCGCAGCATTCCCTGCCTTCTCGCTGTGACGCTGCACCACGCAACGGGAGACACAGCGCTCTTTCACAGCGAACTGTTGGCCTGCTCTGCGAGGAGAACAAGGCCTTGAGGGGCCCATTCTTCCCCCTTTCCCTGAACCCCTCTGCCGTTGCGCTGTTCCGGACATGGGTCTTTTTGACTGGTCTGTCAGTCATTATGTATATATAGTGAGTTTCCCCGCTACTTTCATCTGCCCGCTAGTGCAACTCTCACGACTTGCACAGTACACGTGCGCTCAGAATGAGCGTCATGATGAAGCTTCGGTTTGGAGGCCTCAGTGTCCTTCTCGTGGGTGACTTCCACCGAGTCTCGCTGCTCTCGGTCCAATTTCAAGGAACTAGTGTAAAGGGCTTGGACATCAGGGAGAAGGCAGGCCCCACGCAAAAGGCCTCCCGGAGCGCATTGCATGGGCTTCGCACCAAATGGCTGAGCACACAGCATTTCCGGACGCTGGCATCTCGCGTGGCGACTCTGCGGGTGGAATCCGACGCTCTGCGCGTCTACAGTCGAAATGCCGCAGTCAATGTTTTCAATGAGGCACAGATGAGGCAATGCGGCCAGCCCGTCGTTGACATCGAAGCCGCCCACACTGCTCGGGATCGTTCATCCCCAAATGTCTCATTCGAACAGGCTGGGCGCCTCCACAGGCGCGAAAGGACAAGACGTGGCTGAGGCCGATTCTCAGCCAGGATCCACCCTAGTGTCAGTCGGTGTTACCGAAACCTCCTCCCGTGGACTTGCCGGCGATGGTGCCCATACAATTACTGCCAGCCAGTGGTTTTGGCTGCGCTGTCCGCATCCAGGCACTCTCGCGGAATGCCGCTGGGTCGACGGAAGATTCCAGAGCGGTATTGTCCAGACATCATCTTTTCGTTGTCGCCTAAATCACACTCGGACTGCTTCGAGGGGTTGATTATGGGAAGAACGTCGAAATTTGCCGTTGTTCGCACCGTTATCGACAGGTTCGACTGCGACGAGGATCCGTGAGGCGAGGAACACCTGCAGCTGAACATGCTGCCCGCTTGGCTTGTTAAACTTCTGCGTTTCGCTATCCACGACAGCCAAACCGTCCTCGTGTCAACGTGGAGCGTCTTTCTTTTGGGCATTTCTGCTCTTCTCAACCGTCACGTCATCGATGTTGGAGAGCAAGAGAACCCCCCGGCCACTTCGTGCCAGGGGCGTGATCTTCACCAGGAAAGGAACACGCCCACCAGGGCCTCTGCCACTCCCGCTGCCGCTAAAGCTGCTTGCGCGCCCGGCAACGTGGTGGTATTGCCTACGCAACCACGATCCACAAAGATCAGAGGCCCGGAGTGGGTTGGCCAGCGGTGAAGCACCTTGCTAGTCGAGAAGTCGCAACGGGTCTGCCGGGGTGGCGAGATGTTCCTGAGTAGGATCGACTCAGGGTCCATTTCGTCTGGCTTTGGCTTGAACCACTGCAAGGCACAGCCGAGGTCCGAGT
This sequence comes from Phyllosticta citriasiana, assembly GCF_038021145.1. Classification (NCBI taxonomy): domain Eukaryota; kingdom Fungi; phylum Ascomycota; class Dothideomycetes; order Botryosphaeriales; family Phyllostictaceae; genus Phyllosticta; species Phyllosticta citriasiana. The sequence goes on from NW_027117292.1 coordinate 873,727, forward strand.
CGTTTCGATCAACAGAGTCGCTCATGGGCGAGCTTCAGCGCGGTCAGGGCAACGATCTGATTGCCCGGTTGTTGGTTGAAATGTCCAAAGGGAGGGATGTGTTTGACCAGGAGGTGTGCCCATTGCCTAGTCCGCAGCTCGTGGACTCGTCTAGGAATATCATTCAATCGGACTGTCGCCCGCCGGATTTGTCAGGCGCACAATCCCACATCTGCGTTGCTTGACGTTATTCCAGCTGGCTCGAGGGTAGAAACCAAAGGGCGCCAGCCAGAAATAGAATCGTCGTTTTCAAAGGTTCGCACGTCACCACAAACTCCGATCGTGTGTGTATGTCCACCCAATCCCTAATGCACAGCGCGGTTCTAATGAGTACAGATATTTCGCCAAATGTCTCGTTTATATCCCTCTCCGGACGACTACAACATTTACAGAAAACGTCCAAAGGAGACAGCCCCTCTATGGAGCAGACGTCCGCCGTCCTAGCCGCGCCTAGGGGGTTGCCACCAGTCATTATAGCTACGTCTCGAGAGCGGTGATCCGCGGCCGCAGCTACGCCTGAGGAGCATTCATCTGCTACCACAACTACGCTTGGAGAGCGCCTTGTCAAACTGGACGCAGATCACGGTGGATGTGATATGTGTCGCTCTCAAGAGCTGATTAGCTCCTTGTGGATATCAGCCGCGCGACGTGACGACCCGACAACCGAAGAGCTCGATGAAATCCTGGTCCAGAACATCTCGAGTACGTATCGCCACGACGCACTCTTCCGCAGTCCTTCTGGCATTGCGTAAGCCATGGACCGCCACGTTTTCTGAGGCATTCAAAAAGGCAAAAGACGACTTGACCTGCCGGATCCTGAACAAGTTCCTGGACGATATCTTGAATGCCGACAAGAAAGATCGAGAGTGTCAAACTCGTGCGCTTCGGGTCCCTGGTGACACGCTGACGAACGCTCCTGTCCGCAGCCTCCATCGTGTCCGTCGCCTCAGCCGTGTCCGCCGGTCCGTCCCCGCTGGACAAAACTTCAGCTGGATCGAATACATCCCGCGACTCAACACTGGCAAAGGAAGTGCCGAAATCTTTGTCGGGTGACAAGGACGTTCCCCCAGCGTGGCTTACCTCTCTTCAACTCTCCGACTGGTAGGACCCGTGGGCCAATCCGCTGCTGCCGACCGACGAGGAATCAGTACTTTGTCCGTCAGCGCCTCCATCGTCAGGCCCGGCAGCTTCGCGCCCTCTGGCCTGCGCACGCTGCTCAACCTGCTCCGGTTCAAAAAATGTCCATGTGACGTCCTGCTACCGCGACATCATCAGCTCGCCATCGGAAAAAGAGACAGAGCCTCATTCGCAGCGGCGACAACCTGCTGCTCTCCACGTCCTGGGCGTCGAGCGCATCGGAAATCGGGCGAAACAATTGTCACGAGGCCCTGGAGAGATGAGGAGCGTGTGACGTCACCAACGCGTCTTCGTTCCTCGCCGTCATCATCATTCATTGCGGAGGACTTGCAGCTGCCTTCGAGGGCAAGGGGATGATGGCCAATCCGCGTAAGTCACTGGGGCGTCCTCTCGGACGATCGTACCTCTTCTCGTCCTGCAGTACGACATACCCGACTGTAGAATGAATCCTAATAAAAAGTCGTCTCTGGATAAGGAGAATCGTTGCTGATTCCTAATGAGAGAAAAGTCATCTATTGTATCCTGATCCCAAAGAAAAAATCAAGTTCTTTAGTTAGCTGCACATCTATCAGTCAGACAAGTCACATGTGTTGCGCCAGCGGCGTGATTCTATTCCCATGCTGATCCCACTCAATCTTCTTGCCCGTGCGCAAGCTCTCCTGGAGCGCCGACGCAACCTCCATGCCCTTGACGGCAACGTCCAACTCGTACGGCAGCGGCTGATCGTCCAAGACGACGTCGGCAAACAGCTTGAGCTCCGTCACAAACGCCTTTTCGTAGCGCTCGTAGAAATCGGGCATGACGTCGTTGCCGACGCCTCTGCTGTCGCCCGTGACGACCAAGTCGCGATGCGGGTGCAGATTGATCTTGAGCGTGCCGCTGGTGCCGATGATCTCGGTCGGGTTGTCGAAGCCGTGCTCCTCGATGCGGCTGAAGAAGTAGTGCGAGATGGGGGCCGGGGCGCCCTCGGCCGGCGGATACCACTCGACGATGCCCGTGGCGTTGTCGACGTCGGCGATCTGCGCGAGCATCTTGTGCCGCGCGATGGTGCCAATGGCCGAGCACGACTTGGGCTGCAGGCCGTCGCCCAGAAAGGCAAACGTCAGGTCGATGTCGTGAACGGCCGTGTCGATGAAGATGCCCGGGTTGGCCATGATGTAGCGGTGGTAGAATTCCGAGTCGTCGTACTTGTCGCGCGTCTCGCTGCGCACGACAACGGGCGTCCCGATTTTGCCCTCTTTGATGGCGCGCTGCGCCTTGAGGTACGAGTCGTCGAAGCGACGCGAGAAGGCCGTCATGACTTTGAGGTTGGCGTGCTCGGGCTTGCTGCGCGCGAGCTGCATGATGTCTTGCGATTCGGCCACGTTCATGGCGAGCGGCTTTTCGCACAGCACGTGCAGTCCCTTTTTGATGCATTCCTTGACCTGGACGTGGTGGACCTTTGTGGTGGAGGCAACGATGACGGCTTCGAGGCCCGGCTCGGCAATCATATCTTCGAATGATTTGTAGACATTGACGCCAAAGGGGACGAGGTGTTGATCTGCCCATTCGAGATCAGCAGGAGCTGGAGAGCAGGCGCAAAGGAGCTTGGTCCGCCAAACGCTGTGAAGTGCGTTCAGGCAATGCTGGCGTCCTATTCGGCCAATGCCAATGACTCCGATGGCGAGCCTGCGAGGCTCAGGTTTCTTTGCCAACATGACTGAATTGTTGATGGACATTTTGTCGGTGGATGTTGTTTGAACGCGTCAAATCTTGCAAAAAGACAACAGAGTGAGCAGGTCTTGGAGCGTCTTGAACCGTCTAGGAGTGTCTTGGAAGAGATTTGGAGAGTACGATAGACTCTGGCATCTCCGAGGGAAACGGCAAAGTTATAGAGCGGGACAGGCAAGCCTTCACGTGGCTTCATGATTTGGGATTGGCTATTGTCGTCGAGGAGAATGAAGTAGTAGGGTTTGTCTTTGGGGGATGGCTGTAGTTGAGATGGTTGCCGCACTCGCTCAATGTTTGAGCGTGAAAAACGGCAATGACTTGATTATGCGGAGCTATGATCAACATTCAACATGCAGTCAGCGTACGTCGGGCCGAAGAGGTCGCCTTTTTAAGCGTCATCACTCCCAATAACCTTTTAAGCGCTCATCCGTCGCAGCACCTCCTCAAAATGTGGGAATTTTGTCCCCGCTGCCCTTAGATCTGACGCTGTAAATACCCTTCACGTCCGTCACCGTCGTGCGGCCGACTGCAAGTGGCAAGCCGGCTCGACATGCCCCCACGGAGCTGAAATTCTGGGGAAAGCTGGGGAACGACTGACAAGCAACGCCTATCACATCCCCTTCAAAGTCAGCAGTCGAGACTGTGGTGCAGCGGATTTACAGGCAACCAAACACCTTGACCAATCTCTGTGTTCGTCTGCTTTCCGAGGCTATGCGAGAAACCCGGGGGAACGAGGCCTGGTGCAAAGAGCAATAGTACCCCATAGCAAAACACGTGGACAAATGAGTGGGGTCTCGACAACTTGAAGTGCGCGTCGGACTTACGTTTGGTCAGGCTTTCAAGTATGCCACTCGAGCTCATTGGAGCTGACGGACGCCATATACTGGAAATCCGTCGAAGAATAACGCAGAGGAGCGTTCGATCAGTGTATTCACTTGTGGTATATTCTCCGGCATTTGTATTCCCTTGGAGGGTCTTGTAATGTAGAAACATCATCCACCAACCTTCTCGATGCCGTACACATTAGACATTGATAAATTCTTTGACTTTGGGGTTCAAAGTACATGGACAGTACGATACACAGATCCACCAAGCGACGCGATAAATAACAAACGAAAATGAAGCGAAGGGAAGAAGTCCTTGTGGCAGTAACCCACACTCACAATCCATCATTTCAGAATTAAGAAGAGAACCAAGCAAAGTGCAGCAGCTCATGGCAGTGTGTACGGCGGGGTCAATGGGGGGTAAGCGACAGGAGAAACGAAATATCTCTCCATGCAATCAAATCACTTCACCCCACAGCCAGTGACCAGACAGCAGCAGCTCGTCGCAACAGCTTTGCAAAGCTCCATGAAACGCCCGCATGCCATTTGTATGTCCAACCTACCCCACGCTTGTCGATGGATCAGTGCAAGAACCTCAACGCCAGCCCAGCTCCCTTGTGTAGCTCGTGGCTTAGAAGAGCAGCAGAGCCGCCAATCCACCAGCCACGCCACCAACGACCTTGCCCGCCTTGTTGTTCACGTTTGCCGCTCCCGTGAAGATGGGACGCGTCGGCTGGGCGGCCGTGCCGGTCGGCGGCGGACCGGGTCGGAACGTTGGCTGGAGCGTGCCAGTGCCGCCCTCTGCGGTACCGAAGCGGCCAATGGGCGGAGCCGCCTCTGTGCCGAACGTAGGAACGGGAGGCGGCGGCGGACCGGGGACGAGACTGGCTTCGATCTCGGGGCGACCGCCAGGCCCGGACACCGTGGTGACGTCGAAGCGGACTTGCGGGACGGTGATGATCTCGGAGATGACGACTGGAGTCGTGGGCGTGGGGATGCCCGGAGTCGTGGGAATGTTGGTTGGGGGGGTGATTGGCACCTCGACTGTCTTGACGATGGAAATGACGGTGACTGGGACTGTTTCCACGATCGGGGTGGTGGACGGGGGGACTGGCGGGCCTGGTGGAGGCTGTTGTCCAGACTCGGGTTGGCCGGGAATCTGGGGAACAGTAGGCTGCTCGGGAACATTGGGCTGTCCGGATTCTGGCTGGCCAGGATTTTGCGGGACAGTGGGAATAACCGGGGGAGCGACTGGAGAAGGTTGTTCTTTCGGAACTTCTGGGCACGGAGAAGCCTGCATTCCAGATTCGGGGGGCTGGACGCCAATGGGAATGCAGGGCTGCTCTGGCTGCACAGGGGGAGGCTGCTGCCCAGATTCTGGGTTGCCGGGGGCTTGAGGAACAGTCGGGGCAACGGGCGGCGTTTCGACAGGTGGCTGCTGTCCAGGAACGACGGGAGGCGGAACAGCAGGAGGCGGCTGTTGAGCAGGCGGCTGAGCGGGCGGTTGCTGAGCAGGCGGTTGCTGAGCAGGCGGTTGCTGAGTAGGCGGTTTGATAGGAACATTGACTGGCGGCTGTCCAGGAGCAGGAGGTGTCGTCTCCGTTGGAGGAGCTGGTTTGATAGGCGTGTTGACGGGGGGCTGGCCTGAGGGAGGTTGTTTGCCAGGAACTTCGACAGGGGGCTTCTCCTGCGGGGGATAGATGTTTCCACCGCCCTGAGGAATCAGAGGCACAGGAACGTTAGGCGGAGGAACTTTTTGCTCTGGTGGAACATTCGCAGGCGGAGTATTCTGAGCGGGCGGAGTGTTCTGAGCGGGCGGTTGGTTGACATTGCCACCACCCTGAGGGATAAGAGGCACAGGAACGTTTGGCGGGACTTCATTACCACCGCTAGGCTGTCCAGGAACCAGAACCCTCGGTGGCGGACCCAAGTTAGTCCCAGGCGGTAGGTTGGTGACGATGCCTGGGTTCTTGGGAATGAAGCCGGCGCAAATGCCGACAAAGTACGACAAACCAATGTCAATCTCCAGTTTGGAACAGCCTCTGGCGTTGACGCAGTCAATGACCAACCTGCTGTACTCAAAGTGTTGACAGTAGCAAGCGTAATCGGTGTTGCTGGTGCAGGTTGTGATGTGAAGCCAAGTAGCCAAACACTTGGGGACGACAGGCGGACACTCGCCAGGAACAGGTTGACAAGGAGTACCTGGGGGACCTGGAGGACCCGGGGGACCTGGAGGACCCGGGGGACCTGGGGGACCCGGGGGACCTGGAGGACCTGGAGGACCTGGAGGACCCGGGGGACCTGGAGGACCTGGAGGTCCCGGGGGACCTGGGGGTCCTGGAGGTACTGGAGGAGAAGAAGAAGTGGGAATAGGAGGTCCTGGCGGAGGAGAAGAAGTGGAAAGAGGCGGGGGAGGGGGAGGGAGCTGTGTGCCAGTGGGGACGAAACCAGTGGGAATAGGGGGGAAGACGCCTGGGACACTGCTGCTGGGTGTGCCGATAGGGGGGCCACCACCAGATTTTGTGCTCTGCGGTGGCCTCGGCGGTCTAGGCACATTTGACGTAGTTGGAAATGGAGGCGGCGGAGCAGTTCCGATGGAAGTTGTGGTCGTGCCAGGGGGTCCCGGGAAGGTTTCGCTCGTGTTGTACTTGGGCGGAGGGGGCGGAGGAGGAAGAACACTGGTGGGAATAATAGGCGGTCCGCTTGCACTGGTCGGCTTGGGAGGTATGAAGGGAGGGAAAATTCCAGTTGGCGTTTTGAGAGGTGGACGCGGTGGAGGTTTGTAGCCACCACCTCCTCCACCACCACCACCACCTCCTCCTCCTCCTCCTCCTCCACCACCTCCTCCGCCACCACCGCCACCTCCTCCTCCGCCGCCACATTCGTAGTTGATTTGGAAGATGTGCAGCTCAACGTCAATCTCGACAGTCTGAATAGCTCTGAAGCTAACGGACACTGCTCCACCACATTGTTGGTTTTCAATGACCGACAAACCCGTGCCAGCATTGGCCGTGTGTTGGCAGATTGATCCGTCGATCATAGTGTAGCTGAACTCGACTTGGATGGCGATACTGGCCGAGAGATGAAGAGACGAGATTGAGAAGCCGTTCGACGAATACTCGTCAACCCGGGTAATCCTGACAGCTTCAGAGACGGATTTCTTGAGGTAGGCCACGGCGCATTTCTTCGAGCCGCCTTGATAACTGCAGCCTTCCTTAAGTGAAAGTCCGGTAACGGAAAACCCCGCGTAAAGAGAGGAAACCTCGATTCCAGCGGAAAGACTGTCGTATTTCCAGCCATTTTGCATAGGTTGTGTACAATGGTGCTGGACAGATGAACATGAACAGGTGTATGGTTGAACATCACTGCCCCAGAGGTTGGCAAGAGTCTTTGTATTGTTAGAGTTTGGATGGTTTCCAAAGCGTGGAGCAATGTATTGCAACTTACGGCAGCTGCTCTTTGCACAGCGAGGCCACTCGTGAGGAGCGAGAGTGTGGCCAACCTCATGGTGACCGAGGGGATTGTAGACTGTTACTGAAGATGGCAGTCGCAGGCGGAAGCGAGGGGTAGGATATGTGCTTTGGTAATAATAGGGCTATGGGAAATGAGAAATGAGCCTCCAAACCAGACAAGCGAATGACTTTGGCTCCCGGAGAGACTGTTGACTCGAAATAGGTATGGGTATGGTAGCAAAGATTGAAAAAGGGTTGAATGGGTTTTGGGAAACTTGGCCTACATATAACTGGCCTCTGCCCCAGTCAGCGCAGAGACTTGAGACGGCATACATGATGGTCCCGGAGGCGCGGGCATTCTCAAGAAAGAAACATTACATTGGAAAGGCAGCCGATGGACCGAAGGCTAGCCGCAGAACGAATGTGGCATTGTCGGTTAGTGCGCGAAGCAGCCAACGGTTTCTCACTGGCAGAGGGTCCTGACGTTGACAGGGTCAAGCCATCAACACCCCTGCAGGAACATCCCCGCTGCCTACCGGGCTAATGCAGGTACTAGTTGTGCACTGGCATAGGAATGTTCTCCGGGAACCATGGATAGACAGTACCGTCTTTTTACCTTCTCGTGTTCTTATTCCCCTGAGACGCCGACCACCAAAGCAACGATCTCGTCAACAGCCGAACGACTTGACAGAGGAAATGGCGTTGAAGAGGATCCCTGCTACACGTGGTGCCAATATTGGTTGAGCTGGGGATCAACGGCATCTTACCTCCGCTCAAGTGGTTCAAGCCTTGCTTGCATCTGTCTTTCTCCAAAGCATGGATTATGGCGGAATTTCCGAGTAAGCTCTTCGCTGCCACGCAAGAGGCGGCGGTGCGTCGCAAACAAGGCAAGCCGGGAGCATTGAGCTGCAGTGAAGAGGGCATGGCGTGTTCAGTCGAGGGTCAAAGAAGCGTCGAGCATACCGGGAGTTTCGTGACGTTGGAGAGGAGCTGACTCGCGACCTGCATGGTGTTCCGGCTGAAGCTCCAACTAGCGGCGACACTAACTGGGATGGTCCTTTGTCATGACAGTTCAACACTTCACCTCCAAAGGTTTATTTAGGTTTTTAACCCTCCTTATTGGCCGGCCAGCCTAGGGCCTTGCGTGCTCGAAGCATACCTTTCCTTGTTGAATCTTCTATAATTGTCAGCTCTGGTGTCATTACCACTTCGCCTTTTCCTCGCGTCCGCCAGCCTGCACCAGCTGGACTATTAGCTCAAGCCATCGTTTTGGGGCCTCTCAAGGCCGCTCCTGCAGCTGCTCTCACGGCATGGCCTCGAAAGGGTGGCAGTGTCTTCCCCGGATGATCCGATGCATATAATGCCAAGCGACTGCATATCTTCTCGCGGCTGTTGCGCCGCGTCCAGGCAGCCGTTGCGGGACTGGCCTTTTCCGAGCCTTGGGAATGGATAACCTCCGCTGTTGGACCCGCGCAAACCGGTGGCTAGCTGGATCATTGCATCTGCTGTTGCACTTCCGTTGTGGAGGCAGCCAAGGCGCAGGCAATCAAGCGTGGGCGCTCATCTCCCCTAAATGTTAAATTGTAGACACTCACTACGTTTCGCGATCCCCATCTCGACTTTGGATCGTCTGATCCGAAGCCATTATACTTGGAGCGCTGTGCGGAGTCTGAGTCCGGCTGGATTAACCTTTCTTTGAGATCTGTACGAGTACTAGTCGGAATCAGTCTTTGGCTGCAGCCAGGCAACCCTAGACGGTCTCTGGCAATTGAGCAGTGAGCCTTTTTCTGGACCGCTGACGCTAAAACTGGGTTGGAAAGACGAGTGGCAATTTATCATTGCACAATCACTCTGTTTGGTCCTCAGTTAACTGTTCGCGACTTATGCCACGCACAAAAGCTCTCTATGGCCAGGGTCCAGACGGTCCGGTGCCGTATTGGGAAATTTTGCTGCATGAACCTCTCGAGGTCGAGCACCTTTGTCGCGCCAATTTAACCATACGTGCGCCTCTTTGAAAGATCCAAGCCGCTCTGGCGAACATCGGATCTTGATGTGGATAAGAATCCAGATCGTTACGCATTGGGAAACTCGTCAAGCCTTGGATTCAGTGAGAGGGTTTTACTTGTTCGACTACCCTCACAACGGATGTGAATTCCAATGGCATACCCAACAAGGCGTCTGTCCCAAGAAAGGGGGTCCGAAGGAAGCCTGTTGCTGTAGCCGTCCGGCTCGATCCCCGGCTACTTGGGCAAATGAAGTTGCCAATGCTGACGCGTAGCCCCTCTGTCGATACGGGGGGACTTAGAGGTGGACGTGGACCAATCGCGTATACGGCGGCGGTGGCCGAACCATGAACCGCTTCGTAATGTCGGCAGAGTTGAGGCTGATCTAGTCCAGTGTATGGCGTGAAGAGGGCTCGGGTTGCGTCACGGTGATTGGTGAAGCGGACTGTTGGCGGTGAAATGATTGGGAACAGTTCCGAAAATAGTCAAAGTAACGTCGTCGGAGAAGGTCACGGAACAGGAATCGGGTAAAGGATATTTTGGTCCTGTACGAGAACGATGTAGTAGGACGATGGTGTCGTGAGCACGATGTTGGGTGTTGGAGCAACTCGATTTCTCCAGACTCGCCTTTGTCTGTTGCATTTTCGTCGAGCGTCTGCAGGCGATTTGGAAATGCTACGTGGCTTTTGGATCCAGGCTGAGATGGTTCAAGTTTGCCTTTTTGTACATTTTGATCGGCGTCTGTCAAGATGTCTCAAAGGCTGTTGGGTCGGTGGCAAGTCGAAGCGAAGCGGCGCGCAGATGGCTCGCTCCCTTGTCGACAATGCATGAAATTCGAAGAAGGCATGCTGCTGGGGGGGGGGGGGGGGGGGGTCAATAAAGTACAGTAGGTGTCGGGAGAAGTTGTGAAGACTTCGTGGCTCTCCATCAGGCGCCCGCGGGGTTGACGACAGCCCAGTGGTGTCTCTCTCTCTCTCTCTCTCTCTCTCTCTCACCTTCTCATTGGCTGGCGACACAACGGTCAAGACGTTATCGCTGTGAGAGACTCACGCGCCAGACATTTTGCAGTCGAACCGTGTTCCCTTCAACCGCGCCGGCAAAAGAGCCCAACCCAACCCAACCCAACCCAACCCAACACCAACGAGCCCAGGGAAAATGTGAGGCCTGTCTTGGGCATCACGGCAGTCACGCTGCTTGGCTCCGGCTGACGCTTGGCGCGAGACGATCCCTCCCTCCACTCGCTCGCTCTCGGTGGCCCCGGCCTCGAACGAAACTTCGACCGCGCCGCCCGCCCGCCCTCTCCACCCTACCTACATCCACGCCGTCATCAACACTTGATCTCGCCCGGAATATCGAGAGATATCCTCCTGGCGACCGTTCCGATACCAGATCCAACACCCGAACGACCATCCATCTATGGGATTCTCTGGCTCCGCGACTGTCTCCTTCGTCTCGCGCTCCTTCGCGACTGCCCTGTTCACCTCCCCTGCCCTGACCTTTGGCGTCGGACTCTTCCATAGTGAGGCCAGCTTCGCTTCGCTGCTTTGGGTACTGGCGGTTGGTCCGCCTTGAACGGGCGGACGGTAAACTCTTGGGGCTGTAGAACAGGCTGAGAAGTCCGTCCACCAAGACACCCTCCCTTCGTCGCGCCCCTCTGACCCTTGTGCTCAACAGCTTAGTTACCTTTGGATCCTTTATGGAATCCCCCTTTCTCCCTCTCGCGTTTCCCGAATAACCACTCAACGACCTCAACAATGGTCTTTGCCTTTGATCCCCACGACAAGCACCTGCCGCCGGTGGCTGGGGCCGACCCGCTGGCCGACCCTATGCAACATGCCGTTAACGCTGCCCCGCCTGCTGCTGAACCCGACGTCAACATGACCGACGCGAGCACAACCATTGTCGACCATGCTGCGCGCCTTGCGCGCAACCTCGACCGCTCGACGCCGATTAGCGTCGCATCCCAATCTCCTCATCGCCAGCTGCAGCCAGGCAGGGACGTGAGACATGCCGAAGCCTTGGGAGAAAAGCTCAACTTTGAAGTTGTGCGCAATAATGCCGCCAAGAAGAAGAAGAAGAAGAGGGCCGCTAAAGCCGCTGCTGCGCCCGCCGCGCAGACGATCCGCGGATTCCAAACTCCTGCCACTTCAGAAGCTGAGGAGACGGACGTTTCTGCGGCAAACACGCCTGTATTCGGGCCCGTGGTGCGCGACGTTCCCAGCGTCACGAGCAGCCCTGCACTCCGTCCTACTTCGTCTTCAGGTGGCATATCCTCCATGCGGGCGCAGCTGGACAAGCTTGACCTTGGACCACCAAACCCGACGTCCTCGGCCACTGGAGCATCCAGCAGCGTTAGTGTCGCTTCTGAAATGTCTAGCACCAGCGAGAGGACCGAGATGGAGACCTACGATGTCGACATTGTCGAAGATTTCACTAGCTCGCAGGCTGGTGACGGTCAAAGCGGGGACGCTGACGCACGTCTGAGCTCACTTAGTCGCAAGATGACATCCGAGGATTTTCAAAATCTCACCTGCCTTGGCAAGGGATCATATGGCACCGTCCACCTGGTGAAGCACAAGGCGACCGGACGTTTGTTTGCTCAGAAACAACTCAAAAAGGCTAGGTTGACTGTTACCAAAAAGTTGGTGCAGCAGACCAAGACGGAGCGCGCCATTCTGGAAAACGTCAACCGACACCCATTTGTGGTCAAGCTCTTTTATGCGTTTCAGGACCACGAGAAGCTCTACTTGATCCTAGAATACGCCCAGGGCGGCGAGCTGTTCCACCACTTGGCCATGGAGCGCATGTTCACCGAGGAAGTCGCCGCATTTTACATGGCGGAAATGATTCTCGCGCTCGACCACTTGCATCGTGACGTCGGCGTTGTTTATCGGGATCTGAAGCCTGAAAATTGCCTCTTGGACGCCGAGGGCCACTTGCTGTTGACTGACTTTGGCCTTTCCAAGGTCGCCGTTGATGAGAATGACAAGTGCAACTCCATGTTGGGCACTGCGGAGTACATGGCGCCCGAAGTCATCCAGGGCAAGGAGTACAGTTTTGCGGTGGACTGGTGGGCCCTCGGAGCTCTGGGCTGTGACCTTCTCACTGGTTCTCCACCCTTTACCGCAAACAATTACACCAAAACGCAGGAGAAGATAGTCAAGCAAAAGCTTCAACTGCCGTACTTCCTGAGCCCGGACGCAAAGGACCTCTTGACTCGCCTCCTTCGCAAGGAGCCGAGCAAGCGCCTCGGCTCCAACATGCCAAAGGACTTTCAGACAATCAAGAGTCACCGCTTCTTCCGCCGGACTGATTGGAAGAAGCTGGAGAAGCGTGAGCTGGACCCGCCGATCAAGCCGCTCATTACGGACCCTGAGCTCGCAGAGAACTTTTCGACAGAATTCACCGACCTTCCTCTGAGCCCGGTGGCTTCGTTCAAAGACAGCTCATGCTTTGAGAATGGCTCGGCCGAAGCAAAGCCTAATCCGTTTGGTGGATTTAGCTTTGTTGCCAGCTCAAGTCTGCTCGAAACTGGTGGATGGGCATTTTGACTCTTTATGGAAATCTTCACGGCGGTGATGATGGGGAGCGGCGAGGACGAGTTGGGAGGCAGGTGGAGGTTCGACCACTCATCTTTCCCAATCAGATTTTTCGGTCTCCTGTCAATAGAGGCACTAGAATGCATACTCGTCAATAAATACTCTCTCCCTTGAAACCAAGTGCCCAATCCAGAGACGGTCGAAAGAGGCTCTTTGGATGCGGGAGGACCTGAAGCCTGCTCTGGGTGGAAATGCGCCGCGCGGAAAAGATTCGGGTAAATTCCAGGTTGTCTTCGGTTGTCTGGGGCGCGCGCCATCCCGTCCCAGGTCTCGTCGCGAACCATTACTCGTCAACCGCGCAGCTCTACAAGCTTCAAATTCGGCACCGCACCCTCACCGTTCTTCTTCATCCACCAACCGACTCCCACCTCGGTCTCTGCTGCCCTACAATTCAGATGTCTTCTGGCTCGCCAACGGGCAATCGAAGCCCAGGGCGGGGCCGGTCCCGCACCCGTTCGCCGTCACCAGCCCACTCACGCTCGCCGCGTCGCTCCGTGTCACCTCGCTCCATGTCGCGCTCTCGCTCAAGGACGCCAAGTCGCTCACCTACACCGCGCAGCGATCGCTTTAGCAGGCGCAATGGCCGGGGTAGAAGCTACAGCAGGAGTCCTTCAAGAAGCGTTACACCGGACCGTAGCTCGAGGCGCAACAGGAGGCGAAGCTACAGCCGTAGTGCTAGTCGCGGGAGCGCAACACCACCGAGGAGCTCAAAGGTAAGTCGCGACTCTCGCGCAATGCCCAGCTGATGGTCAAACTCTTAACACGGCGCAGATCGTGGTCGAGAAACTCACCAAGAATGTGAACGAAGAACACTTGCGCGAGATATTCAGCAAGTATGGGCACATCCAAGACTTGGACATGCCCATCAACCGCTCATGTATGACAATCCACACCGGTTGGGAGCATTCACTGACTGTTTGGTAGTCATGACCAACCGTGGCACAGCCTACATCATGTTTGACACTACAGAGTCGGCTGAATCTGCCATTGCCCACATGCACGAAGCACAACTCGACGGCGCCGTGATCAACGTCTCAATTGTCTTGCCGCGACGCCGCTTCTCACGCTCTCCTCCGCCCTCGCGCCGACCGCCTCCTCCCCCAATGTTCAACGATCGCCCGCAAGACCGCTACAATGACCGTTTTAATGATCACCCGCGCAACTATGGCCCTCCACCTTCTCGCGGTGGCTGGCGTGGAGGTCCGCCGCCGCCTTCATATCAGTCCAACTCGCGCTTCCGCTCCCCCCCGCCATATCGCCGAGCGCGCTCACCCTTGCCCCCACCGTCGCGAGGCTACGGCGGCCCATCATCAGGTCCGCGCGGCAGAGGAAGCGTTGGCGGACCTCACGGCGAGTACAGCTACCGTCCGCGCTCGTACTCGCGCTCGCGGTCCCGTTCGCGCTCGCCGCGCCGCAGTCGCTCCCGGAGCTATTCGTCGCGTTCGCCTTCGCGCACACCACCCACATCGTCTAGAAGAGGCCGCGGTGGTGGTGGTGGCGGCGGCGGCGGCGGCGGCGGCGGCGGCGGTGGTGCTGGAAGCTTCAGGGGAAGCCCCGGTCCCGGCTATCCGCCGCCTTCAAGGGGCAGCGGTGGTGGAGGAAGTGCGAGGAGGCGCCGTAGCCCGAGTTACAGTAGCTACAGCAGCAACAGCAGAAGCCGGAGCAGGAGCCCGAGAGGAAGAGGGAGGAGATAGATGGACATTGAAACAGGGAGGCCCGAGAATCTGACAAGAAGTGGATGTGGCGGCATGGAGAGTTACTCGGCGAATCGGGCTGCGAATTGCCAAAGAGAAACTACCTAAGCTGGACCGTTGGCTATTACCCCCCGTGACCGTCAAAGGGGAAAAAGCAGTTGCAGCCGGAAATTACTACAACACTCTGAACCAACTTGAGGGGGCAGGACAAGTGGACTTGTTTTCAAAAATGGGGGATAGGGCATTGGTGGTAGAATAGTTGGTGGTGCAGCCGAAACACCAAAACAACGCAATCAGAAGAATTTCTCAGCGTGTGACGGACATATTAGATCAGCTAACCACTTGCTAGGGACGTGGGTGTTTTGTTCAGGTGGCAAAATGGCTGGTTTCTGTGAGCGACGTATACATGTAGACACAGTAAAGTGCGGAGTACGGGCTTCTCATCGTCTACAACATATTTGTATATCAAAGCTATAGGCGATGGTAAACCAGACTTCGCCCACTTTGTTTTGTTCTTCTCACCAGTACCTCTACATTTAGTGATGCAAAACAAGCTAAGGAGAGATAGTACCTAGTTTTACTGTTGCCGCACTTAGGGAGCATCCATTCATGGCGACAGCTGCGCCCAGGCAGCATTTATTCACGTCTACATTACCACGCTCGCCGCCTTAGACACACTACTGTCTACTTCCATGGCTGTGCCTAAGGAACATTCACTGAATACTATTCTTGCGGCTAGGGAGTATTTACTTACTGCTCTACATACATCCAGGGAGCATTCACCCGCCAGTACAGCTAAATTTAGGGCATGTGTTATACATCACCACCCGCTGTGGCATTCACATCAAGGGTAATGCAATCATTGTAAAAAAAAAAAAAAAAAAGAGGGAGGGTATTTCATTGACTGACGGCTGTTCGTTG
Source organism: Phyllosticta citriasiana (assembly GCF_038021145.1). Taxonomy (NCBI): domain Eukaryota; kingdom Fungi; phylum Ascomycota; class Dothideomycetes; order Botryosphaeriales; family Phyllostictaceae; genus Phyllosticta; species Phyllosticta citriasiana. The sequence continues at coordinate 889,106 of NW_027117292.1, forward strand.
ATTTGTTCCAATCCAACCGCTTTGAAAGACCCCAATGTCTCTACCGAATCTATTTGACATGGAGAATAATGCAAAGTGAACTTTCCATCCGAAGTCAAAGCTTTTGGGTTCTGACCAAGACCACCAGTCTACCATTTACGCTTGAGCTCGGCTCAGATTGCGCAGGAGTCGCAACTCCAAAAGTGACCATCTTTATCCATACTTATGTTGTAAGTGGGTCAAGCAGGGTGGTCTGCAATGCAATGCAATGCAATGCAATGCAATGTAAGTCCCTAGTTGCATAGATTGCACACAGCAATGAGCAGTGGCTAATCACATTGCGTAATTAGAGACTTACATTTTTTTTTTCACATTGCTTTTATAGATAGTACAAAACCCCTTAGGACTAAGGACGCAGCACGTGCGCGCCTGAAAACCATTCAAAAGTTTAAACAAAAACGCGACCAAAACGGGTACAAAAACAAGACTTTAAATGTTCAATGCAATGCAATGTAATATGGTCTATTACATAGATTGCATTGTAGAAGTATTAGGCCCTGTACAGATTGAATTGCATCGCCTTTCATTCCGCAATGCTACAGTGCAATCATTACAGTCACATTTAAACGCAGATCCCTTTGGGATCAACAGACAATGGTCTAGACTGACTGGACATGTAAGTAGGCACGCGCGGCTCTGATTCACTGTCTCCCTCTTGTTGTGTGCAGTCCCTTGGTTGCCTACATCTAGCTATCTAGGTAAATGTCTCTTCTCTGTTAGCCCTGGCATAGTGGGTGCAGAAAGAAATAAGACATCCCCTACCAAGGGAGCGGTCGTCCGCGGTCACAGCCGCGTCTAAGGAGCAGTCGTCCGCGGTTGCAGACACGCCTTAGGGTGTAATTTTCTGCTACTATGGCCACACCTACGGAGCAGTCGTCCGCGGTTGCAGACACGCCTGAGGGAGCAATCTTCTGCTACTGTGGCCACACCTAAGGAGCAGACGTCCACCGCTGGAGCCGCGTCTAAGGAGCACTCGTCCGCGGTCATAGTCACGTCTAAGGAGCTGTCATTCATCATAACACTCCTACATCCAGGCAGACATTGCCCGCTGACAGATTAACGGCTCAGGAGCATTCCCCCACTGCTATACTCGCGCCTTGGGAGCATTCGTCTACCAGTGCAACTAGACCAAGGGGTTATTGCATGTTTGCACAACGACAGCCACCGTAGCGTCTATGTCAAGGCAGGTATCAAAAAAAGAGGGTATTTGATTCATGATCGTGATATCCCATGTCCCATCTTCAGGACCTTCGTGAAAGCCATGTCTTATACCTTTACCAAATCTACGACCCCTGAACCCGGTATCCATCGCTCAGTCAGTCAATCCTCAAGATTCCCCCAATTCGTCCAACGCTGTGCCCGTCTAGTAGAACCATTCACCTCAAGCCTTGTTTTCAACCCTCTCAATCCTCTGCTCCACAGGCTTCTCGTTGTCGTAGAAGCCCTCCTCGACATCCTTGACGGGCTCAACGGCAGCGCCAGCCACCTTGGCCTCCTCAAATTTCCTGCCGCGCTTCTCGGGGCCAAACGCCGCCGTGACGGCGATGCCGAGGGCGATGATGGCCGTCGCGACGCCCATGACGGGGCCGTACGCCGGGACGCGGTCGCCGTTGTCGAGAGTGACGAATGTCTTTTCGGCAATGGCGTTGACGATTTGCGCGCTTGGGGATGAAATCATGTTGCCGAGCTGGTACGTGATACCTGTTGAGGGGGACTTGTTAGTGCAGCGCGAGAGAAAGGAAGGAGCATTGGACGTACCAGGGAAACTAGAGCGGAAGGCAGGCGGCGACAGCTCGTTCAGGTGGATGGGAATGACGCCCCAGGCGCCCTGGATGAAGAATTGAATGAAGAAGCCAGTCGCAGAAAGCGCCGACTCGCCCTCCGGCAGGATCCACGCTGGAATCAGGCAGGCGCTGAGCAGAGCAGAAACAATGATGGCACGACGACGCCCGAACCATTGCGATACGTATCCAATCGTGGTACCGCCGGCACAAGCGCCGACTTTCATGAGAATACTGGCGCGGCTTGCCTGCGCGTTATTCATCTCCTTTTGCGTCAGCATGAAGGTCGTGTAGCTGTCCTGGCTCGTGTGGCTGTAGTAGTTGAACCATGTCATCAGAATGATGCAGTACAGGCACATCTTCCACTCCTTGGCCAGCATGTTCTTGGCCTCTTGCCAGAAGGCCGATGGGGCGTGGGCGCTCTTTCCGCCAGCGGCCTTACGCGCTTCTTTTGCTTCGCGGAACTGCTTCGACTCGGGGAAGACGATGCGAATCAGGCCAACGCCGATGGAAAGGCCTGCGGCGATCCAGAAGACAATCTTCCAAGTGTTGGTTTCGCCGCCCACTCCGAGGTTGGCGCATGCAGCGAAGACGTAGCCAGCCGAGTATCCTGATTGCATCTACGTTCGTTAGGAGATCACTCATCACTCCGGGAACAGTCGCGACTTACAATTCCACTCATGATACCGCGGGCGTTGACACTGGAACAAGTCAGCTTCGTCTCACAACGGGAGCATTCGACCTCCACGGCACTCGATGCTTGTTGGATTAGAACTCACGGGCAGTTTTCCAGAGCCATTGCTACAGCATTGCCGTATACGCCGCCCATGAACAGACCAAACAGACTGCGCACTGCAAGGAACTGCTGGAACGTCGTACTGTAGATTGTGGCAATCTGAAGCACACCCAGCACAATCATGTTGAAAACCATGGGCCACTTACGGCCGAACTTATCCCCGGCCAGGCCGAAAAAGGCAGCCCCAACTGACCGCAACAACAGCGTGAGCGTGATGGCGGTCGTGATATTGGTCTTCGACTGATCATAATAATCGGCCAGCTTTGTCGTTTGAATAGAAAGCGCATGAAAATCAAACGCGTCCGCCGTCCAAGCAGCCCATCCGACTATGAAAAAAACCCAGTCGCGAAGGCTGAGCTGGGCGAACAAGCTGAAGGGGTTTGGCAGCGGCTCAGGGGCTTGCCATTCGGTGCGCTCCTCGCCGTATTCGTTGGTAATGGTAACTCTTTGCTTCCACTTGAAGAGGTCGCCGAAGGATTGCTTGGCCACAGCAAAAACGCCAGTGGCTATTGGCTCGGCTGGCTCGTTTTGTGACATGTCGGCGGCGAAACTGAGGGGAGGACTTGACTGAGGAGAAGAATTGATCTTGAATGTCAACTAGAGTCGCAGAAAGTGCTAGACTCTTTCGTTTTATAGGTACTACGTCCCGCTCGTTGCATCATATCAATGTATGTAGGCCCAGCGAGGTTGCGCGGAGTTGCTGGCCCTGAGCATGGTTGGGGTGGGACTCCGTCCGGCATGCCATTTTCGCACAAGGCCAAGAAAGCCAAGGTGTCATGCTCCGGGCTTGCTTGTGCACTTATCAGGAGTGCCAAGTTGTGGATCTGAGGTATCGCGGCGCGAATAAGCCAGTGAGGAGGGGCTGCTCTACTAAGGTCGTAGCCGCGCTGTTCAGGTGGTTTGACCAGGGTCTCTTTGAAGGGTAAGCAATGTGATTTCTCAGATTCAGCAGTATTACCTGCCTTTCCTGAATATTTCATTACCACACAGCATGAAATATGGCGCCGACCATAGAGGAGTTCAACATATTTGCCCGTCCTGAGCCGTGTCGCAGTGGCCCAGTTGGGGCCAATTAGTCACGATCACCAGGCTGGTCGTACGACATTAAGCCTCGTGATACAGGCAAAGGCAGCCCGTGGGTGATGGAGTCTGACCATAGGAAGTCGAAAAACTGTGGGTCTCGGCGGTTTACCCCAGATCCGGGGATTTGGCTTCCCCGGATTTGCTATGCACGCGTAGTGACCCACTCCGCCTGATCCCATGCACGTCCAGATTCGTAAGGCTCACCCCAGCCAAACATTTCCAAGGACTTGTGAGAATGCGCGTCTGCTTTCCTCGCGTGCTCGGTCGATACCGTACTCGTCCGCTTGCAGTAGTTTGAACCGACTTTCGAAAATTCCCGCGTGAGAACCGCAGTCTGACCCGTGGTATTTTTCTCCACGACGAAGACTGCGATAGTTCCCCCAACTTTGCCAAGCTCCAGCGGACACGCCATCGGCCAGACCGACCACCTTGGCAGCGGGGCGGATGATGGATGCTCTCGTTTCGAGGTCAGAGTCCACGGCCCGACTTGTGTGAAGAAAATCTGGCTCGGAAAGCCGGGCGGTTGTCCGACGAGTCTTTGAGGCCTTTGTCGAAGCTTCGCGCGGCAGAAGCTTGTCCAAAAAGCTGTCCCATATACCGTGCGACGACATCCACATCAAAGAAGAGTCCCAAGACATGTAAAAGAAGTCGACAATGTGGAAAACTGCTCGCGGTGGCCACTGTACATGCTGACGGCGTTGGCTGACTCCCGGTCTCATTCTGGCGACACGACCGTCCCCCGCCTACGTGGCTGATGCGGACGAATCCTTCACAGTACAACACGCCATTTCCACCAGCTGGCCAAACATGGGTAACAGCATGCGGGGAACCACCCTAATCTTTCCGAGTACAGAGCGGCGCGATGCTTGGCATACGCGAGGGCGCCTGATGTCGTGTGGAACGAGGCTGTCGTCGTTTGGCAGCCGATGTATACGGAGTTGACGATTTTGTAAGACCACAAGGAACATTCCGAAAGCTGCCGACTCGGCCTGATTGTGGCTTTTCCTCTCCGCGTCAAACTCGTGGGGATTATAATTTCGCCTCCACCATGTCTCCGAAGGTCGAATCATACGACGAAGGTTGGAAAAGGCTGTAGTCGAGCGGTATTTTCTGTAAAGCCCAAGACGAAACAACACGAGGACGAAGTCGGGACAAGACGCAAGCAAGCCGTGCTCAAGCGGTACAATTTCCGAATCCAGCGAACTTGTGCGCTTGTTCTCGAAGAGGCAAAACGATTGAGGGGACGGGTCGAGGTTGGAGAGATGGATTGGAGTGCGGTCTTACGGCGGTCGGAGAGAACCAGAGCTGAAGATTTGTAAACGGCAGCGTTGTCGAATCTGCAAGTGAACAGAACTGTTGGCGTTGAGCCGACACTCGATGGATTTCTGCATTCCTGGTTGATTACATCAAAAAGCGAACAATCTCCGCGGACAAAACGAGAATGCTAAATGGCAAAAATGCTTCCACTGAGATTTGAACTCAGGACCTCGGCATCACCGACATCTGTCGATACTAGTGCCGCGCTCTACCAACTGAGCCATAGAAGCTGGTGGGATGTTTTCAAATTCTAAAGAGCTACATGACCTTTGCAAGATATATATACCAAATTTCAAGATTCACGGTCAAACACCGTTTCAGGTAAGTAGAGCTCGACAAGGGGCGAGAGAAAAGGGCCAAGAGAAGATGAGACAGGGCTATCTTCATGGTCATTGGCCATGTTGTAGCGCCGTGTTTGAAGTTGTTCCAAGAATAGGTGGCTGACGACGCGAAATTTTGGAGCAACAGAAAACGAGAAGTCAAAAACGAAAGCTCAAGCCAGGCGAATCCATCAGTTGTAAAAGAATCCACCCAACCAGGAGAGATGGTCGAAGAAAGGTCAGGAGTGCAACTCGAGAAGCTGGTGCGATAAGCGGGGTGAGCAGGAGTTGACGAGAATGCCATCACCACGTTCCGAGGCGGTGCAAGACGCTGTGGCGCAGACAGAAATGTGGGGAAAGAGGAGACCAAAAGTCGCACGGATCTTGGCGGCTTGGATAGAAGGTGGCCAGGCCGTAGATTTGAAAGCAAGAGAAGAGTCTCGAGCATCCGATGTTGCTGGAGGAAACGGGATGAGCCCTGGAAACACCTACCTGTCCACGGAAACTGCTATCAAAGTGTCTCGATCATGTTTCGACAGCCTGTGCGAAGAGCCGAGGCTTTAAAGGAGGTGCCAAGTGCTGAGCAGACGAGAGAAGGAGGAAAATCGCGTCGAAGGATGCGCTGTCGCTGTGAGTTGACAATCCAGAAGCAGTGGCGCGTGTGCCGATCCGGAATCCAAGGGAAACGGCACGGACGGGTCTTGAAGAAGAGGTCGTGAATATCGAAAGTTGATGAGAGGCGGGAGACCGAGAGGAAGATGATGAGAGGGTGAAGCATGTGTCGTCGTGAAAGCAGCACGGCATGGAGGAGTTTTCTCTTTGGCATCTTCGCCAGGAAGGAAGTCTCCGGGCAAGTCCCAGCCGCAGGGATGACGCAGCCTCGACGCACGGCCCGAGCCGGTCCTACCTACATGTACCTTAGCCCGACTGTCAGCCCTATGTAACAGCTCCTCCGCGCCGCTCCATCGCCGTCCTCGCTCCGCTTCGATTCCTCACTCCTCAACTCCTCCTCGGAACAGCCATGCCCAACTTTCTCTCTGCCGCCGGCAATCTCGTCCAAGGCGCATTATCGCTGGCCAAGGGCGAACGCTCCTTCAAGGCAACCTTTGCTCCAATCCAAGGAGCTCCGCTTCCTCGCACCGGACACAGTGTCAGCGTAATAAAAGGGCGCGCATACGTCTTTGGCGGCGAGGATGCCGACGGCCTTATTGTCGACAATTATATGCACGTCATCATCTTACCCTCTTCGGGAGTCCAGGAAGCAGACTACTATTCGATCAAGGCAAAACCTGCTGCAGCAGACGGCCCAGTCCCCGCACCGCGCAAGGGACACAGCGCGTCGGTAGTGGGCGACGACATTTTCATTTACGGGGGTGTCTTGTCAGAAGACTACGAGCAGGAAGCTGAAGGGGTTGTCTGGGTCTTCAGTCCGTTCCGGTCGACCTGGACCGCGCTGCACCCAAGCAATGCAGCTCTACCTACGCCAGCCCCACGATCTCACCACGCATTCACAGCGACAGAAGAACCAAGACCAAAGGAATCGACACCACGCCAACAGCCAAATCTCCCCCAGCAGCCGCCCGACCCTTCGCTCCACGTTCCCGAACCCCCGGCCCCTGGCTCCTGGGGCACTCTCTTCATATCATGCGGCGCAACCACGAACCCGGTAGCCAGCGGCGCACCCATTCACGATCTATGGACGTTTGACATTCGCACGCGGACATGGACCTCGCTTGCCGCACCGCCGGGCCCAGCACGCATCGGCGCCGCAATGGCAATGGTTGGAACACGGATCTATTTGATAGGAGGATCAAACGGACCAGCCGCAACGCCCGACACCAGCGGCGGCGGCAACGTTGTGCCATCAGAGCTATGCACCCTAGACGTGAGCGGGCTGTGGAAGTTTGCCGAAGCAGGCGGGCCACCAGCACGGACACAGAACTCACACTGGGAGATACTGCCGCACGAGCAAGGCGAGGGGCCAGACGGCAACCGGACTGGCGCATCGCTCATCGAGTACGCGACGGGCCACGGGCGACACTACCTGCTGCTGGTGGGCGGCGGCAAAGACCAAGACGCGGTAACGACGGCCGAGCGCGAGCTGCGCGGCCTCGAGGAGCCGCCCGCCTACTGGGACGACATGTGGGTGTACCAGCTGCCGGCGACTGCGGGCAGCGGCGCTGGCCTCAAGGACGCCACGCGCCGCCAGACGCAGCTCGAGACGCGCGAGGGCCTCTGGGCCGAGGTCCTGTACCAGTACGTCAACGAGGCCGGCGACGTGGTCAGGGAGCGTCCGCTGTCGCTGTCGGGAACCGGCGCCAAGGGCATGGGCAGCCGGATGGGCTTTGCGGCTGCCAGGGGCACCGAGGTCGAGGGCGCGAGCGTCATTGTTTGGGGCGGCGTTGACGAGCTGGGCAAGGCATTTGATGATGGATGGATGATTGCTGTGAGCAGGTAGGCGAGCGTTTGGAGTCTCAGGGGGCGTCATTGTCGCCAACCTGACCTCGCTCGGGAAGGTACATAGGTCAGCAGGGGAGTGGAGGAATCATTCCTTCACGGTGGAAATGACGCTTCTTGCACTGTACTGCACATATTCCATACCACCCATTCTCGGCCTATACTGCACTGCACATGGCCTCGCGCATGACGATGTACGGCCTCGAAGCGTTATGGCATCTCCTGAATATCTCTTTCATTCTCAGCATTCAAGTGAGCAATACACAGCAGTTGATTGCAAACATCCTTCTGCGTCAAACGCGCGTTCATATATACGCACAACCTCATGCGCGTGCTTACGCAGCGAGAGGCACAACGCCGCATGATGTGACGAATGCAGGTAGGTTACTACCGGTACATGCATTGGTGCAGACAACAAGGTACATGTACCTACCCACCATGCGACAGCACCGTGCATGTTAAAAAATGACACGCCCTGAGTCTAGCCTGGCTGCCTTTCGAACAACTGCTCCTTAGGCGCGGCTGCGGCGGTAAATGAATGCTCCCTGGCGTCGTCACCTGTAGTAGTAGTAGAGCAATGAGATGTTCCCAGCAAGATACAGCGTCGCGTGTCTTTTGGCACCTGCTTTGATACTGTGGATGGACAGATGGATGGATGGATGGATGGATGGATGGATGGATGGATGGATGGATGGATGGATGGATGGATGGGTATGGGGACTTATGATGGTACAAGGTAAGGTAGGTAGGTAGGTAGGTAGGTAGGTATGTACCTTGATGTCCCTGTCCATGTGTCAAGTGTCCAAATTACATCACATCCACTTACCCCTGCTGCCCTATGTACCTACCTACCACCACCAGACCACCACCACCAGACCACCACCACCACCATGACCACGACCATGCATGGCCACGAAAACAGCAACATCTGCCTACTCCGACCCATCCACCTAGAGATACCGCGCAAGCGCTTCAGCAGCCCGCGACTGACGGACTGACATACTAAGCACGGCACCACGTGCAAAGTCAGCGACATTGGGAGTCAGAGTTGGACGACATGATCCACAGAGGCTGCCGGAAGAGGCGAGACGTCCCTACATACATACCTTACCCAGGGAGCAGTCATCCGGCATCACAGCCCCGCCTCGCCTTGGGAGCAGTCGTCCGCGGCCACAACTGAGGTGCGCTTGGCGAGCTGGCCGTTGTCCATATGGGAGAACCAAGACCAGACACCTACGTACCACTACTGTATATGGCGCCATGGCACGTGGAGTGAGGTGCTCGCCGTCCTGCGTCACACGAGCAGTGGCAGGTACAGATTACCTTGGCCGCCCACTCATTCAACGGCAAAGCAAGCCGCCGGTCATATAAGAGGTCTGAGGAACCGATCCGATCCGGCTACATGATATCCCTCACACTTTACCCACGACGTCCGCGAAATGGCCAAAGCGAATGACTGATTTTCACGACTTCTTCATTCCGATTCCGTTTCGAATCGCTACGTTACGCTGCTTTACCCAGTAAACCAAAGAGCAAATTAGACAGGCGAAAAGACGGCTAGACGGATAGGACAATTTAGGCGCCGACTCGAGAGAAAAAGACATTACGCTTCAAGACGCAAGCAAGTAAAGAAAAGAAAAAGAAGCAGCACTTTCAACGACAGTCCACGCTCTTACCCTCCTCGCACGGAACAATTTCTTAGACGCTCGAACGACTATTATGACGGAAGGCAGGGCAATTTGATCGCAAGACGAAGAGACGACAATGAAGCGAGTAGCGCCACGCTCAACGCTCCCACGCGAGAAAAAAGGAAGAGACTTCATGAGAGGAGAAGAGAAGAGAGAAGAAGAAAAATTCAGTCTGTCTACCGCTCCAAGCAATCGACCAACAGCAACAACAGTCATCGCTCAAGAGAAGCAAGCAAGCAGAAGCATGCCACCATGCCATGCCATCCCTACGCTGTCCGAGAAGAAGTAGAAGAAGAGTAATGCAGGAAAAAGGAAAGGCGACCAGAAAATCCAGAAGAGAGTAGCCCCTCTAAACGCCTTGCGAAAAAAGCGAAATCCCAGGAAAGCCCAGACGCCTTGCAGAAAAGTAAAGACCAACACGGAAGAAACCAAACAGACCAACGCCTTCTATGCCGTTCCCTTCCTCGTCATGACCAGAAACCAGAGACGACGACCCAACGCGCGAACCGTGTGCGTGTGTACAACTGGAGACAAGAGCAAAGAACAGACAAGACAAAGAAGCGGTCGTAAAGTGTCGTAAAACCCAAAGCCCAAATCCCAGACGTAAGATATGTCATGATGAAAAGTCTTACGCTCCCATTTGTCTTTTTTTGCGTCGATCAATTTCGAAAAACAAAGTCATTTTGTCGTATTCCACCTCTTCTCTTCTTTCGTACATCTTCATAAGTCTTCCTTATCAAGCATGAAAGGGCAGAAAGACATTCTACACCTCTTCCTCTTCCTCGACGGTAATGTGCACGACTTCGTGCTTGAATTCGTCCTCGGGCTTGGACATGAGGCGGCAGCTGGCAGCCGGGCCAACGCGCGTCTGGCGCTTGTTCTCGCGCTTGAAGAGTGGGACCTGCACGGCGCCAATGAGAGCGACAAGGGCGCTGAACCACCAGGGAAGCGCAGTGAAGTTGGAGTGGGCGCCGAGGCCGTAGAGCCAGCCGCCAATGGGAGACGACAGGGTGCGGCAGGCGGCGCCGGTGCTGGCAGCAAGACCGTTGATCTTGCCGAGCATGGTAGGCGAAGGCGACGCCTCCTTGATCAGGATGAGGAGAAGAGGATAGGCGACGATGGAGAAGAAATTACGGACGATTAAGCAGGCATAAATGGCGGGATAGAGCCAGTTGGATGGCATGAGAATGAGGTATGGGACGATGAAGTAAGCAAGGGGGTGGCCGACGGTGACGAGGATGAAGAGGCGCCACACGCCCATCCACGAAGCCATGAGGGGGAAGACGACGGCCTGGATGAAGAGGGCAATGACGCCGTTGACGGAGAGGATGGCGCCGACTTGCTGAATCGTCATGCCGAGACCGCCGGCGAGGGGAAGAGAAGACAGGGCAGCGACGTCCTCGTGGGCACGCTTGTCTTGCAGGAAAATGGGCAGCAGAGTGTCGTACGTCATGCTATGGTAGGTAAAGAGACCGAGTGCAATCACAAGCATCACCACGCTTCTAGTAAAGACGGTGGTTGGCTTGACTTCAGGGGAGCCTTGTACACATTGTCCGTCGGCCTTGACGGTCCAGTTTTGCTCTTGCTGCACGTCAACTTGGTCAAAAGTGCCGTAGGACTCGGTGGCAAGGTTAGCGGCAGCATGCGCAGTCGCACCAGCAGTGGGCATAAGCGGAGTCTCAGCCGACGTCTGCTGCAAATCCTGAGGGCTGCTCCAGGGCTGCATGTCTGGGTGAGTTTCCTCGAGGAAGAGCCACCCGGCAACAATGGATCCAACCAGCATCAAAGTGCAAATGAGGTTTGGAAGAAGGTAAGGAAAGGTGTCAAAGACGGAGCCCTCGGGGAAAACGGCAGGGTAATTTTTACACGGTTCAGCAAAGTACCCGCCAATGGAGGCTGTTTCAGTCAGCATCAAGAAGAGGAGGTGATGATTCAAGCGCCGTCAGTCTGCAAGAGCTAGGGAAGATACTTACGACCAACGATGGTTCCGACGGACCACACAAATGGCATGACGGCGTAGGCTTTGGCTTGAAGATGTTAGTGAGGGTTGAGAAATGGGGCGCAGGTCAACATACGTTCGTGTTCTGGCTTGTGGACTAGCTCGCCAACCATGGTCTGGATGACGCCAATGTTGCCGTTGAGGATGCCACCGAGGACCCTACCCAGCAAGGCGACCCAAAAGTTTTGAGCAAAGCCAACGACCAGAAGCGAAAGAAGAGTGCCGGCGCAGCCGAGCAGGAGGACGGGCTTGCGGCCGATGCGGTCGCTCAGTCCGCCCCAGTACATGCCGCTGAGGGCCTCGGCGAGGGCAAAGGCCGAGATGAGAATGCCCGAGTAGAGAGCAGCATTGTTCTCGTCGGTGACATGGTAGTGAAGAACGAGCTTCCAGGCATAGGGAAAGATGGAAGTGAGGGCAATAGGCTCTGCGACTCTGACGAGGGCTGGGGATCGAGTGAGCGAAGAGGAGGCGACAGACAGAAGGAGAGGAGAGACGTACCGAGAACGAACAGTTGGCTCGTGGGAAATTTGGAGGGATCGCGAGGATATCTTCTCTGCTGGGTAAGAAACATGTCTCTCCAAAAACCTGTTGCTCTTACGATCGTGTCAAGACGCAACGGAACTCTGCAGCAGGGATGTGGCTGGTGAAGAGAAGGCTTTGGCTTGACGGGGGGGGACACTCTTTTGCAGACGAGCGAGCACTGGACGCAGTCGAGCAGACGTGGGAGTGAGCGCCGAGAGCAAAGCAGAGGGAGGGAGTGGGGAGGAGAAGCGCGAGAATTGGCAGTGCGGGCAAAGGTTTTATTGTTTCCATCCGGCGGCGCGGCCACGGCACATGCTTGCTTGCTTGGTCTGTGCGGGTGATGCTTTCCCACTCGGGCAACCCACTTGCATCGGCAGAAGATTCACGAAAGCCCGCCGCGCATCGTCCCGAACCACGGCCCAAGCGATGGCTCTGCTGCTCACCGATCGCCAGCGCCGGCGGCATGCGATCGCAGTCAGACCTCATCGTCTTCGCTCCCACCGTCGACAGACTGCGACGCTTTCATGTTGCTGGACGTCGTCGCAGCGCGAGTCAACAACCAAGTCCCGGGTGCCAGGGCAGGTGATCGGCCGCTAGGTAGCGTCGTCCCGGCTGCGTCTTTGTGAGAGCCGTGATAGGCCAATTCGTCTGTGCACGGCAGAGCCGCCACGGGCGCCATGATCCGGTCGAGACGACGTCCATCCGTCCAACAACGCCTGTTACATGCAGCTGTGCGCCGTTGCTCGGAAAACTCGCCATGGCGCCCACTTGGTCCAATTCGGAAAGAAAAAAAAAAAAAAAAAACACCTGTCAGCTATACTTCAAGGGTCCAAGCTACGACCTGTCATCCACGGTACCAGTCGTCGACCTTGACACACGCTTCTCCATCCCATGACCCTTCGTATCTGCTCCCGACATCGTCCTCCACCACTCTAGGCCCTTCGGTCGCATCAGCTCTCTCGTGTCATCTCCCATTCATTGCCGCTGCTTTATGTTACCAGAAAATCGCTCACTTGTTGCTGTGCGACTGCCGACATAGTCTGGCCCCGAAGGATCACCGTCTCCCATGTCGCCTCTCCTTCGTGCGTGGCACCCGCTTCAATTCCTCTGGCCTCGTCCTCCCGCCGCCAGCCTGGCCCACTACACCTACGCGCTAGGCTAGTCGACTCCTAATCACTGCGCGTGGCGTGTTTAATCAAAATAGGGCTCGGTACCTCGCCTCGGAGTTGCACCACCTAGGAACGTGCATGTGTTTCGCCTGATCCAACATGCGCACCTTTTTCCAACGTCGCCTGTCGTCTTTCCCTCTCGTCACCACGCCAGCTCCTGCCGTGATGTGCGACTCGCTCGCTCCAACTGAGCAAATCGCTTCTTCCTCGCTCAGTTTTCCCATTCTCATTTCGCCAACCAGTTAAGGAGTCGCCGGCCACATTTCCCTCGCAAGTTCACCCAGATGAAGCCTGCCTTGGTGAGATTGCCCTTGAAGCCATAGGACCAGCCGTGGTACTTGCAGCTGAGGATGCTGGCCTTTCCGGACTGCGTCTCGACGATGGGGTATGCTCGGTGTCGGCAGCATGCAAGGTCGGATCTTGGGATCAGGCATCTTGATGCGAGTTATTTTAAACCTGGGGCTTAATGGTCGCTGCTTTGGATCGGCACTACGAAGCGGTGCCATGGTCTGTCCTCCACGTATCGTAGGTGGGGAGACTTTGTGGTGATAGTGCAGGCGAAGATGGGGGTGGGGTTGCAGCGGGTCAAGGGGTCCGGTCCAAAGCCCCGAGCTGGGCGATAAGGGGCACTGACATAGGTTAACGCTTCTCCAGAAAACACAAAAGCGGGGGATCGAGCTGAGGATAAAAACTCGTCCTCGTCCTCAGCAGGTTTTCCTCGCGCCGCTGCCTTGGTGGTTGAGCATCGGTGCTGCAGCCCTTTGTTGCCCAGGCAGTTGCCGCTCAGAGTGTTGGGTACGAAGCAGACAAGCACCATTGCCACGCGACGCAAGGTGCGCACTGGGAAACATCCTGTCCTTCAGGCAGGCAACAAAATTCGCAAGCTTGAGAATGGATGCGGTTGCTGCAGACGGGATGACCACTGCCGGCACGTGCATGCCACCACAGCCACTCAGGTCAGGTCGGTCCCGTCGGGTCCGGGTACAGTGCCTGCGACGAACGATGACGTCGGCACAGTGTGGCGCAAGCAACAGCGACGCGAGTTGAGTGGAGCGAATCTGGATTGTTCTGTCCAGTCCTTTCCACTTCCAACCTTCGCTTCCCCGTTGCCCCTCAGTGCCCCGAGCTTCCTGCCTTGGGTTGCCTTCCTGCCTACCTTACCTGTACATCACTCGACCAGCCTCCTACATAAACCTGTCCACGCTTCTCCCTCTACCGCTACCAAACGCATTCGTCGCCCCGCAGTCCGCAATCCTTAGCTCCCAAGCCAACCGTCCGCACAAATTCCGCAACCCGCCATGACTTCGGTCCACGTTGAACACATCTCCGCTCAAACGAGCGAAAAGGAGATTCGCGACTTCTTCAGCTTCTGGTGCGCATTGCCCGCCCTTCCCCTCCTCGTCCCAAACAAGCTCTAACCCTGCCTAAAAGCGGCAAGATTTCGCACCTCTCCGTCACGCCTACCGCCGAGGGCACTCAATCTGCGACCGTTACCTTTGAGAAGGAGACGGCTGCCAAGACCGCCCTGCTCCTTGACAACACGCAGCTCGGTCCCGCCCAGGTCAAGGTCTCGTCGTCCAAGAGCATCGACGACCTCGCTGGTGGCAAGGCCGGCGAAGAGTTTCCCAAAGAAGACCCCATTGAGCAAGAGGACAAGCCGCGTGCCCGCATCATTGCCGAGTACTTGGCCCAAGGATACGTCATCAGTGACAGGGCGATCGAAAAGGCCCTTGAGCTAGACCAGAAGCAAGGGTTATCCTCCCGCTTCACCTCGGCTCTAACCAATTTCGATACCAAGTTCAAAGCTAGTGAACGGGCCCAGACTATCGACTCCAAGTATAAAGTCACTGAGAAGGCCAACGCCGGCTGGCGCAGTCTGAACTCGTACTTCGACAGAGCCCTCGGTACACCCACTGGTCAAAAGCTACGCCAATTCTACGAACAAGGCAGCAAGCAAGTCATTGACGTCCACAACGAAGCTCGTCATCTCGCCAACCTCAAGAAATCACCCTCCTCGGGCAACATGAACATGAACATGGAGACCATTCCTGGCACCGACAGGACCAAGTGCGACTGCGGTGCCAATCTCACCACCTGCCCTTGCGCTCCTGGCAAGTGCGCTTGCAACTCTTGCGCAAAGAATCCAGAGGTGTCTGGCATTCACCAAGTTCCCGGCACCGAGAAGACGACTTGCAACTGCAGCGGCTCCACCGAGGCCTGCGGCTGCGCCCCTGGCAAGTGTGCTTGCGGCTCGTGCCCAAAGAACAGCGACGTCTCTGGCGTCGAATCGGTCCCCGGCACCAACAAGACCAAGTGCAACTGCGGTGCCACCCTCTCCAAGTGCGGCTGCGACGCCGGTGCCTGCGCTTGCGAGTCCTGCGCAAAGAACAGCGACGTCTCCGGCTTCGAGCATGTTCCCGGCACCAACAAGACCAAGTGCAATTGCGGTGCCAACTCTTCCGAGTGCCCTTGTGCCGCTGGCCAATGTGCCTGCGCCGATTGCGGCAAGAACGAGGCTCCCGTCTCCTAAATTGGATCCGCTACGAGCCGCTCACAAACGCTACATGGTTGATACCCAGGATGGTGGAGGAAGATTGATTCAAAAGGCTCAGTTTGTGGCAGCGACCGCTATTTGCACGGATTGACGATGAAGGATGAATTTTCTTGCTTTTCGGTTTCTTTTCTCTGCTCGCGAGCCCGCTTTGACAGGCTTTTGTATTGTTATGATGGGATACCAGTAGTTGCTCTCTTCCTTTTCTCTCTCCTCGAGCCTTTCGAGAGCTTTGATACGGCTTTGGTTCTCAAGGGATCTTGTGGGTCAGTGAACGGACTGAATAGAGCAATCGAGGTAGAATCATATCATGGATGTTAAGCACTGTCTCAACTTGCTTTTGCCGTCTACGACATACTGGAGTTGCGTGAAAAGACGTCTTCGAGAACCTTTTCGGCTTACATGCTCAACGAAGCAGCTTCACACATTGCACACTGTGAACCTTCACATGGCGTCCTTCCATGCCGCACCCCCTCCACCATACCACTAGCCAAGCCGCGCTGCACCATCCATCCATCCGCACAAATGTCGCTGCACCACCACCATCTCTATGACCAGCCGTTCGTCGATCGCACCTCACACAGACCGGCGGGATCGCTCGCGACTCATCATCGCCCACCCGCCCGCCACCCATTCAGAGCTGCCTTACCTAGGTACCTTACCCAACGGTCCATGCATCCGACTGACAGACTGGCTAGCTGGCTGGCCAGAAGAAGCAGCGACCGCACAAACAGCGCAAGCAAGGCAAGCGAGGCAAGCAAGTCGAACGCGCGGTTGGTTGAACCGTTCGACCTGGCGATGCGCGTTTTGTGCGGCGGCTACATCCCTGCAGCAGTAGTGCGTGGGTTGGGGGGTTGCCGCCACCACATGCACACCTGGCCAGCCCTACTTCGGCGGCCAGCACATCCTTGTTTCTGGAGGAAGAGCTAGGCTTGTTTGGGTCTGGCGGGCAGGGATGCGATCGCCGCACTTTTCGCGCATCTTCAGTTGACGGGACCGCGCGCGGGAACACACTCACGTGACACAGCGGGGATCTGGCTGGGGAGTGGGTGGTCGGGCGAGAGATGAGGGTTTTGTGGGGTTGGTGGGAGGGTAGGTGGGTGGTTCAATGGGCGTGTTGGGTTGGGTTAGGTCGTAGGCGGGCGGGCGGGCGGGCAGGCAGGCAGGCAGGGAGCGAGCGCTGAGTGCGTGTGGGAGAGAGGACGTGGTCGCGGGGGGGGGGGGGGGGGGGGGGGGGGGGGGGGGGGGGGGGGTGTAAAAGCGGCGAGGGGTATCGGTTTATGTTGTTTGCCTCCCACGAACGAGTGGTTTTGGCGCCCTCTGAATAGACTTATTGATAGATAGACCAGGTACGTTGTTTGATGGTGGTTGGCTTACTGGCTGGTTGGCTGGCTGGATGTCTGCTGACAACTCTCTAAGAGTGACCGAAGCCGCAGATGAATGCTCCCGAATCGCAACCATGGTAGCAGAACAAAGCTTTCCAGGCGGCGTCGCCGCCAACATACAACCTGCCAACACATTCGAAACAGACGATCGCTGCCCTATGGTTACACAGAAATAGTAAGATGGAGTGGTGATAGACTCAGTGGTGGGCGTGCGGTGGCGCGCCTCCGCTCAAGGCTCTGGGAAATGGATGGCGCGATCCGCACCGCGAAGGCCGCGCTCGCCTAGCAGCTCAGGGAGCATATGCAGCCCTCAGATCGCATCTTCGAGCTTTCGAAGCTGCCGGTTAATGACATGGAGCAGCATAGGCGGCTGTTGGCGTTGCTTGAGGAGGAGGAGGAGGAGGAGGAGGAGGAGAAATCGCAGCCTAAGGCGTGGTTTACGCGTGTTGAGAGTGTTGAATGGACGGGTACCGTATGATTAGGAAGGCGCAGGCTGAGAAGGATGAGAGGGAGAAAGAGAGGGATGATTGAGAGCTGATGACGTTCACCTCTAAGGTGCGTGCGGAGCGAGCGTGATCATGGGAATCTTGTAAACTGACACCATGATTGACCTGCAGAGGTTGTGATGAAAGAGCGTTTTGGGTGGCTCGTTCCATCTGTCTAGCTTTTTTGTGTTTTCTCCCAATCAGCTGTGTAGCCGTTTGCTCGCGTCCTCGCTCCTTCTCCTCTCGCTTTGTCCTTCCTATTGCTGCACTGCTCTACCATCACCACGAAATCGCCGTCTGGGCCACCTGATCAACACTGCCGCTTTGCATACCTCGAAGCCCCCCCCCACCCCCCCCCCCCCCCAGTTTCTCCAATGTTGTCGCTTTATGAACTTGCAAATTTTCGAGTGTTGCTCCTCAATAGACTCCAGTTGCAATTCGAGACGGCATGTATTCACCAGTAATTCTGGTCACCAACAGCGTTCTCAAAGATCTCCAGCAAATCCGTCCAGTCGGCAAGAGGCTTATCAGGAATCCTGACCGTACCGTCGTCCTTGTAGAAAGAGCGGACGCGGCGGATGGCACCACCCTTGAGGCGCGACAAGACGTAGAGCAGGCGATCGTTGGCGGTGGGATAGAAGTGGCCGTCGAGCTGCATCTTGAGACGCATGTGCAGCTTGAAATCTTGCCACTCGGTCTTGTCGCTGCAGGGATTGCCACTGAAGGTTGCTGGGTGCGGAGCGCGTTTGCTCTGCTTGTACCACGGTGGGTTTGTGTCGTTGGAGGTTGAGGCGTCCTTGAGCTGCTTTGCGAGGCTGGCGATGGTTGCCTCTGCTGCGTCGAGTATCTTTGCCTCCGCGTCCCTGATCCTCTTGAAACACGCCTCTCGCTCTCTCACCAAGGAGTGTGCGCGTTCCATGGTGTTGTTAATCCTGAAGAAGAGCTTGGTGGCGTTGGTTTTGCTGGCAAGACCTCAGTCGGCGAGCTCAACAGGACTGTTGACAGTGATGCCTTCTTTGACGAGGAAAGGCTTTACTGTCCGCTGGAGAGGCGTGTCGCAATAGTCGGATTCGTTCCGGTGGTCGGAGATATTGGCCAGAGCCTTCTCACCAGGCGTCGACTTGTTCTAGGTCCTCCGTCTTTGGTCGATCCGAGGTGAATGAGGCAAGCTGGTCCGCTGGATCACCCACAGGGCAATGAGCGAAAGAGCTGCACGACTGACTGACTGAGAGAAGAACGCTGCGACAGCCACGGCTAGGGTGCGGCAGGCTGGAACTTGGACGAATTGCTGCTGCGTCAACTTGCGAGCGACAGCACCACCTAGAAGCTTCCCATCTACTCGTCTGTCCGCGCTGTTGCGTCCGACGCAAAAAGAAGATAATGAAAATAGGAAACGCAAAACAGAAAAATCGAGCCAACGCCCTGGAACCCAGTCGATGTGAGCATTGGGGGATTACTTCAGGCTGGTTCTTACTCTAGGAGCCAATCTTACATGTTGTGCCAGGAGGTAAAAAAAAAAAAAAAAGTTTTGTGTTCTACAGTCCTAATTAGCCACCTTTTGTTTCGCTGAAGTTGCTCACGCGGTTGAGGGCATGGTCGAAGCTGGCATTGATTATTTACTCCCTCAATAGTAGGATGACAATGTTTCTTTGACTGCGAGTCTGTTTTAACGATGTGAGGACTGGTCCATCCACCATGAGGTAACTTTGACGCCGATATCATGATCAGTTGCTCTTTGGTCAACCAGTGAGCGATCCGGGGCGCATCAATGACGATTCACCCATTGATCACGTTCCGTATGGTAACCTGGAGCAGTACCGGCACGTAGGGGACGGGAAAATTCCAGATTACTCTTTCTTCAACCTACACGTTAAGAACCATCGCACGCGAACACGCAGAGGTGCAGTCGACGGAAAGAAAACAATCGAGAGGACTAGATAAATTGAGAAACCCACCCAAAACACCAATGTATGCTCGAAACCATCAATGTCCATTTTCATTTTCCCACCCACCAGCTCACATCTCCAGTGTGGCGATCCTGCCTCCCACGTCGCCATCCCTGCCCCACAGACCCTGCGCAAACCCTCTCTCTAATCATGTCCAGATAGCTGCCACGACCGGGCACCGCGTCACCATCTGCACTCTGCTCAAGCCGCCGCATAATCGTTTTGAGCGTGTCAAACTTGCGTGCCTGTACCTGGTACGCCGTCGTCTCAGCGTCGCCGCGGCCACCGACAATATTTGTGAAGCGCGGCGCTGGGCGCAAGAGACAGGGCAATATCGGGTTCCCTGCGCGCAGGATACAGGCAAGACCGTGAGAGGGAAACTCGGAAGGGACAGAGGTGGCAGATGATGCCGTGGTGGACCAGTTGGCTGTTGCGACGGCCTTGACAAAGTCGAGGGCGGCAAGAGCGGTTTCCTTGAGCGCGAGGGTGTCGGCGCATTGTGCGATTTCAGAGGCAAAGCTCGAGTTTTCGTTGGTATAGAGGTAGTAGAGGAGCGGGCAGCGGTGCTCTCGGCCTCAATACGGGCAGGAGAGGTTGCACTCGAGTTGGGAGTGGCAACCGGCACAGGGAACGTGATTTCTTCGAGATATCTGGTCCATGGAAGATCGTGGCAAGAGTGCGTAATGCGTCGGCATTGTGTGGGCGGTTCAGAGGGACCAGTGAAAGAGGGCATGATTCCCAGATTGACTCAGGATTCCGGGAAAATCGTTGCACGAGGTAGCGAGGAGAGGACGTGCAGTCGTGAATGGGGAGACTCTCCATGTGCCCATTGTGTGGTTTTCACGTTCTTCAAGACGTCCATCATGCGGTGGAGAACTCCATTTCTAGTGGCCTCTGCTGTCTCGAAATCGGAAGGATAGGTGGAGGCGTACGTGGCGAGTAATTTGCGGCAGGCCGGTAAAGGTAGGAGACTTCAAACGTTGGGTGAGAACGGGGGTCAATGTAGGTAGCTAAGGGTACGGCCGTGGAGCCCTGTAGACTTGAGATATTCGAGAGCAATGGATTCGTGGTGAGATGCAATCGACTTCGAGGGCTGATTGCAGGACTTGAGCAAGTCTGAGAAGAAGTCCATGAGACTAATGTGCATAAGCACGTCTCCATATAGTCGACGGCATGCAAGGAGATAAAGTCGAGCAGGCCAGTAGACTTGAGACCAAAGCTTCTTCGATGTCAGATGGTGAGAGGGACTAAAGGCAGACCAGCATCAGGGTGCCCTACCTTGGCAACCACGTCATTAGCTTGCTTGCGCTACTGTTTTCCGAGATCTACTCGGGGAGGACTTTGTGAGCGTGGGCCTTCGGGCACCGCATAGGGCAAAGAACAGACTGTAAACGTCCTTGTCTCCAAAGACACGTTTCCACATGAAGCCGGTACCATAGCTCGCAGTGGCCCCAGGGCTCGGCACAGTAGCTGTAGGATCACCATGGCCTCCGGAGTTTGCGTCTGGAGCAGAGTCCATCCCAAGAACATCTGCAGGATCCTTGTCGACCTGGAGGAGCTTGAAACAGATGTGGCCCGCCCTGTCGGCAACTCCAATGTCTTCAGTAGCAAGCCATAGCTGGATAGTCGAGAAACAATGTCTGGGGTGCTGGCAATGAATTCGGCGTGTCTGCTGCTAAAGATGGCTTTTTCCAACAGCGACAAGGCTAGCGTATGAAAGGGGAGAGCCGCGAGGTCGAGACCAGCGGAGAAGTCGACAGGCGGCTGCAGGGATCGAATAGAGTCAAAGTCAAAAGGCTCTATCAGTTTGGTCAAAAGCTGGATTACGGGCGCCGGATCCTGCTGGAGCTGCGGGAGAAGGCGGGCAAGCTGCTGGACCAAAGACTGTATCGTAGCCTGGTCTAATCTGAGCTGGGGCGAAATAAAGGGCAGCAGCGTGTCAAAGAGAGTCGTGTCCAAAGGATGGGATGGATCTTGTTCGACGTCGTCAGATGAGCAGGCAGACGCTCGAGAGCAGCGGAGACAGGGTCCTGAGCCTCAGAGGCCATTTTGTGCGCAGTTCCCAGTGCAAGTGCTGTCGCTCCGCTTGGGAGATTCTTCCTCAGATGTGAGTGAGATGGTGATGGATGAGGAGTGTAGTTTGCGGATTTGGGTCTAGCAGCGGGGCATGCCCGTCCCCCACCAAGGCGTCCGTGCGCGAGCCCTGGCTTTTGGCGCTGCGCGTTCTGTCACAACTTTTTCCAGCTCGTCCTCTCCATCACAACAATGCGTACCGCGTCCCTGCGCCTCGCCTCATTGCCCATTGTTGCGCCGACCTTGAGCCTCATCAACCGATAGCCATCGACGTTCACTACTCATCTCGCCCATCATGCCCCCGAAGATGGGTCTTTTCCCGGAGGCGGCGCCCGGCCGCGGCGCTGGCAAGATTGCGGGCGTCGATGTGCCCTGGAGGTCGACCACGATTTGAAGATTGACCACAAGCCGTCAGAGCTGTTCCCAGTAAGTTCAAGCTGTCAGTTGTGCCTATCACTTGCACGCCGCGTCATGCGACATCTCGACCGCTACTGAGCTAGCCACATGGCTCCTCCCCGCCTTATCCTCTGTCCCTCTCCGCCCAGTCTAGCATCCACAACACAGGATGCGCATTCTCAATGGACACCTCGAAATCTTATCCCAAAAGCAGGACCCGAAGCTGACGACCTGCAAGCCCAGGGCGCCGGCCTATGGCACCCCCGCCTCGTCGCAATGAGAAGGCTGCAGTTGCCCGCTATCGCGCTCTTCGGGAGCGCATTCATGAGGGTCCTCTCTACACCGTCCTCGGCGACACGTCGCGCGTCCACCAAGAATCGCGGAACCCAGACGACTGCTCAATCGAACCCTTTTGAGAGCATGCCGACCTACACGCAGAAGTACAAGAAGCAGAGGCGCACGATTCCGCGTCTGGATACACGTCCCTACGGTGAGTCGCCACCGCGCTCAATGTCAGACAAGAACTCCAACTGACTTTGGTAGTCGAGAGCTTCTTCCCCACCGAGCTTTGGGCGACCCTGGAACCCCATGAGAAAGACGGCGCAAACGCAGAGGCCCGCAAGAAGCGCAAGAAGCTCCAAGTCGCCCTCTCTACAAGGCTGTCGCGCCTTGAGCAGCTCGAAGAAGACGGAACTTCGGCCACGACGATGACGAAGACATGGACAAAGATGACGACGAGGGACAAGGTGGAGGAGGAGCAGGATGTCGACTTTGAGGAGGACGAAGAAGACAACGATGACTACAAACGCCGAGCAGTACTTTGAGAACGGCGAGGACGACGACTACGGCGGCGACGACCCCGGCGGTGACGGAGATTGGGATTAAAACGGCGCTCACTGCGGTTCCTCTGGTCTTGGGATTGCATGGCTACAAGGCGTTTTGGTTCGGCGCCACAGTGCGCATTCGACATGGCGAATTTGGCGCGACTGGACTCTCTCAAGGCGCTACTACTCCTTCTCCATCTTCCTCTTCCAGGCGCATTGCGGCATGCTCCCCTCATGTGGGGCTGGCTAGTTTACTCAGTAGGCACTTTGGGCACTTAGACATCTGTCAAGCGACAGGCATACAAAAGCCAGATCCGATGAGATCTGATCTGATCTGCAACTCGCTCCTCCTCCCTTGCACCAAAAGATGCGTTTCCACGTGCTGCGCGCATCTTATGCATTACTCAACACCCCTCACCCATGTCTGTCATGAGAAACGACGCATGTGAAAACCGCACGCACGTCAACAACGTTTGCGGTAAGTAGGTAAGCGGGGAAACGCCCTATAGAAACAGTCAACGCGTTGCCGAGAACACCTCCATCATCGTCTATCTGCCTGTATGAACTCTGTCCCTTGAGCATTCATGTGCCAACACCATCGACACATGTGCGAACTCCTCACTGCCTGGCCGCTATCGCATGTTCTCTCTCTCTCTCTCTCTTCCTTTCCCTTTTTCCCATTGACCCCCGCAGTGTTGCCCATAAACTTTTTTTTTTTTTTTTTTTTCTCTCGTGATTTCTGCCATAGGTAGGTAGGTAGGTAGGTAGGTAGGCAGGTAGATGCGACATTAGCTGATCTGAGTTCGCTGCCGTAGATGTAGTCGTCGCACTCGGAAAAGCAGAAGCAACCTAAATGCAGTGAGATGACCCAAGCGTCGGGTGTGTAAACCGACCGACGACGAGCAGAAAGGGAATGCCAGGGCATGCATGGGAAGAAACCACGGGAGTAGGAGAGAGCGGAGTGGCCTTTTTCTTCGCCTATCTATGCCACCACGTTCATGGTTGGTACTCGTCTTCTACAGCTTGTTGCTGCCTCTCGTATGGCTATGAGCATGATGATTGGACACAAACGCCGTGTTCAAAGGTGCGGCGGCTTGGTATCGATCACCACAGCCAAGACCATGTCGCAAGTACCTTTTTGTCATTACCGCCCCTCGTGCAGACAGCCAGTCTAGCGCTCGACTAACCAGCCGAATTACTCGACGTCTCAATCCCTCTCGTCTCGTTTCGCCCGTACAGCAGTCAACCAGTCATTCGCCGTTGTGCTGTAGCAGCAGTAATGCTGCCGCCCAACAACCCGCACCCGCACCCGCTTCCCTGTTCCCGACAGACAGATGTGTAGACAGCCAGACCGGTACAGACAGGCACCCACGAACAAGTACTCAGAAACACGCTTACTCGTTCTACCTTGGCAGACAACCAAGCAATCAGGGGGACCGCGGCGACGAATGCTCCCGCGCTGAGTCCGCCTGTTTGAACGAGCAAGGAGGCGCGGTGAGGGCGTTGGGCACCACTCCCTCTCTTTGCTGCTTACCCGGCTCAGTCCGGTCAGTCAGTCAGTCACCAAGAGATCGGAGACAGAAGCAGGTACGGGCGGGACAGGTACGGGCGAGCGAGCGAGCGAGCGGGGTGGGTGGGTTCGGTTGAGGACGATTACAGGCACGCGCGACAGGTACGATGGCGTCAGGTATCTAGGCAAGGTGGGTAGGGCATGGCAAAGCAAAGCAAGCGAGCACAGAGCCGCCGTGGAGGCGTCAGAGGCGGGCAAACGGTAAGCGGGCAGGGCAGACAGGCAGGCAGATGGGCAGTTCAACGGCGAGGGGTCCAATGGGTACCTGGGAGCGTCGTATACCGAAAGCAACACCTAGCACAAGCAAACAGACACACAGAAGTGCAAAGAGGTACCGATTATGCAAATGCCGAGACTTGGTTCGGTCGAGAGAAACGAAACGGATTTACCAACGAGTCGTTCATGATGGAAGCTTTCTTTGAAGCGGCTGAAGCGACTGCGGCCCCGCGACTCTTGCATACATGTACAGCCCTGAGCATGAGCTTGAGGCTGAGGCTGAGACGGCTTTTGCGTAGAAGCGCGGACGGCTGCTGCGGATAGAGCAAGGTAGATTGCCGCGTCCTTGTCGAGAGAATTGAAGCTGCGGAGGGTGAGCAAGCAGTGTGTGGCTGGGAACTGCTAAGTATAGCGCGTAACGGGAAACGAGGAACCAAAAAAAGGGGTGCGGATGGCGGCGTTTCGAAGTGCCAAAATAAGCGGGTGAGAGGCAAAGCGGAAAAAGGGGATGGAAGGGTATGTTGTTGGACTGACGAGTCGCGATGAAACCGCGTAGGCTATATATAATGAAGATGTGGTTGATTGTGGAGTCGAGATGGAGAAAATAAGGGGCTGGTAGGTTGGCTTGCCGGGGGAAGGTAGTCGTAGATTGATGGGATGCGAAGAGCAACGATGATGGTGAGTACTGCATATTCTGGTGGACATGAGGATGGGCGTTTCTGAATAAAAAACAGGTAGAAGATGAGAGCTGCAATGAGTAGGTCGTTTGGCCATTTCGAGCAGCACGAAGCTGCAAAGTAATTTCCGTGATTTTGCAATACTGGCAAATGGCCTCGAAGAGAGTGTCGTTCCACGAGCAGCAGACACCCGTGTGCCGTGCAGCAGACGAGATGAGATGCGTACCTCTCTGCATGTAGCCGTGTAGTGACCAGACGCGCGATGCGCAGTTTTACAGCGAGACGCGCCCATCGCGCGGCAGCAGTCTTAGACGACAGATGCGACATGAGCAGCGCACATGAGAGTCGGAAATTGGCGCTGCTTCTCGAGTGCCGTATCTCTCTCTGCTGCTGGATTGATAGTGGTCGAGGCCGACGCAGAGCCTCGCCGTCCCCTCACCTTCACGATCTCATGTCGACCTCACCTCGCTCCTCGCTCCTCGCTCCTCGGCTTCCGCGTCGTAGTCCCCTCTTCACGCGCCCATCTCGAGGATCGCGAACCACAGCTACATCTGGGACTCCTGCTGTTCCTGCCCAACGCCATGCTCGATGATCGTGATGCCACCGACGGTCCCGCTTCACCGTGGCATCGCATTGCGTCACCAAGCTCTAGCCATGGGAGCACGCAGGCACCGTGGCAGGCAGCTTAACCTTAACGGCCGAGCTCTGTCATGGATGTAGGTTTTTGGGCGACGACGATTCAGAGACCGACCGACAGCACGACGCGGACCATGGCCGACGTTCGCCGGGTGTTGCCCTAGCGATCGCCAGATCGCGTGCAGGCGCTCTGGGCCGCAAGCTTAAGTGCACTTCGACGCTGTCATTGTCGCAAGCACAGTCGCCGAGTCCAATATGGAAAGGCGCGGTTGCGTTGCCGGTTGCGGTGCAACTTGTGCCTGCAGGTCGCAGATTGTTTCATAACTCTCGGTCATACCGCACAGTGCAATGGATGGATTCGTTTGCGGACCGTCGGAACTGCGGTCCTCGAGTGAGTGGTAGCCCAGAGAATATGTGGGGAGGAGGGTTTGCCGGGAGTCAGACGATGGGGAGGGGAGGGGAACAAAGTGCCCTACGTCACAGCGGGCTGGGGATGCCCCGGAACATGACCTCAAGGGCGACCGACCTGAGAGGAGCGGGAGGTTCCTGGGGTCCGTCAGGTCGTGAAGCTTGGCCCGGCTCTGCGGTTTGAGTTTGAGATGAGATGGTCCGAACAAACTTTTGACGACCGTCTAAGACATTCTGAGGGAGAGAAGAGCGCGCTGATCCGGCGTCGATTTGCGGTAATTTGCAAGCAGAGTAAGACCGTGGCAATGCAATTGGCTGGGTGGTTGTGGTTGTGATCGTGATGTGTCTCCATCGTGAGCGGATTCTGACATGGACAGTTGTGCAGTACATAGATAGACATTACCCACAGCACAGCAGTCGAGAGCCAGTCAGTACCATGTGGATTTTACGGCATAGCTCAAGTCACCATGCATCTTCAACCGTCAGATTTCTTCCGCGACGCTGTCATGCAGTCGGGCCGAGGCTGCTGGCCTTTTGAGTCGCCATCGTGAGCGGCGATCAACGGCCAAGATTCCGTGACACGGCGGAATTGAAAGACTTCCGTTCCATATCACGGGGGGACAGTGGTCACGTCACGGCACTGAGGCTCGAAAGGAATCAACGACACCAGGACGTATAGGAGTAGGTAGGAGAGAGGCAGCGGTTGATTGATTGTGAATGTGATTGTGATTGTGCCCGTTTCGGCTCTCAACACCACGACTCCAGATGCCATCCATCACCTGCGCAACCCCCGGCTGACGTGACGTGCGCTTCCTCCAACAGAATCCCTTGCCGTGCAACCGTCCCCTCTGAAACAACGCAGCCGTGCCGTCTGATGTCAGTCTGCCATGTACAGTACAGTACATACATACATACATACATACATACATACATACATACATACATACATCAACAGCGGGGCTCGGTGTCACCCTGGACCCCGCTCGTTACTCACTCGAGTCCTTCTGGAAGAGGAGAACCCCTGTCCCCGCCATGGTCGCGCCCATGCTCCCACTCCCCGGGATCAGGCCTCTTGCCCCGCTGAATCGTCCTTGAAAGCGACAACATCTGCCTCCACCACCTCTTATCCCACCCCGTCCCTCCTCTCCGTCCCCAGAAATGACCGCCGCTCTCTAGACGTTCCACCTCATCGTCTCCACTGCCTCGAATCAAGTCGCCATGGCCGAGAGTGACCAGTCAACTGCCCCGGGCCTCGAGGTAAGTCCATGTTTATATTGCTTTGCTCTCCTCCCACTCCTGCCGTCTCCAACTCGCCAGTCAAGATGCTCATTGAGTCCGTCCAGGTGTCCGTCGCCGTGTCTGCTGTCGTCTCCGCTTTCAACAACGGAGCCGGTCTGCTTCATGCCCTGCGCAAGTCCCGTGTCCGCCGGAGGAGAGGCGAGGAAGGCTTCAAGGAGAAGGTTCTGCTCGACTCCCTCCTCAGCGGTGAAAAGGCAATCGACGAGCACTATGCCGCCTTGTGCAAAGAGTTTGGCAAGGCTGCTCGCACTGGCGATGGTGAGGTGATGCCGCCCCGAGTGGGAGAGAGCCTTGAGCTAATTTTTCCTGTCCAGCCATTGCGCGTGATCGCCTGTTGCACGTTGCCGTTTCCATGCAGCCAGAAGTCATTCGAGGCTTGCAGATCGCGACGCGCGACGACTCGGCAATCCTCGATTTTACAAAGCTCCACGAAGCTTCGGTCATGCTCCGTCGCGATGCTCTCGAGGCCCTGGCAGACTTTCGCCAACGACTGGCCGACGAGCATCCATCGAGCCCGAACATCCCGCCCTACTCCACTGATCGGTCTTTGATGAGCAGCAGCCAAAACTCAACCTTGTCTAGTCCTTTCCAGCGCTCGCGATCCTCGAGCTACTTTTCCAGCGCGGACGTCCCTCCGACAGTCACCGTTCTCCAAGGAGACGACCCAAAAGCGAGCAGGCTGTCTCGCGTCTTTTCGCGACGAAGGAGCAACTCGGCCCGCAGCTCCGTCAAGCCCCCGCGTGGCCTGACTCGAGTGGGTTCGGCCGTCAACCTGTCCAACAACCAATCCTGGGTTTCTTCGCACAAGGCCGACGAAAACCAAGATATGCTCAGTCCGCTACCGCAGCAGTCTCCGGTTGAAGTTCCGCCGCGACGCAGACCGCTGATGGATCCTCTCCCGCCGCCACCGCCACCTCCGGCCTATTCGCCGCGCCGACGGAGCAAGTACATGGGACTGGACGAAAAGACGGCCGGATCTGTTGCTCTCCGTCCTATCCATCCGCTGGAGAGGGAGGCCTTCGGGTCTTGCGACCAAGATGAAGCCGAAATTTCTCCCGTGTCCGAGCCAGACTCGCGTCAAGATTCGGTCATGCCATCTCCGGGGGATACCAAGTCCACCGAGGAGCTCGACAGGGCCTTTATTGACGTCACCCAACGTTTGAACATGAAGCATGATGCAGAAGCTCGCCCAAATTCCTGGACAAGCGACTCTGCCTCCGTCTCGTCGGCCAGTGTCTACTCGACCGAGGACAGCATCCAACCAGACAACACCACTGTCGCGTCTACGGCCTATGCATCATCGCACCACTCTCCTTCTGGCAGCCGTACGTCCGAGGAAGTTAAGAGCGTTGCCCCTTATAGCGCCAAGTCGCCGCACCTGGCCCGCCACAGTTACACTTCCATTGTGAATAGTACCCCGTACTCTGAAATACCTGCGGCACCCACGGCTATTCATCCTGTGAAGCGCCCAGGCACCATTCGCTCCATACGCTCCATTCGGTCATACTACGGTGGCCACCGTCACGCCAGCAGTGAACCAACTCCTCCACTCCCTACGTCTCCGTTGTCCTCATTCTTCTCTAAGCCCTTTGTCGGCCCTCGAATGCAAGATGGACCGTGCAAACAGAACAGCTACTACAACTTTTGCAAGGGTGCCTGGGGTCTTCGCGAGGACTTCAAGAAAGGCCTTGCCATACACGCCAAGCCCCTAGGCATGTACACTTCTGCCATGGTCTGGAAGTGTAAGCACTGCGCCTTTGAGGGACCTGCCTGGGTCAAGAGCAAGCCGTACCGTACCGACCCCAACGTCTACACGTTCGAATGTCGCATCCCTAACGGCCCCAACTCGGACGGTACTTTGCTGGTCAACATCCGGTACAAGTGGATATTTTTGGCCAAATCCCACGTCAAGGTAAAGCCAAACGGTCTCTTCCGTCGATCGTCCCTCTCGGCATCGAGCCTGTCTGCTGGCTATTCCAGTGCAGCTGTCAACCCCCACGTCCAGCAAAACCTCGTCCTACGCGCGTTCTACATCCCTCCGCCGGCCTCCGCCGGTACCTCCGTTTCCCACCGCAGCCGTAGCCGCAGTAGGTCTCCGTCGATGCCGTCCCTCATGGCTGCCGCCTCCAGGTCGGAGCAGGACCCCCCCAAGCAGAACGATCGGTACTTGCGCAAGGGCGGCCACAACTTTGGCTGCATTTTTTGCTGCGCCGAGGGTCGAGTGACGAGCGTCTTTGGCAGCTTGGAGTTGATGCTCAGACACGTGGCCGAAGCTCATGCGCAGCCCGGCGTGCTCACTGTCGACGTCATGGAACGAACAAAGTGCGTCGCGGGTCGCAGCCCTGGTGCAGGCGAAGAATGCGACGTCTGGTGGACTTCCGTCGAGCAAGACTCGTAATGTTTCACACGCAAGGGAAGAAGATGTCGGGACGACGACGAAGCGGAAGACCGCGGATCCATGGCAAACACGATGCAACGCAACAGGGATCTCGCGTAGAGGCGGAGGCGGAGAGCGGATGCCGGGCCGCTGCCAGGCGGAAACATCAAAACACTTGACCTCAGGAGACGGATGCGCGGTGACGCATCCATCCTTGTGATGGTTGCGTATATCGTCGGATTGGATTGCAGCAGCAGTCCAGTCAGCGAGCTCGACTGCACCCTGCTTATTCTTTCCTTTTTCTCTTTGCCACATCTTTCCTCATCTTTCTCTTCGTCCGTCCGCTGGACCGGCTGGCCTGCGTGTGTGCGTGCGTGGCTTGTCCACACGCGCCTACACCTTGTCGAAAAAACAACTTGCCTCCCCCATTTGTAATCCCCAGATACCCGGACCGTTGCACAGATGACAGACCCGCAGACGGGCGAGCTGCTGGCCGCGCTGATAGGCGGTGGTCGGATGGTTGGCCTTGTCGTGCTTGCTCTCTGTCGTCTGCTGTTCAACGGTCAGCTTCTTTGTCCATACTTATGTTGTCCTACCAGGACGGTACCTCTCACACCACCACACGCTCTTTTCTCCGGCTGGGCTTGCTTGTCACCCCTTACCACAAACCAAAATCTCACACCGCACTTACTACTTAACCACTCGTCCACACAAACACAAACACACACACACACACACACACACACCCCCCTTTGACGACTTCCTTGTAATGATGTCTGTTTGTACAGCGCGTATACCCCCACCACTACTTCACTCGTTTATGCCGATCTCTCACTTTCCTTGACGATCCACTCTTCTACCTTTTATGTATATATTTTTACTGAGTGATGGATCGATTGATGGCGGATATCACTACCAATCTTACATCATGTGTCACATCTTTTCTCGTCTGCCGGCAGCTTGTCTGTTCGTTCCGAGCGAACCAGTCTCGGTCCATCGGACTGCCGCCGTGTTTCCTGCGTGCGTAAGAAAAAATGTCTCGTATTTCTTAATTTCCTAATTCCACACTTTGATGCTTTCTCTCCCTCCTTGGGAAAGAATGTACATACGAACGACTTATCTCTCTCTCTCTCTCTACGTCTACCCTCCACCTTGTTTGTCTCTTTGGATGGATGGAAGCGCCAAGGCGCCGTTTCTTTCCCTTTGACTCACACCCTCACCCTCCTTTGCTTTCTTTCCTTCCAAATCGACAAAAGCGCTCTTTTAGTTCTCCGTCTCTTCCACTAGTCGTCGTCAGGTCGGGTCGGGTCAGGTCAGGACAGGTCACAGATAAGGCCTACAAACGTCGTAGCAAAACCGCTCTCTTCTTTTCCCCCTCATCTTACAATGCTTAAACCTCGAAAACGAACCTAATTTCGATATCTCGCCGCTGTTAGTTGCAACTGCCTATGCCGTGCAAAACGTCCCGCGTCTATGCTTCTTTTACATCTGCCTCAGCCTACATACCCCCCCCCCCCCCCCCCCCCCCCCCCCCCTCCCCTTCCTATCTAGACTCATCTACCACGGTATCTCCTCATAATCATATAAAGCCTGTTACAAATCATACACCTACGACAGCAAGCAAGGCTCGAAGGCCAAAGTCGTAGCGCACAAAAGCCATAATTCCCACAAGTAAGAGCTTATGAACGCACAGTGTCCTACACGATCCCTTCCTCATAGACGCACAAGTGCTTCTTAAGTGCTCGAGCATAATAAGATAGGGGCTTGAATGCTCCCTGGGAAGGACCTGTCAGAGCGTATGGATGCTGCCCGTTTGCTCACTGAATTTGGCGTCGTGTTTATGTATATGCTATGGTGTTTCTGTCACTAAGCCGCTTGCTTACAGCATCATGAGTGTGAGGTCTTGTGGGGAATGGATTAAGTGAGTGGTTAAGTAAGCTGTTACTACTCCTACTACTACTGCTGCTGCTGCTGCTGCTACTGCCTGACGCGAGAAGTAGAAATAGCCAATTCTCGTCACAGATATATCTGGGTAGGTAAGTAGTCGGGTAATTAAGGTAGGAAACCGGTGTGGGTAATTCGCGCTTGCGCTTGCTTCGCGGTTCTCTGCCTCTTTCTGCTTGTTTCCCGGCGAGTCCGTTCCTTAACAATGTATTTGCAGTCCCACCGTGCATCCATGCGTCCCGATCCAGCCTCACCATCCATCTTATGCCTCCGTCCGTCCGTCCAGCATGCGTCGCGTGTCGTATCATCCCGTATATCCCGCAAGCCCCAAAAATACCAGTCAGAAAAGCCATCATCTCAAAACGTCTCGTCGTCGTCAAAGCCCAAGGCGCCAGCTGGCACATGCGACGACGTTGTTGCCGCCGAAGTACCCAGCCCCAGGCCCTCCGGTCCCACCTCCTCCATCTCCTCCAGCAGCGCCGAGTCCTCGATATCGACGTCGCCATCTTCCCCTTCCCCTCCTGCATCATCCACCCCTCCCATCTCCGCGCGCTCCCGCGCGACAGCCTCATATACGGTCTGCGGTCCGTCTTCTGCAATGCGGCCGCGACACCATTCGAGCGTGGCAGCCGTGCCGCGCTGTAAGACGGTCCACGGCGGGACGCGGAAGAGATTGCCGCGCAGCTCGATGGCGCGCAGGACGCCGCCGAGGTCTGGGTCGCCGAGGAGGCCAACCTCGGGCGGCAGGCGCGCAATGGCGTTGTTGGAGAGATCGACGCTCGAGAGGCCGGCAAGCGCGCACACGCTGACGGCGTCGATGCCGTTGTCGGCCGCGAGTAGCGTCGTCAGTGCGGGAAAGGCATCGCGTAAGACACGGAGCGCGCCTGTTAGGCGGTTGGCTGTGATGTCGAGGGTGGCGAGGCGCGGGGCGGATAGGTGCGTTGTGAGGGTGTCGATGGAGTCGAGGCCGTTGGAGGCGAGACGGAGGGAACTGAGGTAGGGGAGGTCGAGCGAAGTCGAGAGGAGCGTCGCGCTGGCGAGGCGGTTGAAGGAGAGGTCGAGTGTATGAAGGGCACCGGCGACGAGGGAAAACGAAGAGGGCAAGGAGGTAAAGGCATTGTGGTGGAGAGTAAAGGAACGGACGGATCCAGCGATGGGAGATAGCTTCTCGGAGGATATTTCTGACAGGTTTTTGGATGACAGGTCGAGCGTGCCTGCAGGGCTCGGCGTCCACGAGTCCTTGGGTGGTATGACGCTCGTTGTTGGCTCCTCTGTACTGGCGTCGGCGACTGGGGAATGCTCCTCATGCAATGTCGGGTCAAGTCTCATTTTGAGGTCCCGCTTCAAGTCGTTTGTGCTCAATGTGATAAACTTGCGCTCCCGTAGTGGATTCGCTGCCAGGTCTAGCCGCTCTAAGCTCTCCATTAGGCCAACTTCATTGTCAATCTTGTTAATGTTGTTGCCACCAAAGTTGGCATGTCGCAGCTTCTTCAGCGTGCTAAAGCCAGGTGGAAGTGCCGACAATTTGTTCTCCTCTACGAGCAAGGTCAGGAGGTTGGGCCACTCTGAGAGGTCCGGCAGCTCAGTAATGCGATTGACGGACAGATTCAAAGATTGCAAAGCTGGCATGGACAACGCCGACGCACAGAGAGCGTCTAGTGCGTTGCTAGAGACGTTGAGGGTCTGCAGACGCGGCAGGCACACCACAGTGTCTGGGAAAAGTGTGCCACTGAGGGCATTCTTTGATGCCTGTAGGTCGACCAGAGGCAACCCCTGAAGTATCTTGACGCGAAGGTCGGTAAACGCATTGTTGGAGATGTGCAGTGTCTTGAGGCTGGCCAACTCCCGTAGAGAGTCTGGGAGGCTCCGTACTTTGTTTCCTTGGAGATCTAGAAATTCGAGATTGGTCAGAGACCCAAGGGAATCCGGAAAGTCGCCTTGGAAGGCATTCTCCGACAGTCTCAGCTCTCGCACGCTTGGAATTTGCGAAATGATTTGCATACAATCGTTGCCGAGTCGATTGCGTGACTGCCTTGATCAGGAGATCGATCTGACTCTTCCATGAGGGCACTCACCAAATTTAAAGTTGATAAATTTTCCAGCCTTCTCAGACCTAGAGGCAATTCTTTGAGAAGGTTCCCATGTAGATCCAGCGTCTCCACGCCTCCGAATTGAGGTCCAGGAGCATCCAAGTCCTCTGCAACATCCGTGGGATCAATGTCAGGGAACAAGTCGTCAGGCAGCCTCTCGATATCATTGCCCGCCGCAATGAAGCGAACCAGGTCGACAGCCTCTGACCAGGCTGCATTGGAATCAGGATCATACTCGTACATGGCCATGACTTGGCTTGGAATTTCGCTCAGGCCCATATTGGCAAGGTTCAGCCGCCCTTCCGACCTCGCAGCAGCGACCCTCTTCTTGATAACAGCATCTCCGCCCTTGGGCATCTGGTTGAAGGGGTCTTCGAAAGAATCAAAATTTGAGCCATGGTCCAAAGGTTTCGCAGGCGTAGCCTGCTTTTTTGCGGCTGCCTTCGCCTTGGCTATTTGCTCTCGAAGCGCTGAAGAGGAGCTCGCCGTCTTTTTGGTCGACTCTGGAGATCTCGACTCCTTCTTCGGCACAGACTTGGGCGTAGTGCGAGGAGCGGCTCTGGGTGTGGCTTTCTTTGGAGGCGACATGACTGGCACACTCCGAGGCTTTTCCTCAGTCGGTGATGAAAGATTAACGTCTACTGCAGGACGTGTTCGGGGGATTCGTCCTGTCATGCTCTGACCTGGGCTCAGTGGCATTTTGGAGACTCTTCTGGTGGGACTTTTGATAGGACTCTTGATGGGGCTCTTGAGCGGTCCATCCTCCGGGCTCTGCGCCTGTGAACCTGGAGCATAATTCGCAGGGGATCGAGGTGCGGCGCTTGCGCTTCTCCTGGTTGGAGTACTCGTCGACATTGACGGTCCCAAAGCACCGCCATAGGATGCGCGCATGCTGCTGGACAGATACGACATGCCGCTGGGGGTGATTGGTCTGGCCTGAGCTCCGCCTCGGAGTACAGAATTTCTTGATTCGGGGCGCGCTGGCCTGCTCATGGCGGAGGCGGGTCTCGACGGAATGCCGCGTGGACTCGTCGTACCCAGCCAGTTAGATTGCCGTGCGGTTGGCGACGTAGGATGTTGCATCATAATGTTCTGAATCGTCTCGGCAGCGCGATCCGATAACGAGGCCGTCGAGACGTCTCTCTTCCTTGAATCGAACTGGGCTGGAAATGTGTCAGGTCCGGCAGCTCAACAAGGGGTCGATGCGCACTCACGAACAGGCAGCTCCTCATCTTCCCAGTCTCCAGCCGGAGAGTCTCGGTGGCTCAGCCTTGAAGAGACACGGAAGCCATTCAAGTCGCCGAGCTGGTCATCCTCCTGCTGCTCCAAGCGTGTAGATATGGCAGCGACGGCGGGTCGTTGGATCCGCGACCGCGCCTGGCGCGACATTGGGCGCGGAGCTGGTTTCTTAAAGACGGCGTCATCGTTTGCTGCGGCAGGCCTGGAAGCAGGACCGAGACTTTGTCGAGTCGTGGAGACAGCGCGGCCTGGCAGAGACGAGGTAGGGCCCTTTGATACGGCGCGGCGGGTCGACGGCGGTGGCGGCTGGGGAGTTTGCGATCGTTTGGGTATGGAGGATGGCAGCGGGAGCTTGGAGGACGTGGTTGTGGAAGCACGCGGGATGGCCGAGGGTCTGGGGAGCTTGGAGGAGGGAGAGGGATCCATTGCGCGCGGTCAGAGACGGATTTGGGATGGCCTGGGTAACAGAGACCACCGACGCGCTGTAAGGACAACTAAGTCGCCAAATCACGTTTGTAGAGGACAAGGGCAAGGGTGCAAGGCGGGAGGGGAGCATTGCCGTAGAAACCAGAGACCAGCCACCAGCCACCACGTCCAGCACCCACACCGCCCTCAGCTCTCCCAACTCTTCCCACAATCCACATTTCTTCTTTTGCATCGCCTGCATCTCCTCCAAACACGTCGCTCCTCTCTGTCTCCACATCCGCTGTTTCGGTTACGTCGATCGGGCGTCGCCGTCCACGCGCTCTCCGCTGCTGCACGCTTGTTGCCCGACCAACACCATCCATCCCATCTTGGCGCACCGCGCCTCGCCATCGCCCTTAGCCCCCCGCCTCCCGCCGTTGGATGCGCCCCGTCACAGGTCCCCTTCCGTCATCGTCTCCATCAACACCATGGACAGCAGGACCTCGGCCGCTCAGGAGCTGCTCGCCATGGCCCAGGAAGAGCGCCTCAACCCGACCGCCCACTCGCTCTCCGAGTCGCAGGACACCCTCTCGACCCACGGCGCTTCCCAAAAGACGGAGCGCGACAAGTTCTCGTCGCCAGTCCCCCCCGCTTCGTCCATTACACCACCACCATCGTCTCAAGTCGCGCCCGTTGTCCCTGCCATGCGGACATCGGTCCGCACTCCCACTCCACCCACGCCCGTGCTGTCATCGCCTCCTCCGACCTCGCGCACCAGCACCCAGTTGTCCGGACCCGCCTTGTCCTTCACAGTCGAACAGATCAATGGCGCTACCGCCGAAGAGCTTAGGGACATGGTTGCCGAGCTCTTGATTGCGCTCCGCGAGGCGCGCACCTCGGCCGCGCACCATAAGCTGCAGTACAACATGCTTAGCATCGACAGCGCCGAAGCACAAAATCGCATGGCCGTGGAGCTCGCAATGGCACAGAGGGAAGTCGAAGTCCTCCAACAGTCGGATGAGCGCCGTCGTAACACGACCACAACTACTTGTGCTTCTCCTTCCGCTTCTCAGGATCCCGCTGTCGCCCAAGCCAACTTTGCGGTGCTGACTGAAATGACCCGCCACCTCCAAGTGGCCCAGAGCGAAAATGAGGAGCTGCGCGGAATGCTGGATCAGTCGAAGCGTGTGACCGAAAAGCGCGAGGGAGAAATTGCAAGCCTTCTCGAGCAGAACGAGCGTCTGCGTGGGCGCATTAGGAAGAACAGGGACCATCTCAATGGCATGTTGGGAGATGTCTATGAGGGTAACTCTCCAGTCTCTGCCACGGGGACACCGCGCTATCCCACGACGCCCCGGAGTCGCAACCGCGCACACGCAGTGGGGGATCCAGGTCGGGAGAGACAGGCCTTTGAAGCGTTGCTCCTAGCAGACCAAATGCTCAGCGGCAAGACGACGACAGCGCCCACTACTCCAAACAAGTCCAAAGGCCGCATGGGTCACACTCGAGGTTCGCAATCACTCTCCTCCTTGCCCGCTACCCCAAACCGGACATCAGCGCCAACTGGTTCCCAACCCACAGTAGCAGTTCCGCGCACACCACCCACATTTCATGCCATCAATCACCCTCCCCAAACGACGTCGACCGCACCCGTTTCTGCTCCTCGGCGCCGGGAGAGCACAGACTCAACCATTACTGCCTCGAGCGTTGAAGACAACGTTGTCAACGAGTCAGACAAGGACACGGAAATCATCGAGTCGCAAGCCAGCCAAATGGCTAGCAGTATGCTACGCCGCACGCCACAGCATTTTACGAGCAGCGCATCGCCCCATGCCAGTCAAAGTCATGGCCAGCCGCAACGATCAACCAGTGGCCCGATGCAGACCAAGCTGTTTGGCCATGTCAAGAAGCCTGGAGTTGGCAGGCCTTCTTTTGAAAAGGAGAAACGCAGCATCTCTGGTGTCGAAGACCACCATGACGGTCCATCCCCGGCAAAGAGAGGACGCATGGCCGAGTCGGGGATTGGCTTGGGCATTGGTGGCATGAGCGGGAGTCCCAGGCAGAGATGAATGCCTGCCCCTTTCCGATTGCTTATTTTTCCAAACAATCATTTTTAAGCGGAGCCGTGGAGTTTTTGGCGAGGATTCAAGCTTACCGTTTCGTCATCATCTCATTGCACGCGGATACGACCACTTTCCGCGCAGTTATCTTCATTCTGTATCCTGTTGGCAGGCCGGGGGGTTTCACATTTCTTGGGAGGTTGGGCGGCTACATTTGGGTATGTACTTTTGGGCTGAAATTTGGGATACCTTTATGCAGAGTACCAGTACTTTGCAGCAGCAGCACTTAAGTCGCTAGCATTGGTGTCCGGCGTGTAAGCTATTGGGCCAACTGCTTGGTTTGATCCCGCTGGCGGATTGATTATTGTGGAGGAAGATCAGGGAACTACGTAGCCACGAATCAACGAATTGAATCGATCTCGAACAGTCGATGTTGGAGTCATTTGTCCGTGTCCCCTCAACCAAACAGCCCTCACATCAATACCATCTCGAACACGGTCTCCGCGGCGACAGGGCGATCACCAACGCTCGGCGGGCCTCCCCTCCCGTTCCCGGACCGACCCACTCCCAAACGGTGCCGTATCGTGCCGAGCTTCCGCCAAGACACCATGCCTTGGCTGCCACATCTACAAACCTACCTACATGTACTCAGACCCGTCTTCAGTCCTTCTGCGTGTTCTCTTACGTGCCAGCCTCGTCATTCTTACGGAATCGCCTCCCCGGACCACGTAGCGAGATCCCTTGACCGCGCCCGACCCTTGCAATTGACATTCCAGACGCGGCCATTGACCGGCGGACGACAAGAAGATAGACGGGACGACTAGACACCGCCTACGCTTCGACTCTGCCTGTATAGCGAATGGGACAAGGCGCAGTGGCGGCGGTGGTGGAGGAAGCGAACCGCAACAGCAAGAGCATCAGAATGGGCGGAGAAAGAGCTGCGGCGACATCAACAGGAGACGGGACGCACGGGAGGAAGCGGAGATGGATATGGAGAGGCGCCGGCAAAGGTTCGCTCCTCTTGATGCTTGTGCTGGCACTGGCGCTATGCATAGGGACTGCTCAAGCATCTGTTGGTGACCGATTGCCGGATTTCAAGAACTGTGTCAAGGTACGTATACGCGGTGAATGAGCGCGAGGGCGGAGCTGGAGCGGAAGAAAAGGGGGACACAATGCTGAACATTGGATGGCAGGTCTGTATCGAGGCCAATTGTGATGGGCCAGACAAGACCCATATTCGTAAGTCCAGCATCCTACTCCTTTCTACAATGCGGAGACCGACAGGTTCAGCTATCCACCGCCGCCTCACGCTTTGGACGTGTCCCTCCGAATGCGATTATACCTGCCAACACATTACCACACACCAACGCCTCGCGCGGGATCCGCCGTACCGCGAACCAATTCTCCAATTCCACGGCAAATGGCCCTTCCACCGATTCCTGGGGATGCAAGAGCCTTTCTCGGTCCTCTTCTCGCTTCTCAACTACCTTGCACACTTGCATGGGCTGTCGCTGATCCGCTCGAGCATCCCTCCATCCTATCCGCTGCGCAAATACTACATTGGCTTCGCGCTGGCAGGCATGCACGCCTGGATCTGGAGCATGCTGTTCCACACGCGCGACCTGCCTGCACAGAGACGATGGACTAC
This sequence comes from Phyllosticta citriasiana, assembly GCF_038021145.1. Taxonomy (NCBI): domain Eukaryota; kingdom Fungi; phylum Ascomycota; class Dothideomycetes; order Botryosphaeriales; family Phyllostictaceae; genus Phyllosticta; species Phyllosticta citriasiana. The sequence continues at coordinate 928,506 of NW_027117292.1, forward strand.
CTCGCGCTGGCGCCAGCGTCGTCGTGTACGGTCTGTTTTACACGCCCGTCCGCATCTTCCGGCTCGACGCGCAGGCGCCGCCGTGGAAGCCATCGCTACTGCGCCTGTGGACCCTGGGCTGCATCGCCCTCTACATCGCGCACATTAGCTTCCTCTTGCTCGTCCGCTGGACTACACGTACAATATGGCGGCCAACGTCGCCGCGGGCGTCGTGCAAAACTTGCTGTGGAGTTGGTTCAGTGTCCGGCGGTACCGCGCGTTGAAGCGCGGCTGGGCTGCCGGCCTGGTCTGATTGTTGCTTGATCATCAGCGCCATGAGTTTGAGCTCCTCGACTTTCCGCCGTGGGGCGGCATGGTGGATGCGCACGCGCGTGGGCATGCGGGTACGATCATCCCGACAGTTGGTGGTATAGGTTCGTTTCCCTCTTCCCCCCTGACTTGCGCGTGAATGTCCTTCGACTAACAACGGGCCCCCAGTTTCCTTGTCAAGGATGCCGAAGAAGACCTCCAGGGCGCGCGCTTGAAGCCTAGCTGGTCTAGCCAGGCACGAAATCTGACGCTGCCTTCGTCCCTATCTTGCCCACTCCCGAACTACCCGACCAACCTCACCGCCTCCGCGCTCATCAACGTGCAGCCCCTGTCAGCAAGATCATAGATCGGAATTCTCTAACCACTCAAAGCCCAATGATGTTCGCTGCACATGCCTCCCCTGCGCCTCGCATTCCTGTGCGTCGTCGATTGCGCGCAAAGCAACATAGAGAAGAGGTCCCACGAGCAAGCTCAAGACACTACTTGGGCGTGACGACATGCCCGTAAAACGGAGCACCAAAACAAATAACGGGAAGTCAAATGTGCGAGAAGCGGCATTCAGGGACGATAGTCAGTGCTCTTGGAAAGACGCAACACGGCCAACGCCACGAGTCTTCCCATCTGTA